>NW_004524601.1:20554069-20565996 GCF_000260255.1 Octodon degus
GATGAGGATTCATGGGGAAAAACCATGTTTGCATTACTTCATAGGTAATATATTAAAGCTAAAATTCAAATAAATGCTCAAATTTTAACTGTTCAATTGAATCTTGAGCTCCTTTGATGTGTACTATTAGTGATTCACTCATTGCAGTAAAAATCAAACTGGAGTAATTTATTGTTCATGCTCCTGGGATCTAAAAATAATTCAATTCTTTACTTGTAAAAACAGTCTCTTATTTATAACTAAAGTTACAATGTATGGAAATTCAGTAGAGATAATTAATAGCAGAGAAGGGTTTCTAAAAAAAGTTCAATAAAGTGGAAATGTCATGTAGGAACAGGCACAGCACAAAAGTGAAAAAGAGACCCATCCTATTGGGCAAAGACAAAGGACCAGAGTCTTCAAAGACTGTCTAAGAGCTTCACTTCCTTGACCTCAGCATGGCAGAAAGGAAAATAAAATTTATTTAACATTTCTTGGGCTTCAGGATGTATTGTACATTGAAGGAACACAAGATAAATTATTTAGACTGTTTCAGCTGAGATTGCCACAATCCCAACCTGTCATAAATGGGGTTTTAAAAGCTTGATACTGCATAAATAATTTATAGCTTCTAAACCAGAAAAGTTCTAAATTTGAAACCCTGCATTAAATAGAGGCCTCTGTATCAACCACACAGCCCTCAGCTCTCTTCAGGGGCTGACCAAGACGCTTCACACAAAGGTCACCTCATAAATAAGAGCATACTATTTCATCTCTTATTTCCTGTTTTTGTAACGGTAAAGCAAACCCAGGATCTTTCGGAGCTATGTTACAGCAAATTTTAATTAAACAAATAAAACAAAAAATCCATCTGTACATCCTTACTTATGTCAAGCTACAGACTAAATTACCACCTTTTTTAAACAGGAGAAGTGGGTGAATTCAATATTTACCTAAGTTCCACATTATAAAGTGAAACAAAATTATAAGCCCCCTTGGGAAGAAATTTAAGTGTAGAATCTTTCTAGGTTTTCATAAAAAAAAATTTATCCTTGAAAGTTTCTTGTTCACAACTCATTTAACACGATTTTTCAGTGGCTTAACTTTACCAAGCATATCCAAAGCATTCAAGTGGGTTGAAGTAGAAATACCACTCTCTTCCTGCATTCCTGCTTCAGTGGTTTATATAGCAATTCCCTTAGACTGAATAATAAAAACAACAAGCCTTCCTGATAAATGGGCTCGGAAGCAAGCACAGAATTAAGTTTCACTGAGCAAAGACCACTCAGGGAGAGCTAGCCTGCACAGGCACAGCTGGAGTATCAGGTAAGTACTTTGCAAGGTAAATGAAGAGCAATGGATAATCTGGAAGTTCCCAGGTGAGATCAGATAGGAGCACTTTCTCAGGGCAATAAGGAAACTGGAGGGCCGGCGGTACAGCTCAGCGGACTAAAGTGCTTGCACAACGAAGCGCATGGACCAGGGTTCGATCCCTGGCTCCGGGTGCCGCGCCGGCCCGGCCCTCGGGCGCGCTGAGCCGGCGATGGAGTCCGGGCGCGGTGGCGGGCGCCTGTAATCCCAGCCATGGGGAGGCAGAAATCAGGAGGATCGCTACAACCCACGTAGTGAGACCCTGCACAGAAAAAAAGGAAAAAAAAAAAAAAAAAAGGAAACTGTTGTGTCTGTGTAGTCTTGGCCACAGACCTTGGCACCACGCCAAGCGCTCACTGACCATCTGTCTGGCTTACACATGTCAGCAAGCTGCGAGACTTGTGTTCAGTGTGATCGGGCTCCTACTACAAGCAGATTAGCAAATACTTTTTTAAAGAATGATTGAAAAAATGTTTAGGGTTCCTTTCCTTTAAAACCGTTCTTCAGCCTACCACGACCCAGGCAACTGTTTTATACTTTCTCATCCGAATTTGCTACTCTAGCAAGAATAACCAGGCACTATCTCTAGGCCAGGATTATGCAGGACAAAAAAGAGTTAAGGGGGGTATAAATGCATAATGCCTCAGTTTACCTACATACTCTGCACTTATTTACAATGTAGTTATGGATAACCTGGTAGTTTTTTAAGAGTTACTTTCATGAGACCGGGCGTGGTGGAGCACACCTGTAATTCCAACGCTTAGGAGGGTAAAAATAGAATTGCTATGCATCTGATCTGCATAGTGAAACCCTGTAGACCCTGTACTAAATACATAAAAAAAGTTTCTTTATTTGTTTTTTTAAAAATGGAGATACTATAGTAATGAGGACAATAAAATCTCTGTTAAGTGAGATATTGCCTTAACATGCCAGACCATAACCTAGTACACTGTAAGAAAACAATAAATGTTGCCTATTCTCACTGTTTTATAATAGCATTAGTTATAGAGAAGCTTGAGAGTTGAAGGCTTCCATGTTCTAATGTTTTGACACTTAAAATAGGATGACTGAGCCGGGTGTGAGGGAAATACCTAGATTCCCAGCCTTCTTGGAGGCAGAGGCAGGAAGATTACCAGTTTGATTACAGTCTGGGCAGTTCAGCAACTTTAATGTATCCAAGTACCAAAACAAAAATAACAAATGGGCTGGAGATACAGCTCAGTGTGAAAGTTACACTGGAGTCCATCTTTAGCACCAAGATAAATAAATCAACTATTTATGTATAGGCTAAATAAACTATATATTTTTAAAAAAATTTTGAAACCCTCAGACTATTTTATAGCATTTCTAGTTTTTCTAAAGACTATAAACACATATGACTTAGGTGTCTGATATAAGTCACCCAACTTTAGCGTGGAACCAGGGAGACAGCAGTCAACCATCTTCTTCATCTACAATGTGTCTGTGTATGTTATCGCTATGTTAAGTGTTTATACAGAATATTTCATTCAATCCCCCAAGAACAAGAGAGTAAAAATCATTAAGTAAGCATCATTATTATCTTTTCCTAATATAAGAATATAAAGCTTAGAGCTGTTAGAAACTTGCCAAAGTCTCTTGACTGGTTAGTGAGAAACTCTGCTAGGATTCTTCACTGTGGACAATCGAAAAAAGCAAAGACTCTCTCAAAAGAAACAAAGACTCTTGGTGAGATCGGAGCCCTCCTAGGCCACGTGGGAATTTGGAAGTTCTTCCTTCTGCCCCTGCTCCAAGTGATACGGGCACAGGGATACAGGTGACCTTTGTAATACGCTGGGAGGAGACAAGATCAAGGCGTCTTGGGACATAATCAGAATAAAATATCACAACACCATCATGAGAACTTTTCTTGCCAAGAAGTATCTGTTTTATGACAATGTCTGATTTTGATGGTTTGGACAATGCTGATAAATATAAAAAATTCTTAGTATTCTGCTAATATCCTGCACCACAGAGACAGCAGTTGTGGGAGGTTGGGGTGGAGGGACTGGAAAAGAAAATGGGTGCTCGTTAGGGATCAATTACTTTTTATTGTTATTCTCATCACCAGTATTTTACGACCACTCTTGTTTTTCCCGTTATCTCTCCTGATCATTTTTCATGGCATCTCTTCCCCACCATCAATCCCTGACATTTCTTTCTGATCACTTGAATAAATCTATCAAAATAGACTCCGATGCACTCCAGGCAGCTTTTTGTAACCACACCAGCTCCCGTGATTGCTTCTGGATGTGAATTCTTATGACAGTTATTACCCCATCAAATTTAATATTGCTGGTTACTTTTTATACACACTTGACTTATCTCTACTTACACAGAGATTATAAATTGTTTGAGAATGGGACACTGCCCTATATGTCTTATGTCCTCAACATCTTTCTTCTAAGAGATGTTCAACCAAAAAAAATTCTGCTTAAAGGAAACAAAACAGCACAGCCCTACTTAGAAATCTGTTGGCCTTTGGATCTTTCTTGCTGTTGAAGTCACATACTATGGAGGAAGAAAGACAGCTGTGCCAGGTGTGATGGGGTAGGTGAAGCCAGGGAGACACCGTAGTCATTGAAGGAACTTAGGGTTTTGTTCTGAGTCCTGAGACAACAGATTTCAGACGCCACATTCCTAATACAAACAACCAATCCCAAAATGAATAAACAGAAGAAACTGAGCCATGATTACTTTCCACCTTGGAGTGCTAGAGATCACAAAGGCCCCCATTACATAGATAGATGATAGATAGATAGATAGATAGATAGATAGATAGATAGATAGATGATAGATAGATAGATGATAGATAGATGATAGATACATAGATAGATGATAGATAGATAGATAGATAGATAGATAGATAGATAGATGATAAATGGCTTAGACATTTTGGGGGATGTCTCTTGTGTTAACAACATTCTGATAGAGTGCATATATGTACCAACTGCTCATGAAGAATGTAATCATGGACTGTGAACATGTACTAATAAAAAGTAAAAATTAAAAAAAAAAAACAACATACAGATGATTACCAAAGAAGTTTCATTTTCATTTCATAAGACTTAACTCACATAGAGCCTAAAAAAAATTTAGGGCTAATATAGGATTATTTAAAGCAAAATCAAAGTAATAAGTTTCCGTCATATGTCCTCTTTTCTCTCACTTAGAACTTTAATATTTTCACCAAAGATACAATTTTCAAGAATTATTTTTTTCAAAATAAATATTTTACTGACTTGGTTTTACTTTTAGTCTTAGGTAAAAGCTTGATGTGATTTCCAGTCTTCATATAATAGCAAATAACTTTCCTACTTTTAAATTTCAAACTACGTTTAAATTATTGAACTTGGGGCTGAGGAGACAGCTTACAAGGACCTGAGTTCAATCCCAGGAGCACCACGCTGGTCACCAAAGCCAGGTGTGGCGGCACACCCCTGTAATCCCAGCACTGGGGAGCCCAGAACTGGGGAGGCTGAGACAGGAAGATGACTACAAGACCAAAATGCATAGTGAGACCTTGTACTAAATAAATAAATAAATTTTTAAAATTTAATTTTTTTTAAATGACTAACCTAATTGTCTAAATGTTGACATGCCTTGGGAAAATAAAGATATGAATCACACCATAGAAAGCACAGTCACCAATGGGAAGAATGAATAAAAACAACTCATGCTCATGTTCAACGGCAACTTCCTAGTGTTGATGTTTAACAGAGATTTTTCTAAAAACTCAATTGGAGACTTTTATGTTTAAGTAACAGCAGTTAAATTTTTCACTGAAAGTTATCTACTTAGAGGAGTCTTCAGGAATATGTACAAGGTATTTAATGAAGATTCACACAATTTTTTTGGTGGTAAATGTATTCAACCCAGAGCCTTTCTCCTGCATTATATTCTCAGCCACTTTTTACTTACTGGCATATATATATATATATATATATATATATATGCCAGTATATATATATATGGCAGTGTCTCACTAAGTTGTCCAGGCTGAGCTTGAAATTGTGATCCTCCTGAATCAGCCGCCCAGAGTATTGGGCTTACAAGCACGCACCACTATATGCAGCCTCTCTTTCAGCTACCCTTGAAGTCTACTTTTCCATCATAATCCACTTGCCAAGCCCTCAGGTCCTGCTGGACCTTCATCCCATGTCAGTCTCTATCCATCCCTCTTCTTCTCCACTCAGACTTTTGTGTTCACAGCCTTTACAATCAACGTCTTTTAGACTAAAGGAAAGCACTTCTCTTCAAGTTATTTTTCTTTTTCTCCTAGGTTGCAGTTTATTTTTCTTTTTCTCCTTTATATTTTCTCTAAATTTAAAATTTTGTATAATGAACCTATATTACTTAATAACTGCGGGACTTGGAAAATGATAAACACAGAGCACTAGACTAAGCACTTTTATATCAGGCTTATCTATCCACTATCAAGGTCATTTATACCTTTATCAAGGTCATAAATATTCACCACACTGCCAAACACAGTAGTCTACTCTGATTTCATCTTATTTGATGTAGCAGCAGCATGTGACCCTCTCTTCCCTCAAAATCTTATCCTCACTCAGCTTCCTACAGTCTTCACAGGCCTGGTTTTCTTCTTCCTTTTCTAGGTGTCTCTTCTCTAGCTTTTTACTCTTTTCTCCTCTTATCCTCAACCTTCACCACAGTCCATTGCTCAATCCTGTAATTACTGCTTCAGTATCTTAGTGGTCCAGGCTCATAACTTTAAACCTATACCTCTTAAATGTGTGTCTTCTGCACAGATCCCAGATTCCCAATCATATACTCACATCTCTAGCTACTCTGTGTAAGAACATGTCTCAGGCATCCCAAACTTATCACAAGGAAAAGCCCAACTCCTGTTCAGTCCTTTTTCATAGGTTCTTCCTCCTTCACACATTGGGGAAGCTCAAAGTTCCAATAGCACAAGTAGAAAAGAGAAGATCACCACGAGCCCTACAGATAAAGAAAAGGAGGAAGGGATTTTATTTAAAAATCTACACCAATAAATTCAAAACTCTCGACAAAGTAAACAAACTCTCAGGGAATTTAACTTAGCAAAAAGAAATGGAAAAATCTGAATACACTTTTGGTTTTAAAGGGTTAAGTCTGAATGAAAAACCTTACATAAAGGAATCTCTGGGCTTAGAACACATCATTAGAAATAAGGACACAAGGCCAGCGAGATGGCCTAGTGGAATAAGCACTTCACTGGCAAGCACAAGGACCTGAGTTCAATTCCTGGTTCTGCCAAAAAAAAAACACGACTGAACTCCCGCCGCACCGCAACATCTCAAAAAAAAAAAAAAAAAAAAAAAAAAAGAAATAAGGACACAAGAAAGAAAGACCAATCTTATCTCTCCAGAAGCTAGAAGAGGAAGGAGCTTCTCAACTCATTTTCTTTTTGTTTCTTTTTATCTTATTTTTTTACATGAATGTTTATAGCAGCATTATAATGGCTGAAATATAGAAGCAACACAAATATCCAACACAGCTACCTAGAAGAGGGAAAATGAAAGGTGTTACATCCATACAACAAAGCATTATTCAGCCATAGAGATTACTGTAGAATTGGAATAAGTTACTAACTGATTGAAACTTGAAAACTTTATGCTAAGTAAAAGAAGACAGATAAGTAAAGGTTTCCACATTACATTTTACTCACATTGAAATCCAAAATAGGGAACTTAGTAAATACAGAAAGTGCATTAGTTATTGTTTAAACTTGAGAAGTCAGTGGAGGTAGAGGGTGAAACTAAAGCTTACAGAGTTCTTTGTGGTGGCGAAATATTTTAATATTAACTGTATTAACGATTGTGCATATCTGTGTATATATTAAAAACCATTGAATTGTAGAGTTCAAGTGAATGAATGATATGGCATATGACTAATATGTTTTAACGTGTTAAAATAATGGTATTTATTATAACGTGCTGGAAAATTTGACTCAACATGGAACCTTTTGTGGCATATGACCCAGTGGCATAACTTCTCAATGAAATAGGTCATTAGTAGTTGCAAAACTGAGAACTAGATGCATGCATCTTGCCAACTCTCCTTGAACAGCTGTATGGCTTTCTGACTGGCTAATCTTAGGCAAAGTACTTGAATTTTCCTAAACTCAGGTTTCCTCATCTGGCAAGGGGGTGCATTAATATTTGTTATTAAGTAACAGTGTCTGGGGGTTCCCTGTCCCCAGACAGCTCCTGGCACTTGGCAGCCTCCACTTCTTGGCTGCTGTGATTTGAATATGGTTTGTCCCTTCCACAGTTTATGTTGGGATTTAATCCTCACTGATATGAGGTGGAAACTCAGTCTGATTACCATGTTTGGAAGAGGCCTCAGGGAGCTGATAAGGATGGCTAAGTGCATCAGGGTGGAGCTTCCAAGATTGACTACTGATGGTTTTTGAAGAAGAACCACTGGAGACACAACCACACTCTTCCTGTCCTTGGGGAGATGTGGGCCAAACGGGTGACTGACCCGAGTGTGCTAGGGAAGGGGCCCTCACAGTTACAGTATACAGCAGAATCTGCAGGACAGCAGCGGGCAGAAGGAAGAGCAAGTCACTGTCAGAGATGTTTGCTTTGGCTACGTGTTCCCTCTGCCCTGACAAGATTGTTTAAACTAGGTCAACACCCGTCTTACAACAAACCATCCCACTCCAGCCTTCTCCCCTGACAAAAACCCCTATATAATATGTGGCAAAGTGCTTTTCTTCTATGCCTTTGTTCTCATGTCCTTGAGTAACAAATAAATAACTATAGAGGTCTCAGTTGATTGTTTTGTCTCTGGGGCTCTCATATCCAAGAAGCAGCCCTTCTGAATTCTCAGCGACTGAACTCAAACATATCTCAGTAATCTTCTTCATCTTCTATGCAGCCATGGTCCAATGCTATCTTTTGCTACATGTCCTGCACCATCTTGAGATCCTGCCCATAAGATGCAACCCCTCAGTCCTGCACCTCCAGATAGGGTCCAGATCTACCAATTTCGAACTCATCCAGCTGGGCCTGGCTTGGGTCTGGCTGCTGTGCTCTGCTTTTTCCTACTGCAGCCCATGGAAGTAAACCAGCTGTGCCCCACTGGCAAGATGTTCTGACCCTGGATTAGCTGGCTGGGTCTTGCTCCAGCCTGTCTGACCCAGTGGAGGGGTGTTTCCGCCACAAGGTTCCATACCAGGCCTGTCCGCTGGAGGAGGAGGTTCCAACGGGCAAGCGGGCAGTCCCACAAACACACCTGTGCACTGGCTGGAGGGACATTCCGTCAGGTGGCTATTCCTTTTTATTTTAAAGAGGAAAACCACCAAAAAACAAATATCAAGAACCAAGACAAAAACAAAAACAAAGCAACATAGAACAATAAAAATGGTACATAATTTCAAAACAAGAGCAAAAAGTTAACAATGGTTGTTATACTGTATAATGTTATCATCAAATTTGTTGCTCAGATTAACAGATAATAGACATGCAAGGTTGATCAGGCAATGAAACATTAACGCTTCCTTTCACTAAATCTTAGTGCATGTTTTTCCTTGTCCTTTTTACTTTTTTAAAACATTTATGTTTAAGAGAGTATGAAAATAATGGATGAAGCATTAGAGATGATACACATTGAAAAGAACAAGATGAAAGATATTCAACCATGGTTATTATATTGCACATTGCTGTCCTCAGTAAAGTTACTCCCATCACAAATAAGAGCATATAAAGTTGGTCAAACAAAAAAGATTAAACATTAACTGCTATCTTTGAAAAACCAACAGAAGTCAGTAGTACAATCATTTCTGCCATCTTGTGTGTATACTTATATGATTTTCCCTTTCTTTTCTCCTTTTCTTTTTTCCTTTCCCTCATCTCAATTTTGTTTACTCCTTATGTTCACCCCACAAAGAATGGCTACCATAAAGAAATCAATTAACAACAAATGCTAGAGAGGCTGTGGGGAAAAAGGAATCCTTCTCCACTGCTGGTGGGAGGGTAGGCCTGGTACAACCATTGTGGAATCAATGTGGGGATGCCTCAAAAAACTAGGATTGGAAGTCCCATTCAACACAGCTATTCCCTTTTTAGGTATTTTTTAAGGTACTGAAAACATCATACCACAGTGATATAGGTGCACCTATATTTAAAACAGAGCAATTTGTCATAGCTAAATGTTTGGAAAGCACCCAAATGCCAATCCCCTGAGGAATGGATAAAAAGGATGTGGTATTTTTATACAACGGAGTATTACTCAGCTATAAAGAAAGATAAACTGGAGGCTTTTATAGGTAAATGGATGCAACTAGAGGCTATACTTACAAGTGAGATAAATCAGACCCACATGTGTAAATATCATATTTTCTCCCTAGTGTAAGAACCTGAAACAGTAAATGAAATCTGAAAGGTACAACAGATCCTGTAAAATGGAAAGAAATTGAACATAAAGAATTAATACATTTTATGAGGCAAGCATGATGAAGAGCTTGAGTTAGAGACCAGCAGACACCACAAGGTTCGTGCAAAGGCAACATGACGTGGAATTTGTTGTACCAAGGTGCAGGCAGACAAAGCAGAAAAGGCCATCTGTGGAATATATAGGAAGAAAACAGAGCCTTTTATATGGCTTGGACAAAGTGGGAGTCAAGTGGGGACACCAGACAAGGGACCTCAGGTGAAAAGGTATGCAAATATCTGTAGTCAATGTTCCCTGGTGTCTCAGTGGTCAAAGTCCTCAGGACATCTGGAGCTGAGCTGGGTTTTCTCTGAGAACAATGCCCCTGCTGACAAACAGGATGGGTGCTGGAAAGTCATATCCTAATCAAAGCTGACGGTTAATGCTATAAAGTGAAACACAATAGGCATTACAATTCAGGAAAATCTTAAGCTAACCTCTCTTCTAAGCTTGGAACTTGGATGCATAATCTGTAAGTAAAATATTAGCAAATGCAACATAGAAATATATAAACATGAAAATAAATATATCTCTAGGGACTATTCAGGAATGTGAGGTTCTTTTGATATTTGAAAATCTGTTAGTATGGTTCTCCACAATATCAAAATAAAAGCAAAGAATCACATGAGTAGCTCAATAAATGCGTAACAATATTTGATAGAAGGGAAGTTCCATCATCTGATAAGTCTTTATAAAACCACTATATCAAGAATTTTACTACTAGAATTTTTTTTTTTCAGAACCGGGGATTGAACTCAGGTCCTTGCACTTGCCAGGCAAGTGCTTATTCTACTGAGCCATCTCCCTGGCCCCTTAGAATTATTGAAAGCTTTGTCTCTAAGATCAGTAATGAGAAAAATGTGCTCCTATCACCACTTCTGCTTTACTTTTATTTTGAATGTCTTATAAAGCACAATAGGGAAAAAAAGAAAGATAGCTGTGATTATTTGAATATGGATATAATTATGCACTTGGAAAACACAAAAATGCATAGAAACTGTGAAAACAAATAAATTAATTTGGCAAGGCCAAGCATATAAAATTGAAAATTTAAAATTGTCTTAAAAAAAATAAAAGTAGTCTTTTTTCTCTCTGCTCACAATGAACAAATGAGAATGAAAGTTTAAAATGACACTGTCATACTACCACTCAAAACATCAATGTAGGAGAAAACCGGGGGGAAAAAATATATGTAAAACATTTACAAAATAGTATTGGAAAAATATTCTAACAACCTAAATCAATGGAAAACTGTACTCACCTCTACTTGAATACTCAACTTAAAAATAAACAATTGCAAATCACTGCACAGAGTCAGTTAATCACAATGCAAGCCTACCAAGTGCTTCTACAGACACTGATAGGTAGGCTCTCAACTTTCTATGGAAATCCAAAGGACGAGTAACTGGCTCTCTGTCCTCCTGGCTTCCAGAACCATGAGAAATAAGGGTGAGCTGTGCATAACTGTGGCATGCTGTGGCAGCAGTGTGCACACACAGAGGTCCATATATGATTTGTGCACATTTTGTTAGAACTCAACATGCATTTTACTTTTTTAAAAGAGTTTGTTAGATGGCGAGATGGAGTCAACCCATTCCCAGGACTCAGTCAAGGCTTTCTATCTTCAGATATCCAGTTAAATTGTAAGTCATGCTCTAAGGAATACATTAGTATTGGAAAATTTATCTATCCTTTCTCCAGAACACAAAACCCCAAATTTTATACAGTGTTTTATTCATTTGGTTGAGAAAACACTCAATGTTCAGTGTGAGCTATGATGAGTCTATTCTATCTACTATGAGTAGAGATAATAGTTTCCAGTTGACAGAGTTGCCATCCCTTTAAAAAGTGCGACATGGTAATCAGAAAATGGAAAGCTCTCCTTTGTCATACTCCCAGAAATTTTATGTAGATTTAATCCAATTCTAATCAAAATACCATTAGCATACCACACAAAACTAGAGAAAATATTCCCAAAATTCATCGGCAACCAGAAGAAACAGAATCACAAAGCAATCTTGAGCAACAAAGGCAAGGCCCAAAGCATCATAAGGCCTGATTTGAATTTATACTACAAAGCTACTGTGATAAAAATCAGCCATTAACCAAAAAAA
>NW_004524601.1:20566096-20573850 GCF_000260255.1 Octodon degus
AGATCAATAGAACAGATTAGAAGATGCAGATGCTACTACAAACACACTCAGCCACCTTATCTTTGACAAAGGGGCCTAACATACTCACTGGAAGAAAGCCTCTTTAATAAATGATTCTGGAAAAACTGGCTCTCTCAACTCTGAAGACTAAAACTCGACCCATGTCTATCACCATGTACTAAACTAAAGTCAAAATGGATCAAAGATCTAAATATTAAAACAGAAACACCAAATCTACTAGAAGAGAAAGTAGGTGGAAATCTTGAAGACATACCTGTAGTATCATGAACAAAGCCCAGAGGGCACAGGAAATATTTCAAAAAATCAACAACTTGGATCTCATCTTATTAAAAAGAAAACATTTGCACATCAAAAGAAATCACCAACAAAGTGAAAAGACAACCCACAGAGTGGGAAAAAAAAATCAGGGGATTGTCCTTCAGACAAAGAACTTCTACAGAGAACATATAAAGAACTGAAAAAAATCAGACTCCCAAATTCAATGATCCAATCCAAAAATAGGCATCTGAAATGATTATACACTTCTCAGATGAAGAAATACAAATGGCAAATAAATATGTGAAAAAATGCTTCACATCACTGGTCATTCAAGAAATGCAAATTAAAGTAACACTGATATTCCACCTCATTCCAGAAACAATGGCTATCATCAAGAAGTCAACCAATGACAAATGCTAGAGGTGTTTTGGGGAAAAAGGAACCCTTCTCCACTGTTGTTGCAAGTGTAGACAGTACAATACTGCGGAAATCAGTATGTTGATTCTTCAAAATATTACAATTATGGGACCCATTCTACCCAGTTATTCCCCTTCTGGATATTTTCCTGGAATTGAAAATGTCATGCCACAGTGATATATGCACATCAATACTTATAGCAGCACAATTTGTAATAGCAAAATCTTGGGAACAACTCAAATGCCCATCAACTGATGAGGAATGGATTAAAAAGATGTGATATTTTTGTACAATGGAGTACTACCCAGTCATAGGAATGGCTAAACTGAAGACTTTTATAGGTAAAGGGATGCAACTTGAGACCATACCCATAAGTGAAATAATCAGATTCACATGTGCAAACATCAAGTGGTCTTCTTGGTGTGAGCCGCTGAAAGCATAAATAGGTAATAAATGTACAACAGATATTGTGAAATGGGAAGAAATTATTCAAAAGGAAAAAGGAACCTATGTGGGTGAAAGGGAAAATGACAGTAGGGAATATGAAAACATGCAGGTCAGTTATACTATTAGTGACTCTTAGTTCATTGAAAAGGAAAGTTTGTGCTAAGATCAATTGGAGAAATTTTTATGCCCATATCTCATACCCCGAGCAATGACTTTAAAGATAACAATATGTAATGTATTAGCTATTGCTATTCTTATCTCATTATTTTGTTATGAAATTTTGTTGTACCTTTTTTCCATAAAATAGAAGAAAAGTAAGAAATAGAAAGAGCTTCACTGAGTCCATGTTATATAAAATATTCCCTAAATAAGTCACTAAAACTGCTCTTGTATATATCTCAGTCTAATATGTAATTTGAAAATGTGAAAGTTACAGAAAAATTTAAAGACTCTTTTACTTCCTTTTTTAATGTCTCCAGTAGTTTGTTGTAACAAATACAACTCAAAAAGGTTTCCTTTCAAACACTGCACCATCCATTCTGTCATTTGAGCAGGTATCCTGATCAACACTCTTCTCTAAACTCAAATCTGAGAAGCAGATCTTAGCACAGTCCCCTCAGAGGAGAGTATTTGTTCCATACCCTCGAGTTTTGGGGACAAAGATCTTTTACCAGATTCATCAACATTGGATATCCTATTGAAGTTATGGTTTCTGCCACTCGTCTCTCCAGAGAACCATCAGGCAACCCTATTTGCAAGGCAAAATAGCATCCTTCAGACAATCCCTAGGAGAATAAATAATAAATAAGAAAGCATACATGCACGAGCAGCTGCCAGGCGTGGTGGCACATTCACTCCTGCTATCCCAGCGTTTGGGATCCTGAAGCAGGAGAATCACTATATGTGTGAGGCCAGCCTGGGTTATATAGTGAGACCCTATCTCAAATAAATAAATAAATAAATAAATAAATAAATAAATAGCCAGTTAAGTTACTGCTCAACAATATACATTTACTGCTCATCAGATAGGAAGAGAGATCAGAAAGCATATTATTGTATGTATCGGTGTTGGCGAAACCTAAGGCATGTCTGCTGTAGCGGCTGCTTCTAAGCACTGAAAGGTCTGAAAGGTTCACCATTCCTGGACTGTACAGCAACATCATGTTGTTACCAAAATTCCATAAAAGTGAATATATTGTTTCATTCAAATTTCTGAGTTTTCGTTTCAAAGATACAAACCAAATAAAAGTATTGTAACATAGGGTGATGCCTAGTGTTCTGCAAATCACTTAAAATTGTTTTCTTTCATGTTCTCTTTATTCTATCTGTAGATTTCCACCTCTATCTGTAACTGCTATCTGTAGATTTCTATCTGTATATTCTGTATGTAGATTTTGATGTTGTGGTTAAAATCATTCAGTATTGCATGTCAACTCTTCTGTGTTCTGGTTTTAGATTCAGTGTCTTTATCTAGTGACAGAGCCTACTTTGAGACAGCACTACTTTGAGTAGGCTATAGCACTAATTGACTGGCTTTCTATATTAACATATGACTCTGTTCCAAGCCTAAGTGACCTGCCACATGAGCCAGTAGCTGGCTTGAAGAAACAGAACTCTTCATGCTAATAATCAGTAAAGGTCATCAATGGTCCATGACACTGTGACATCTCTACAGGCAAGATTACCCTGCAGATGACACAGATTCTTACTCAGGACTCCAGGAAAATAACTGCCAACCTTAGAGACTAAAGAGCTCTTTCATTAAGCAAAGATATACTGCTTGTAATGTCTTGGATCCATTTTCACAAGGCCTGTCTCATTTTCTCGCCTTTTACCTCAGCTATTCCCTGTACATCTAAGAATATTCCCATCTCACAAGCAAAATGAGTAGCAATCTTGAAAAAATTTTATTTTTAAAATTTCACTGATTTCCTCAGCTATTCCCTGGACACCCACTGATGTTATGTACCCAATAAAGAGTGGCCATTTGGACGCATTGGGGCCTTAGCTCTGATCTTCCTGGACCCGCAGATACCACATTATTTTTTCTATTGGCCTTTATCCTTTGCTGTACACTTGCCCAGGGGGTGGGGAGGCTAGCTATGTCCTGGTGACTGAGTTGGCTCATTCTGCCTTATGCAAATTTCCAGAAGGAAATGACATATATGTGAACTCTTATGAAAAGTGAAATTCACGTATCTAAGAATATTTCCACCTCACAAGCAAAATGAGTAGCAATCTTGGAAAAATTTTATTTTTAAAATTTGACTGATTTCCAGTGCATTTATTCTAAGAATATATTATGTGTTGTTGAGGGTAGTTAAAAATATTTAGTTTTCAAAAGTTAATGTGTAAGTTACAGGAAGCAAAAACAAAAGAAACAAAGAACAAAGTCACAGCTGTAGATAGCTTAGGAGGCTGTGTTTTGCTAGGTCCCGCATGTACAGTCACACATTTTGTGTGACAGATTCTGTACAGCACAGGTCAGTCTTTCCCTCACATTGTAAACGTTCACCAGTGCCAAATCCCAGAGCTACAAGAGCATTTTTTTTTGACACAGGGTCTTACTACACAGTTCAGACTTGTAGTGATCCTCCTGTCTCAGCTTCCTAGTGCGGGGAATACAGGTGGTGCCACTATTCCCATTTCTGGGGCCAGCACAGCAGGGATTGAACTTGGGACCATGTGCTTGCCAGGCAGGTGCTTATGCTGCCAAGCTACCTCCCCAGCCCTATAAGAGTATTTTTTATATCCAATAATACACTACACAATTTAGTCTGCTAGACAAAGCTTTGTAATTCTAACTTTTGGGGGGAAAAATATTCACTGAAAATAAAAATGACAAGTCTCTAGATAGAAGTATTGGCAGAGTTACAGTCAAAATATCACATTCCCTTAATGCTCAATTTAAAACAAGACATAAAGCCACAGAAAACACAAAGCATGTTTCCGGGTTTTCCAACTATACTATTAAATCATTAGCAAGAGTGTACATTCCGCATTAGGGAGCAACATAGTTCAGCCCGAAGCTGCACATCTTAATTCACATTTACCTAGAGTTCACACAGCCCTAGAACCTTCCCACTGAAGATCCTAAAAAGACTCACTTTCCCTGCTTGCCCTCCACAGTTTGTTGGACCATCTGCCCATTTCCCAGGTGCCAGGGCCATTTCTCCCTCATTGTCTTTCTAGGAGAACTGAAAGGGGATCCTGACAGGCTGTGAGTTTCCAAGGCTCAACTATTCTCAAGGCAGGAGATTAGGATGTGGCAAGAACACTGGATAATAGGCCATGACCGGCCAGTCGCGGAAGATTGTCACATCGCAGTGCAGAACAGCTCCCCTGTGACCCTGACTTGTCATCATAGAGAGGACACAGAAGACTGCAGCTGCGGAGTCAGACAACTTCCTCCTTCCCACATCCTCAAGGGCCCTACTCTGTGTGCAGGCTGTATTTTATCCCTTCTTTTCACTTCTTTTTCATTCTACTTCTTTCCTTCTCTACCTCTTTTCTTTTTTAACCATTAATAAATGTTCAACTTTTATGTTCATTTATTGTCTCACCCAAGTCTTTATAAAGAGCTAAGAGCCTGGAGCCATTGGATGCTCCAGCACCTGGTGACACACTCACTGCTGCCTTCTGTAGTCACCACTGCCAGTCTAATCTGAGAACTGGGCTAGGGAGACAGCTCAGTAGCATTAGTTTCTACCTGGCAAGCACAAGGTCCCGAGTTCAATCCCTGGTACCACATGCCGTGCCAACCCTGGAACTGGGCATGGTGGTGCATGCCTCTAATCCCAGCTCTGGGGAAGCTGAAACAAGAGGATCATTTTCAGTCTGAACCACATAGTGAGACCCTGTATCCAAAATAAACAAATACATTGATTAATTAATAAGATAAAAATAAACCCCTGAGAATTTAATATGGCTGCTGATGTCATGCCAGGTTCACTTTACAGACTGAATAGAATAGTATAGCCCCAAATTCACTCATGTTAAAGTGCAAATCCTTGGTTTCACATATTATGACATTTTTTGGAGTAGGGCATTTAGAGAGGTGATTTAGTTGAGATGGGGCCATATGAGTGGTCTTTAATCCAGTGTGTCAGGTGCCTTCATGAAAAGAGGAAGTGAAGACAGCCAAAAACAGAAGGAAGAGCATTGGGGGAAAAAGAATCCCAATGCCTACCGGTTACAGAGCAAGCATGCCCAGCGCTTCCTGCACCTTGATCCTACATGACTTCTGTCCTCAGGATTCATAAGGAGATACATGTCTGTTGTTTAAAGCTCCCAATCTGTGATGTTTTCTTATGGCGACTCTCACACATCAATGCACATCTCAAGAGTCCCCTCTGCCACCCTGTTTCGCCCACTGCTGCTGGTCCATTCGCACCTTGTGCAGCACACTGTCTAGTCTCTCTCTTCACCCTTCGCCTAATGCCCAGCTCTTCCAGCGGGATTCTAATAGCACAATTATTTTGCTATCACCCAGCACAGTATTCAGGTTGAAAAGAAGTTGTGGAGGGACAAAAAAGAAAAGCCAGAGCCAGTGATGGCTTGAAAGCGCCTTCCCAGGGCATCCTGAACTACAGCTCCTCCCTAACCATCAGGCTCGCACAGGCCCTGACCACCCCTGCCAGACACCTTGCACCTGGATGCCATACCTTGACTGTGTCCTTTACTCTCCACTGCAGCCTGGCGTCTGTGCACTTCCACTCCTTCATTACCCAGATCCGTAGCTATCTAGGCCTCTTTCATTGCCAGGACACAGGTTTTCCACACAAAGTTTTAAAAACCCTCAAGAAAGTTAAGGATGGACCGAATACCAATCTTAGAACACTTAGTTTTCTTCTCATATTCATGACTGATTGCACAAACCATCCTGAAAATCCCTGACATGAATTTCACGTAAGAATATATAAAAAAGAGCCAGGTTTTCTCAGCTGGTAAGCCTTGTTAGGTAAATGTCCCATACTATGATTTTTCTGCCTATCACAAGTTTTGTGAAACTAGATTAATACTGTTTTATTTTATACATAAAAAGAACTCAAGTCAACATAGCAGGATTATTTGCCTTGGGTTATTTAGTGGATATCAACATCTATCTAGAAAAGTGTCGGTAATAGAACAGTGTAATATTTCACAGAATTTAATTTTTGTTCCCTGTGTGTTTGTGTGCATGTCTGATAACAGGAAATCTTAGAAAAAGGAATGCACTGGTACAATATTGTTTGAACAGAACAGGAAGAGAAAGCACTCTTCACAGCTTCCTTTGCAGTTAAAACTGCATCTTGCAAGCTCTTTAAAAATGAGGGCCAGCCGGATAGCACAGTGGATTAAAGCACCTGCTTCGGCAGACACAGGAACCAGGGTTTGCTCCCTGGCATGCTGCACCGACCCCACCCCCAGGGCGCACTAAGGCAACTGAGACTAGGTGTGGTGGTGCACGCCTGTAATCCCAGCGCTTGGGAGGCTGAAGACAGGAGGATCACTGCAAGTCCAATCTGCGTAGTGAGACCCTGTAGACCCTGTACTAAATACATAAAAAAAAAACTACCTATTTCTTTCCAATGAAAGTATTTCACAGGGAACAGCTCAATTCTCAAAGAAACTATATTTTTAAAATAATAGAAAACATTATTTGTGATACCAGAGTTTATACCATACGTTTTGGTTAAATATCTGAGCGTCCATAGAATTTATCTTAACAGAATGTCAGGCTTCACACCTGAACTCTGTAGTGTTCCTTCCAGAGCAGGGACAGGTTTACGCCTGCTACCATAACAGGATCCAGTCTCAGGAGCCTGCAGGGTCTCTGCCATTTTTTAATCCAAAGAAGCTCTTATGCACACAGGTTGATGTCCCCATATCTGGCTTTACGAATTAATGCTACATGAGAATAAAGGTTCCTTTTTAAATTTCTTCTTTTGCAGCATAATTCTAACCTGTAGTCTGCTAAGGAAGCTAAAGAGCTAAAATTCTGTGGAAAGAAAGGATAAAATTTAAGGCACCACATTCTTCTCATTCACAAAGGCATCCTTAAAAGTAGTGGTGTACAACAAAAATAGCTAATATGCATACAAAATATGTTCAGCATCACTAGCCACTGTGGAAAGGCAAATTAAAGCTACAGTGTGATACCAATGCACGCTATTACTAGAAAGACTAAATTTAAAAAGATGGGTACTCTTCTATTGTATGTAAAAGAAGAAGAAAACAATAAGGATGAAACTAACTTTACAAAGATTATCAATTTGTCCTAAGTATTAAATTGATAAACAAATAATGAATGCAGTCTTTTTAACTGCACATAGAACTTTTAGGACACATAAAAGGTCATAAAACCATCAACAAAATAGAAGAGTCTGACTCGTCAAGGTTACTTGATTACAAAATTATAAGATTGTAATAATTTAAAAATTTCAAAATTATAATGATCAGAATAATATCATTTGGGTATAAGATGAAAAAAAACATTTCAAAAGAAAACAGAATACAGAGAAACCCAACAGTTACATGGTCAACTTATTTTCTTTTTTTTTTCCAAAATTTTATTGATAAACAGCAATGAGACAGTTTCAAATAAAATCGGAGGTACAGTTTCAACAAAT
>NW_004524602.1:0-838 GCF_000260255.1 Octodon degus
CTTTTCAATTTCACGGAAGAGTTTGAGGAGTATAGGGACTACATCTTCTGTGAATGTCTTGTAGAATTCAGCTGTAAATCCATCCGGACCTGGACTTTTCTTTGCCAGTAGGTTCTTAATTACATCTCGTATTTCATTGGCTGTTATTGGGCTACTGAGAGTGGTTATATCTTGTTGATTCAGTTGTTGTAATTTGTACTGTTCTAGGTATCTGTCCATTTCTTCTGTGTCTTCTATTCTGTGAGAGTAAAGATTCTCAAAGTACCTATTGATAATGTGAATTTCCACTTAGTATGTGGTAATTACACCCTTTTCATTCCTTATTGCTTGTATTTGAATTTTTTTCCTTCCTCTGTTTGATGAGGTTAGCTAGGGGATTATCAATTTTATTTAATCTTTCAAAGAACCAGCTTTTTGCTTTTTTTAATTTTTGAATTGTTTTCTTAGTCTCAATTGAATTAATTTCTGCTCTAATCTTTATGATTTCCTCCCGTCTTTTGGCTCTGGGTTTGGTTTGCCCTTCCTTTTCTAGATGTAGAAGGTGCTGCATTAGGGTGTTTATTTGTTCCCGTTCTGTTTTCCTAATGTGTGAGTTCACATCTATGAATTTCCCTCTGAGAACTGATTTCATCCTATCCCATTAATTCCGATATGTGCATGAATTTTCATTGAATTGTAGATATTGAATTTCTTCTTTAATTTCATCTGTGACCCATTGTTTGCTGAGTAGGGTGTCATTTAATTTCCATGTATTGAAAGTTTTTTTCTGATTTCTTTTGTCATCTATTTCCAGTTTTATTGCACTGTGGTCAGATAATGTGCATGGGATAATTTCTGT
>NW_004524602.1:2563-9659 GCF_000260255.1 Octodon degus
ATCTATTTCTTTCCTGTATTGCTCATTCAGGTAATCCGTCATTTTTCTAATATCCTCTATTATTTTTTATCAATATCTTCTTTAGAAACAGTTAGAAATTCTTTTACTGCAGTGTTTTTTTCAGATTGGGTTTCCTGCTTATGTTTCCGTAGTTGCTTCTTTACTTCATCTCCTACGAGTTCTGAGAGGTTTTTTTTATTTCAGAAAAAAATTGTGCTCTGATTTCCTCTATATCTTTCTGCTGTTGCTTGTTTACTATCGACACTCTTCATTCATGCATTTGAGCCGAGCTAGTGTCCTCCGTACTTGTTCTGGGTAGGCACTGGGTTTCTTTCATATATGTCTGCATTTGATTCTTTAGTGCAGATGTTATTAGTTCAGGGATTTGTTTTTTCATTTCCAATCTGAGGTCTTCTACATCTTTCTGAAGTTGTTTCTTTATTTCAGAAGCTTTGATTCATTGCTTTCAACTGTGTGATTTCCAATTTGTTCTGTGTTAGTGTCCTCTGCACATTTACGGGTGGACTTGGGTTCTGAGGTTGCATTTTGTTCCTTCTCGTCATTTTGTGTAGCACTGTCTTTTTCCCTTTGTTGTAGATCTTTGCTGTAGTTATAACCTTCACACGTACTGAAGTTCAGGTGGAGCTCTACAGAGTTTGGATTTATCCAGCTGCGTTTGGCTTAGGTCTGGCTGCTGTGCTCAGTTCCTTCCTGCTGCTGCCCTTGAGGGTGAATATGTTGTGCCCCTGTGGAAAGATGTTCTGCTCCTGGACTAGCTGGGTGGAACTATCCTCTTCACACTCTGCAGGGATTGCAGCTGCAGGGTTACACCTACGGCATGTATGCCAGGCCTGAGCTGTGCCTGGAGGGGGCAAGGTGAAGTAGGGGGAAGAATAAGCTCTTCCACACACTCACTGGACCTGGGCTAAAACTGGGTCCGGGGGTTCCCATAACACCGCAAAATTCCTACTCAGCAGGCGGCATGGGGAGGTGCTGCGGAGTGATGGGGGCGGACTGAGGGGGTGGGAGAATGTCCGGCCCACGCTGCGCCTGGGCTGGTACAGGTCCCGCCAGCACAAGGTAGCAGGACACTCTCCAAACACTCACTGGACCTGGGCTAGGACTGGGTCTGAGGGTTCCCAGCAGTCGGCAGAAATTCCTACTAGGCTGGCAGTGTAGGGGAGGTACTTCGTAGTGGTGGGGGCGGCCAGAGGGGGTGGGAGAGGATCCAGTCCATGCTGCTTCTGGGCTGGGACTGGTCCCTCTAGCGCAGGGTAGCAGGAAGCTCTCCGCATACTCACCGGACCTGAGCTAGGACTGGGTCTGGGGGTTCCCGGAAGTCGGCAGAAATTCCTACTCGGCGAGCGGGGTGGGGGAGGTACTGCGGAGTGGTGGGGGGCGGCCCAAAGGGGTGGGAGAGGGTCTAGCCCACGCTGCTCCTGGGCTGGGACTGGTCCCGCTGGCGCAGGGTAGCAGGAAGCTCTTCACACACTCACCGGACCTGGGCTAGGACTGGGTCTGGTGCATGGATATTTATCACTGTTACCTCTTCCTCTTGAATTTTTCCCTTTACCATTATATAGTGGCCTTCTTTATTTCATTTTATCGTTCTTGGTTTGAAGTTGAGACTCTGAAAAGATTGCTGCCCCTACTTTTTTCTGAGGTGCTGGGTCATGTAGTATTGTTTTCTATCCTTTGACTTTCAGCCTATGAATTTCTTTATGAGTAAAGTGTGTTTCTTGTTTACAGCATATTTTTATTGTGTTTCTTAATCCACTGTGCCAGCCTATTTCTCTTAATTGGTGAATTGAGTTCATTTACATTGATGGTTATAATTGAGATGTGTTGACTTATGATTGACATGTTATTTACCTGTTGTTGTTTACTCCTTTTTGTCCTGTTTTTAATTGTTTGCCCTATTTGTTGGATTCCTTCTGTTCTCATTTCTGGTGTTCTGATCATTTCAGTATCTTTCTAGAACATCTTTCAGGAGTCTATGTATGGTTGACTTTGTCATCATTGAATTCTTTAGTTGTTCTCTGTCATGGAAGTATTTCACTTCTCCATCAAACTTGAAAGAGAGTTTTGCAGGGTATAGTAGTCTGGGCTGGAATTCGTTTTCATGGAGGACTTGAAGTACTCTGCTCCATGCTCTTCTTGCCTTCATGGTTTGTGAAGAGAAGTCAGCCATAATTCTGATGGGTTTTCCTTTTAATGTGATAGTTTCTTTTCTCTAGTGGCTTTCAGTACATTATTCTTGTTCTGAATTCCTGGGATCTTGACTATTATATGTCTTGGTGTGTTTTTAATTGGTTTGAAGTTATTTGGCATTTTGAATTCTTGGGCTGGCTGAATGTCAGATTGTCACCTCATATTTGGGAAGTTTTCTGCTATTACTTCTATCCACATTTTTTAATGTCATTTGTATTGACTCCTTCTTTCTCATTGATGCCTATGAGAAGCGATGAATTATTTTTTCCTGCATCCTAGTTGTCTTTAAAAGATCCTTTCTTAGCTTTTCACTAGCTGCACCAGTATCTTCAATATCTGAAACTGTCTTCACTTTCACTCAAACGATTTTGCAGGCTTGTGTTTGAGATTTTAAGTTCCTCTATATCCCTTTGACTCTGCTTCATGCAATCTATTTCTTTCCTGTATTGCTCATTCAAGAAATCCATCATTTTTCTAATATCTTCTTTTTTTATGAATGTCTTCTTTAGATGTGGTTTTTAATTCTTTTACTGCAGAGTTTTTTCAGATTGGGTTTCTTCCATATGTTTCTGTATTTGATTCTTTACTGCAGCTGGGATGAATTCAGAGATTTCTTTTTTTATTTCAGAAATTAATTCTACTCTGAGTTCCTCTCTACCTTTCTGCTGTTGTTCCTTTACTTCCAATGCTATTAATTCTTACATTTCAGCTGAGCTAGTGTCCTGTGCACTTGTTCTAGGAGGGCTCAAGGCCTGATTGCATTTTGCTACTTCTCTTTGTCATTTTGTATAGCACTGACCTCCAACCTTTGGTGTAAAGCTTTGGTGCAGTTATAACCTTAGCACCCACTGAAATTTGTGTGCAGATCTATTAAGTTTGAATTTATCCATTTATGCCTGGGTTGAGTCTAGCGGTTGTGTTCAGCTCCTTCCTGCTGCAGCCCTTTGCAGTGAACCTGTGGGGCCCTTTTGGCACAGCAGTGAACCTGTGGTGACCCTCTGTTGCTCCCCTGGCCCAGGGAGCACAGGGGAGTACAGAAGCTCTCCCACACCCTAGCTGGGCCTGGGATTGGCCTGGAAATGGGGGTTCCTAGAGCGTCGCAAAAGTTCTCACTCACAGGGTGGACTTGGGGGCAGGGGCTCCAGAGGGGTGGAGGGTCCCGAGGCCATGGTAGAGTGTCTCACTCATGCAGCATGCCTGGGTTTTGGTCTGGCGAGGTCCCACTGGTTCTGGGAAGCTGGAAGGTCTCCCACACACTTGCCGTGTCTGGGCTGGGCTCGATGTAGGTGTCTCAAGAGCGCCACAGAAGCTCTCACTCACTCAGTGAGCTTGGGGCCATGGACTGCAGAGGGGTGGAGCGGTCTGGAGGGCGTGGTAGAGGGTCTCACTCATGCAACGTGCCTGGGTTTTGGTCCGGAGAGATCCCATGGGCCGGGAAATTATCATTGTTAATTTTTCTAATGCTTTAAAAACTAGCACCTATAAACTTTATGACATATGTATTAGTGTATTTAAAAGATCATAGCTCCCTGTCATCATTACTATTCAAAGAGATTTTAGTCTGAATAAAAATTTGTTGTAAGTGCAAAATCTCTAATTGTTTTCAAAAAATGTAGAAAATATTAAAAGCATAATGTTCACATAATGTTTATTAAGTATATGACATGACATTAATATATTCTATTTCTTAAGATGAAATTTAATTTCATTAAGACATAATTTAAAGTGTAAATTAAGGGCTTTAATGTCTAAAGGTCTTTACAGTCTAATGATGTGCAAGATGTTCTCAGTACCAGAGCAAATGCACACAAGTGTGTGGTTGACTATCACATAAATACATGACTACCACGCTTAAGCCATGTTGTCTGATTTAGGTCAGATATTGTTTTGAATTGAATTATGTCTCCACAAATATTGTGCTGAAGTCTTCTTGTCCTTTTGCTTGTGATCTTAGTTGAAAACAGGGTTCTATAGATGTGATAGTAAGTCCATCAGAGTAGTCCCCATGGTAATATAACTGCAATTTTCCGAACTGGGAAATAGCACATGATGACAGTAATAGAAACTGGAGTGGATTCCACTGCTATTCATGGACAGCACATAAAGCTAAGACTAGACATGGCCAGATAATATGCATAGTTTCAAAAGAAAAATGAATCTAGAGAAACCTTGATTTTAAGCACTGGCATTCCAGTACTGTCATGGAATAAAATTTTGCCACTTAAGCAACTATGTTGTGATACTTAGCTAAAGTGCCCTGATAAAAGGCCTCAGGTATTAGCAGGCTAAATTTTATAAAGAACACATAAATATAAAATATTGATTGGTTATAGAAAGCAGAATAGGAAGAAAAACCATAAGGCATATTTTTTCTTTTATTAAAGAGCAGCATCCTCTGAGAAGAACCAACTCAATTAGTAATATTCACCCACATTTAAATAATATGTACAAAGGAAAGTTAGTGATTGTACTGATTTTATTACTTTTACCACGCCATTTCTATCTTCCTTATACTCCATTCAAAGATATAAAGCATGATCTGAAGAAAAAGATAACCTCATTTGTCCTTGACATGCAAAGGCCTGGAAGCGCTGGTCAAGGAGAGTATGGTGGCTTACTCGGATCATGTGCAATGGTGATTTGGACCCATGAGGAGACGCTCACCTTAACTTGGAGGCCAGACTAACACCATGGGAGCTGTGTAGACAGAAGCACTTCTGTGGTTGCCTCCAATCTCACTAATCAAGAAAAGACTTTGCAAAAGAAAATGTAATTTTCTGAGACAGAGTCCTAGCCCAGGTCCGGTGAGTGTGTGGAGAGATTCCTGCTACCCTGCGCCGGCAGGATCAGTCCCAGCCCAGGAGCAGCGTGGGCTGGACCCTCTCCCACCCCCTCGGGCCGCACCGCACCACTCCGCCGTACCTCCCCCACACCTCCCGCCCAGTAGGAATTCCTGCCGACTTCGGGGAACTCCCAGACCCAGTCCTAGCACAGGTCCTGTGAGTGTGTGGAGAGCTGCCTGCTACACTGCGACAGCGGGACCAGTCCCAGCCCAGGCACAGTGTGGGCTGGACCCTCTCCAAACCCCTCGGGCCGCCCCCCACAACTCCGCCATATTTCCCCCACTCCTCCAGCCCAGGAGGAATTTCTGCCAAGTTCCGGGAATGCCCAGACCCAATCCTAGCCCAGGTCCACAGTGGGAAGGAGCTGAGCACAGCAACCAGACCTAAGCCAGACGCAGCTGGATAAGTCCAAACTCTGTAGAGCTCCACCTGAACTTCAGTACGTGTGAAGGTTATAACTACAGCAAGGATCTATAACAAAGGGCAGAAGACAGTGCTACACAAAATGACGAGAAGGAACAAAATGCAACCTCAGAACCCAAGCCCACTTGTAACAAGTGCAGAAGACACTAACACAGAACAAATTGGAAATCACACAGCTGAAAGCAATGAATCAACAACTTCTAAAATAAAACAGCTGCAGAAAGATATAGAAGACCTCAGATTGGAAATAAAAAAAGAAATCCCTGAATTAATAACATCTGCACTAAAGAATCAAATGGAGAAACATATGGACGAAACCCAGTGCCCACCCAGAATAAGTGCGGATGACACCAGCTCGGTTCAAATGCATGAATCAAGACTGTCGATAGTAAATAAGCAACAGCAGAAAGATATAGAGGAAATCAGAGCGCAATTCTTTTCTGAAATGAAAAAAGAAATCTCACAACTCGTAGCAGATGAAGTAAATTAGCAACTATAGAAACATAAGCAGGAAACCCAATCTGAAACAAACACTGCACTAAAAGAATTTCTAACTGCTTCTAAGGAAGATATTGATAAAAAAAAAAAAATAGAGGAGATTAGAAAAATAATGGATTCCCTGAATGAGCAATACAGGAAAGAAATAGATGGAATGAAGCAGAGTCAAAGAGATATAGAGGAAATAAAATTCTTAATCACAAGCTTGCAAAACGATTTAAGAGAATGTGAAGACAGAAATTCAGATCTTGCAGATGCTGGTGTAGCTAGTGAAAAGGTAAGAAAGGATCTCTTAAAAACAACGAGGATGCAGGAAAGAATAATTCATCAACTGAAAGATGATGCAAAGAGGAACAATGTGAGACTAATAGGCATCAATGAGAAAGAAGGAGTCAACACAAATGACATTAAAAAATTCAGATCTTGAAGATGCTGGTGCAGCTAGTGAAAAGGTAAGAATGGATCTCTTAAAAACAACGAGGATGCAGGAAAGAATAATTCATCAACTGAAAGATGATGCAAAGATGAACAATGTGAGACTAATAGGCATCAATGAGAAAGAAGGAGTCAACACAAATGACATTAAAAAAATATGGGCAGAAGTAATAGCAGAAAACTTCCCAAATATGAGGAAACAATCTGACATTCAAGTAACTGAAGAATACACAACGAAAAAAGAACCTCAAACCAATGAAAAACACACTTAGACAAATAATAGTCAACATTCCAGAAATTCAGCACAAGAATAATTTACTGAAAGTCACTAGGGAAAAGAAGCAGATCACATTCGAAGGAAAACCCATCAGAATTACGGCCAACATCTCTTCACAAACCATGCAGGCAAGAAGAGCATGGAGCAGAGTACTTCAGGTTCTCTATGAAAACGAATTCCAGCCCTGACTACTATACCCTGCAAAACTCTCTTTCAAATATGTTGGAGAGGTAAACTACTTCCATGACAAAGACCAGCTAAAATATTTTGCGATGACAAAGCCAACATTACACAGGCTACTGAAAGATATTCTAGAGAGGGACCAAAACAATCAGAACTCCAAGAATGAGTTCGGAAGAAACCAACTAAATAGGGTAAGCAATTAAACACAGGAGAAAAAGGAGTAAAC
>NW_004524602.1:9759-10708 GCF_000260255.1 Octodon degus
AAAGTCAAAGGATGGAACAAAATACTACATGCCCCAGCACCTCAGAAAAAAGCAGGGGGAGCAATTCTATTCTCAGACAGTCTCAACTTCAAACCAACAATGATCAAGCAAAATAAAGAAGACCACTATATACTGGTTAGGGAAAAAATTCAAGAGGAAGAGGTAACACTCATAAATATGTATGCACCAAACACGGGAGCACCGAACTATATAAAGAAAATCTTAATGGACATGAAAATCTAGGTCAACCAGACAAAAACTTAGCAAAGAAATAACAGAACTGAACCAGAGTTTGAAACAAATAGACTTGGTGGACATATACGGAGTATTCCACCCAAACACAGCTGAATACACTTTTTTCTCAGCTGCACATGGGTCATTTTCTAAAATAGGCCACATACTGGTCCAAAGGTCATGCTTAAGTATATGCAAGAAATCAGAAATTATCCCATGCACATTATCTGACCACCGTGCAATGAAACTGGAAATAAATGACAAAAGAAACCAAAAAAAAAAATTAAATGCATGGAAATTAAATGACACCCTACTCAGCAACCAATGGGTCACAGATGAAATTAAACAAGAAATACAACAATATCTACAATTCAATGTAAATTCAAGTACAACTTATCGTAATTTATGGGATATGATGAAATCAGTGCTTAGAGGGAAAATCATAGCTGTGAACTCACATTTTAGGAAAATAGAACGGGAACAAATAAATACCCTAATGCTGCACCTTCAACAACTAGAAAAGGAAGAGCAAACCAAACCCAGAGCCCAAAGACGCGAGGAAATCATAAAGATTAGAGCAGCAATTAATTCAATTGAGATGAAGAAATCAATTGAAAGAATTAAAAAAGCAAAAACTTGGTTCTTTGAAAGATTAAATAAAATTGATAAGCCCCTAGCTATCCTCATCAAAAAGAAGAAAGAAAAAATTCAAATA
>NW_004524602.1:14893-16915 GCF_000260255.1 Octodon degus
TGTACAGCAATTAACCACTAAGAAGAATATATGCAGTGTATTTTTGTTGAAACTGTACTTCCGATTTGATTTGAAACTGTCTCATTGCTATCTGTTTTCAATAAAACTTTGAAAAAAAAAAGAAAATGTAATTTTCTATCTATAGGCTCTTTCTTTAGAAAGATGGTACTTTCTTGAGTACTGGATAAAAGGATGACTGTGGTCTAAGGATTGGTGGATTGATACTGTGTTGATACAATGATAAATAGGTACACACTGAAACTTTAAGAATCTTTCACAACTTTTATCAGTTCTTCAAATAATGGAGCAAGTTCCTTTTCTAAGCTGACAATCAGTCCTGTATTGGCATTGCTGCTTGCTATGAAACTCACCACTAAACGTAAATGATTGAACTGAAGTGCCTGGTAGGTATTGTAGTAGCAGATGATGCTTTTTTTAAGGTGATCCAACTGTCTCCCACAGCCCTTCAGGAATATCTTCAAATATATTCCTTGCATATGTCTTTTATGTCTTTTATTTTATGTAATGTATTTTTTCTGTATTTTAGGGAAGGGTCTACAGGGTGTTCAGGGTCTCACTACTAGATCAGATTCATAGTGATTCTCCTGTTTACAGCCTCTCAAGTGTTGGGATTACAAGTGTGCACCACTACTCCCAGTCTCAATCGCCATCTCAGCAGGCTCTGGGGTGAAGCTGGCACTACAAGCCCTGGGATTGAACACCTTTCTTATCTGAAATCTAAATAATTAAAAGAGTAAAATGAAGACATGTTTGAAAACAAAAAGATGGACTTTCTGAGGATGGGAAAGTAGATCAAGGAACTGGGCATGTATATTAGGAATGTATATAAAGATATTAAAAGTGATCAAAATTAATCACAGTATATTGAGTTACATAGACACAATGCCATGGCAGATTGAAGTTGAATGGACACTGGGTGATTCTGTGACTCACTGAGAAAAACAGCTACACATAGGAAAAAGAGATACAAAGAATGCAAGAGCCAAAATGTCACCACACTCATTCTTTCTGCAAATTTCCAGAGAAGCACAAAAAAAGGAAGAGAAGAAAATCTCAGAGGGGACCAGGGAGATGGCTCAGTAGAATAAGTGCTTCCCTGGAAAGTGCAAGGGCCTGAATTCAATCCCTGGTCCGAAAAGAAAAATTCATGAATATTTTTATTACATAAAAAGAATGTAAAATATTTTTTTTAACTTTAGAAGTGATACAAAATTTCACCAAACTAATCGGAACTCAACAATAGTTGCTGTATTACATAATGTTGTCTTCAATTTACTTGATCAGATTACCAGATATAGGGGCTGGGGAGATGGCTCAGTATAATAAGCACTTCCCTGGCAAACACAGGGGTCTAAGTTCAATCCCTGGTTCTGCCAAAAAAAAAGAAGAAAGAAAAGAGAAATAAAAAAATAAAAATAAAAGCAGATTACCAGATATAAGAATGCAAACTTAGTTTTAAAAAGTCAATAAGAAGTTAAAAATGGCTAGAGAAAAATTAAGCATCAACTGTTCCCCTCTTGTAGAGCAGCAGAAATCAGCAGTACAGTTATCCAAGATATCCTACCTACATACATAAATACCTCCATTCCCACCACTCCCCCTCATTCCCTGTCTTCTTCCTAACCCCAAGTTTCCTTACCTTTAACTAGATTCTTTCCCTTTCACATATTCATTTCACCTCTTAGATTTTATTTACACTTTCAGGTTCTGACACTAACAAGACAATACCATGTTTGCATATGAAGGTCTGATTTATTTTACCTGTGGACATGGTCTCTAGTTGCATTCATTTACACTATAAGAACCTCAAATTTGTCTCTTTCTTTTGAAGCTAACTTACAAATAATTGCATAAAAATCTAAGACCAACTTAGAGCAAGACCTATATAACTAAAAATGTAACTTTTGTATGTGACAAGGTCATTCAAATACCTTCAGGATTTACTCTGAAACCATGTAAAGCAGCTTGTAGATCTTTTATCAGTGTCAGACACCTGGATGA
>NW_004524602.1:18700-23128 GCF_000260255.1 Octodon degus
AGCTGTGGGGGACTCAGGTCAATAATTTCTGACATTGCCAGTTAAACAGTGGACCCAATGCTATTATGGGCTACTGGACTCTTTTGAAATATTTTGCTGAGTTTACACACCTATTATATTCAACAACAGAACTTAATAAATTTTGGATATAACTATGAATGTCCATTTTCTATCTGTGCATTCAAAGTGGTTGGGATAGATATATAGTTGCATTCTCTTAATGAATAGAATCATTTGTTCTAATGGTGTTTGTAAGTAGAATCACAGGTCTGCATCTTGTACAGCAAGTAACCACTGGGAAGAATGTATGCAGTGTATTATTGGAAAAAAATAACATTTTTGGTCTAGAAGCTTTGAAATGCTCCATAAATATAACATATGTATGTGATAGTACAAATCTGATGATGTCTGCCTGTTCTTGTACAGAAATTGTGTACCTAAACCCATGCAAATTTTCCTATGAAGAATTTTATTGTTATCAAAAAAATAAATAAAAAATAAAATAAAATAAAAAACTGGAGATTCTTAGGACCATTGCCTTACCTATCTTGTTTATATAAATGTATGGTTTTGGTCCTGGCATATTTCCTAACAGTTCTGCTTTCTCTATCTTCATTGTTTAATCCTTAAATTCTATCTTTCCATTTAACTATGTTGTCCCTTTTTTATTTCTTCTTTTGAGTTCGTACACTAGGGACACAGTATACTATTTACACATGTGAGTCTGATTCCTTTAACTTATGAGTATGTCTTCAAGTGGCATCCACTTATATATGAAAACTTCCAGTTTATTTTTATTTGTAGCTGAGTAATGAATGCTCCATTGTATAAAAACACCACATCTTTTTCATCCAATCCTCAGGTGATTGATATTTCAGTTGTTTCCAAGATTTGGCTATCACAAACTGTGCTACTATAAGCATAAACACACATATATCACTATGATATGATGTTTTCAGTTCTTTTGGAAAAAATCCCAGAAGGAGGAAATCTGGATGGAATGGAATCTCCACCCCTAGTTTTCTGAGGAGTCTCCACAGTGATTTCCATAGTGGTTGCAAACCAGTCTATATTCCTACCACCACTGGAGCAGGGTTTGCTTTTCTCCCTAGCCTCTCTGACATTTGTTGTCAGTTGACTTCTTTATGATAGCCAGTCTTTCTGGGGTGAGATGGTAACTCAGAGTTGTTTAAATTTGCATTTCAAGAATGGATAGTGATGTGGAGCATTTTTTCATGCATTTATTTGCTTCTTGTATTTCTTCCTCTGAGAAGTGTGTATTCAACTTAGTTGCCCATTTCTGGATTGGGTCTTTAAATTTTGGGGCTCTAATGTTTTTAAGTTCTTTATAAATTCTAGAGATAAGACCATTTCTAGGTTACTCTCCATAATGTTAGAGGGATATCAGCAGAACTGGCAATAGTCAGAAGTTTTTAACATGAGCCTTTTATACCTCAGCATATTAATATGGCTTTACTTTTCATGCTTCATGGTTATACTTTTATCCTGGATGGTTAAGACCAAGATGAAGCAAGACGTATATAACAAATAATGTAACTTTTGCATCTCACAAGGCCAGTCAAATCCTCTTAGTATATATATACCTTGAAAAATAACCATTTTGTTGTGAAAAAAGAGGGAGGGGAATACACACACACACACACACACACACACACGAGAGAGAGAGAGAGAGAGAGAGAGAGAGAGAGAGAGAGAGTTAGGATAGGTATACAGCTACTTTCTCTTAGTTCATTGAATGTAAAAGTTTGTACTAATATTGTTTAGACAAGATATCATGTCTGCATCTTGTACTCTGAATAACTACTACAAAGACAACAATATGGAATGTATTAATTATTGTAATCATCCCACTAACCTATTTTGAAGCTGTTTCATTGCTATTTTATCTTTTTTGTCATTAAAATGAAAACAATCATAAAAAATAAGATAATGCCAATTATTTTCGTACATACCTCAGTTGATGGGCATTTGGGCTATTTCCAAGATTTAGATATGACAAAGTTGCTCTGCTATAATCCTATATGGACATATGGTGGTACAACGTTTTCAATTTATTTGGAAAAATTCCAAAGGGAGAATAGCTGACCTGAATGGGACCTACAATACTAGCTTTCTGAAAAATCTCCACAGTGATTTACATAGAGGTTGTACCAGTCAACATTCCCACCAACAATGGAAAAGCATTCCTTTTTCCACAGAGGCCTCCAATATTTGTTATTGGTTGACTTTTGGATGATAGCCATTCTTTCAGAGCTCAGATGGATTCTCAGTGTTGTTTTACTTTGCATTTTTTGAATAATCAATGATTTTGAAAGTTTTTTATATACTTATTGGCCATTTGTATTTCTTCCACTGAGAAGTATATATTCATCCTAGATGCAAATTTTCAGGTTTTGTCTTTTCATGTTGTAGGCCTCATTATTTTTATTTCTTTACATGTTCTAGATACAAATCCTTTGTCAGAGAAGGAGTGAGTTAAAATTTTTCCCAATTGTTGGGGTTTCTTTTTACTCTATTGGTGATATCCTTTGACATGTAGGAACTTTTCAAAAAGATGAGATCCTATTTGTTTATCTTTTTAATTATTTCCCATGCAGTTTAGTTTTTCTTTATGAACTCGCTAGCTAGACCTATATTTTTAAATTTTCTATCTACTTTTTCCTCACTGAGATTTCATCTGTATGGTTTCATATTTAAACATTTGATCCATTTTCACTACAACTAGACTATGTTGGTCAATGTAGATCTCTTTTGAATGTGTAAGGCCAGTTTTTCCAACATGATTTATTAAAGAAGATATCTTTCTTCCAGTGAATATATTTGGCCCCTTTATCAAACATATGGTTTCTGACTGTGTTTGTAGCTATGTCTGAATCTTCTAATCTGTCCGTTGTTCCACACATCTGTTTCTGTGTCAGTACCATGCCGATTTAAACACAGTGGCTTTATACTGTAATTTAAAGCCAGCGCTTGTAATGCCTCCTTCTTTTCCTTCAATGACCAGGTTTACTTTTCTTAGCCTACGTCTCTTCTGGTTTGAGATGAATTCCAGGAATTTTTTTCTATATATCTGAGGTATACTAATGGTATTTTGATTGCGATTGCATTGAATCTGTATAATAATTTTGGGAGTATGGCCACTTTCACAATGTTGGTTCTTCCTACCCAAGAGCAAGGAATATATTTCAATTTTCTGAAGTCATTTTTTTCAGAGTACTACAACTTTCATTATAAATATTTTATTTCCTTTTCTAGATTGACTCCCAAGTATTTCATTATTTTGCATGTTATAGTGAAAATTATGATTTCACTTATTTCACTCTTGCTACATTCTTTTTAGGCTACAGAAATGTTATTGATTTGGGTTGTCAAAAAAATTTTATCGTACTACACTACTGTATTTGAATATTAAATCTAAAAGTCTCTTTACACAGTTTTGAGAGTCTTCTGTGTAGAGTATTATGTCATTTTTGAATGCTAATAATGTTATTTCTTACTTTCTGGCCATTATTCCTTTTATTTCTCACTCTTGTATAATTGCTCTGGCTAATATTTCCAGATCTATATTGAGTATGAGTGGTGAGATAGGATATCCTTGTCTTGTACCTGATTTTAAAGGAAGGGTTTCCAGTTCCATGTTATGTCTAAGGTGTTTCATATTCAGACAGGTAGTGATGATAAGCCAAACTGCCTCTGTTACAGGGTACTAATATCATTATGCTCCTCTTTTAGATGATTAACAACTTCAGTTTACAGAAAAAAATTAGAGAAATAGGGGGGTTACAAGGATAGTCAATATTTTGGCCTGAGCCCTTCAAGGCCAGTGAGGACTCAGGACATACGAGAACCTGTACTGCAACATCATGTAAATCAGTTGTGGCCCAAATTTTCTGATCAAGGAGATCATGGGGCAACAGTGGAAAGTGATCAACAATGTAGAGTTTTCCAAAAGAGAGTCACATGGAGAGAAAACATTCTCACAGACTTTCACAAAGAGCAAGTTGGTCAGGCAATGGCTATGACTCATCCAGAAGGCAGACAGTGACAAAAGACCAACAAGGAGGTGTACATGGTTCCAGAATAAGTCTGGAGGGGATTTGACTATCCTTGTCAGATAGCAAAAATTGCATTTTGGTTATATAAATCTTGCTTTAACTTGGTCTTAACCATCCAGCAGAAAAGTCTAACCACGAGGTATGAAGGTAAAGCTATACAAATATGATGAGCTGTAAAAGGCTCACATCAACAACTTTACACAATTGCCACTTGTGCAGATAACTCACTAGTATTATGGACTATTGGACTATATTGGGTTATTTTGTTGAATTCTATTACCCAGAATATTAGATCTGGCATCAAGTCTGAAAAAGTCCTATAATTAAAGACTTCTCCATTTATGGCTTCTTT
>NW_004524602.1:23908-25007 GCF_000260255.1 Octodon degus
CCAGACTGGTTCTAGGCACTTTGCGATGTTGGGCCCTCCTAAGTCTGTGCCTCTATACAGCCCCAGTATCTCAGCACCACTGTAAAGGCTTCAGCCAAGCCAAAGGATCAAGAATCTGCAGAGCCGAGGAGACAAAGGGCCGAGCAGATGAAGGGCCAAGCAGCCAAAATGTTGTGCAGCCAAAGGGCTAAGGAGCCAAAGGGCTGATCAGCCGAAGGACTGAGCAGCCAAAAAGCCAAGCACATGAAGGGCCAAGCATCCAATGGCCCAAAGAGTGGAAGAGCTGAGCAGCCAAAGGGCTGAACAGCCAAAGGGCCAAGGAGACCAAGGGTCGATTACCCAAAGGGCCGAGGAATGGAAAACTCGAGCAGCTGAAGGGCCAAGGAGCTGAGGAGCCATAGGGGCCATCCTGAGCTTTGTCCTTGGCCAGGAATACACTTTCTGATTGGCAGAAGAGTCACGAACCCGAAGACCCCAGGCCAGAGGTCAGGGGGTAGGGGTGGTGCTGTCTGGAGACCATGGGAGGGCCAGGGCTGCCCTGAATTTATTGATTGCCTCCTACCTCCCCAGTGGTCAATTGGGGAAAAGCCACACCTTGGCTGCCAGGTGCCATGGGCCTTGGCTGCTTTGAGGGTGTGGCCGAATTGGGTCCACGGGCAGAGAGCTTGTAGGTTTAAGAACGTTCTAAGCACCCACTATGTCCTAGAACAACTTTAGCACTAGGTGTTTGTCTTGTAGAAGCAATGTTTCAGTAAAGCATTTGAAATTTGATTGGAGGAATTTTCCCTGGGAGACAATAGTTGTTGTTCCTAATAGAAAATGTTCTGTGCAAGATAAAATGTATATTAATGAATTTTTTTAAAAAGAGGAAAGAAAAAATTCAAATAAAAGCAATAAGGAATGAAAATGGTGAAATTACCACAGAAGCAGTAAATTCAGATGATTACCAACAACTACTTTGAGAATCTGTACACTCACAGAATAAAAGACACGGAAGAAATGGACAGATTCCTACAAAGGTACAGATTACCAAAACTGAATTGAGATGATATAAGAACAATCAATCACGCAATAACAGTCAATCAAAAGTGAAAGGCAA
>NW_004524602.1:32189-33689 GCF_000260255.1 Octodon degus
GCCAGTGTCATCCCCAAGGTGTCTTCATAAGCCAGAAACGTCACAGATTTTTGGAGGCAGTGGTTGTGCTGAGTGTTGGCATACTGCTCAACTGGACACTTCACACATTCTTCCATATCTGGTAAAGTTCAAACAATCATCAGTTCATGATTATTTCTTCCCTCCTGTTCACAAACTCCCCAGCAAAAGGCAGATGGGCTTGTTAAACTAAATTTGTATGCCTCTGTTTTCAATTTTTGGTTTTTTCTTTATTTTTTCAGTGGTGGATGTTGACAACAGGGGGTTTTTACTGGGCTACACGTTTAACATTTTTGAATATTTCTTATTTTCAAAGTCTCCTTATGTCAGTACACTGCCCTTGTGGATTCAAATTTGAAATCTTCCTACTTCTCATGTCCTGTGTACTGGAATGTGCCAGCAAATCTGACTTCTCCTTTACATTTCTATTCACAAAGGAAAAGAATATTATGTGATGAATTACCCCTTATTAATACTACTTCTTTCTTTGTGGTGTTGTGAGTAGTGATATTATTTTCTCTAATTATCCTGCCGCTGTTATAAAAGTGTCTTTCTTTTACAAAAAGCAATAAGAGACCTACCTAAATCAGACCTCCATAAGTGATGGCTAAGATATTCATAAATGAGGAGTCAAGTTTTCCCGAAACCAAAGCAATTTGCTAATTTCCAGGAGAATATGTACAACAAAGAGAGCTGAATAGCATAGAAAGTTGTGCCACCCTAAATATAGTATTTTACACCAAAAAAAAAAAAAAAAACACAGGAGCTGGTGAGATGGCTCAGTGGTCTAAAGGACCTACTTAGAACAAGCTTAGCAAAGCACAGGGACCGTGGTTCAATCCCCCAGCACCACACGCCAGCCAGCCCCGCCCCCTGGTGGACTGAGCTGGCCACACACACACACACACATAAATAAATAAATAAATAAATAAATAAATAAAATTTAAAAAAAAAAACACTGCAACCTTTACTACATTTAGATGGAATCAGCAGATTAAATTGAAAAATATAAACATTGTGTAAATAATGAGCCCTTCTATCAAGGAAACATGATTGCTGAACCACCTTTACAGTTCACTAATTTTTTATAGTTTTATGTTCACTAATTTTTTATAGTTTATTGATGTTACTTTTCAAACTCTTAAAGGAAGAGACGAACTGGGGCCGCGGGATCCTGAACAGACCCAGAGCGCAGGCCTGGAGAGTGAGTGAGACGACCCAGGCCGCGGGATCCTGAACAGACCCAGAGCTCAGGCCCAGTGAGCGAGACGACCTGGGGTCCTTCGGATCCTGAACAGACCCAGAGCGCAGGCCCGGCAGTGAGTGAGATGACCTGGGGCCCGCGGTATCCTGAACAGACCCAGAGCATAGGCCTGGTGAGTGAATGAAACAACCCGGGGCCTGGGGATCCTCATTTGACCCAGGCTGCATGCAGGCCCAGCACGGAACCCTTCAGCAGAACTCCCTGCAAAGAGGCTAGAG
>NW_004524602.1:35469-50104 GCF_000260255.1 Octodon degus
TATATCTTGTAATATGAGAAACTACTTTGGCAGTAACAATACACAATGTACTAACCATTTTTACTCTCCTAAAATCTTGTTTTGAGATTTTGTACCACTGTTTTTATTTTTTTTCTTTAAAATAAAAATAACTGAAAAAAAATAACTGATGTCAAAGAAAAAAATAAATAAAATAAAATGAAAAAAATAAAAAACTCTTAAAGGACAACTAGATATTTAATATTTTGAAGATGTAGAAAATGTCACTTCCTTAAAATTTCACCTATAAATACCTTATATCTCAGATGTAGAAATATATTTTAATTAATAAATTACACCCCCACTAAATTCAATAATTAATTCATTAATGTTGGTAGGTTTATATACATTGAGATACAATTGGAAATTACTATCAGTTTATATTTCATACTCTGCAATATATTTTTTCTCTATTTTCTTGACTACTGAAGTGGCCACAATATCAAATGATTACAAGTAAAAATGGTGACAAAAAAGTTTCTTGTCTCTATCTGTACCAACAGATAGCTCAGTGAACTAAAGCACTTGCTTATACAGGCTCAGGGACTGGCATTCTATCCCCAGTGCACCAGCCCAGCCCCACCCCCAGGGCCTGCTGAAATGGCCAATGAGACTGGGCCTGGTGGCATCTACCTGTAATCCCAGCGCTTGGGAAGCTGAAAACAGGATCACTGTGAGTCCGATCTGTGTAGTGAGACCCCATAGACCCTGCACTAAATACATTTTTTAAAAAGGTTCTTGTCTCACTCCTTCTTTCATAAGTGAGCTAGAAAATGTGAGAATATTTTAGGATTATATAAGTGCAATAGAAGGGATTTATACAATTTCCACCTACTCCTAATTTAGTAGCAACTGTTTTTATTGTCTCTTTGTAATCTGAAACATGTGTTTGATTTTATGGTTTTTCTTCATTGATTGATATTACATTTTTTGAAAGTAGTACAGTCAGTTATATTTTGTAAACTTAATTTTCTAATGGTATACCTCCTTGAAAATAGACATCTCAATTTCAAATAAAATAGAGTATATAAAATTAAATAGACAAGAAAAGTAACTTGTAAACTTTGTTTCATTCAATGGCATTACCAAGTGTGGCTAATAATTTAACTATTCTCTTTTTGAAAAATTGTCCTGCCACTGTTCCTTTTTTCTGAAAGAGTTTGAGTGATTGTTGATATGTTCTTGAATAATCATAAATTTCATAACTGATGATACACATCAAAATTATGAGAAAGGACTAAAATATGAATTCTTTTTTGTCAATAAACCTGGCACTATAGAGATATATTGTTTGAGCATTGAATTGCTTACTTTTCCTGTGATTTTTCTAAATTTTAAGTCAACTTTAAAATAAATTGAGCCTGCAAGCAGGGGTAGGGGCAGGGGAAACAATCCCCTGGCCTGCAGTGCTGGCCCCACCCCCAGAGGTGGCAAGTGAGACTGGGCGTGGTGTGCCGCAGCTGTAATCCCAGCACTTGGGAGACTGCAAACAGGAGAATTACTATGAGCCCAATCTAGTAGTGAGACCCTGAACACCCTGTAGACCCTCCCCTAAAAAATACAAAAAGAAGATTTTTGATTTATTCTTACTACATTTTATAGAATAAACTTCCATATAGTCTACAAATAAAGTCTTGATGATGATATTATATTTTTGCAACAGTTTTACTTTTTGCTGAAATGTATCAGATATTCTTAACTTTTTTCAGAGTTTTTTTTTATTTATTTAGTACACAGTCTACAGGGTCTCACTACAGAGATCAGACTCAATAGTGTTCCTCCTGATTTCAGCCTCCCAAACACTGGGATTATAGGCAAATTCCACCATGCCCAGTCTCAGTGGCCTTATCAGCATGCTCCAGGGGCAGAGCTGCCACTCCATGCCAGGGACCAAACCCTGGTCCCTGCATCTGCCTAAGTAGGCACTTTAATCTGCTGAGCTATCAGGCTGTCCCCAGTATTAACTTCTTACTACAGATAATCCATTCTGTTTCTTTATGTATGTCTTAAATTTCTTAACAATTTTCATCATATTGTTCTTAATTTATGTCTACAGTTTGATTTTCATTTTTTACTTCGTTATAAACATCTCAAGAGAAATTTTCAGTATATGAGACCTTATAAGAAGATAGAATATAAAACATACATTTTTCTCTAAGCTGAAAATCCCAAGATTTAATATGTAATATTTTCAATTACAGATGACTTTTAGTTTGTGTCTAATTCTATGCTATAAACTACAGATTATCATAAATTGTCTTCCACAAACCAGAAACATAGTACTCAGCATTTCTGGGTGCATTGTACTAGATATCCTTACATGGAACATTTAAATAAAAATATCATATCCCCAAATCTTAGCCACAAAAAACAATATTAAATTAAGTGGGTGGTGCACCCTACAGTCGGTCTTGATCTATTTCAAAGCAAAATTGAAATGTATATAGTGTGTCATGATCAAAACACACCAACCACAAAAGAATTAAAATATATCCAGTACAAAGGTAGTTTCAGCACTTCATAATTTCTTATACATTCAAGAATTTCCAAAATGGTATTGTTGGTATACAAAAATATGCCCTACTGGCTTCTCTAACATTCCTGCCCCATGTCTCAAGCCTCAGTCCTTAAAGTATTTGTGTTTTAATCACATAAACTCCAGGTTAAGCTCTTGAGATAGCAATAGAGGGAGGGGAAAAGAACAGGGAATGAAAAAATAAAGATACATTTTATATATGTACCAACTGCACAGCATGAAGTTGGTCATTATGTACTGTGAATATATTCTAATAATAATACCCAATAAAAATTATTTTTGATGATAAAGAGTAAATAAATTTTAAAGTAGTATCACATGCCAATTTGGCCACTTCTCTTAATTCTAAAATTTTGTGCCACTTCTCAGCTTTCTGATTAAATATTAATTCTACCAACTAGAGCTGGACAAATAGCTCAGGTGACTAAAGTGCCTGCAATCAGGCACAGGGGCTGGGGTTCAATCCCCGGGCCTGCCATGCCAGACCCACCCCCGGGGCAAGCTGAGATGACAATTGAGACTAAGCGTGGGGTGCACACCTATAATCCTAGCTCTTGGGAGGCTGCAAACAGGTGGATCACTGAGTCCAATCTAGTAGTGAGACCCTGAACACCCTGTAGACCCTTCCCTAAAATACAAAAACAAACAAAAAAAACCAACTCTGTAACATGTTAACAATCTCCCCAAAATTGTAAATATTATCACTTTTTAAATATCTTATTCAATTTGCATATTACCATTGCAGTTGCATTGCACAGAACATAATTCATTACATAGGATGTTCCACATACAAAAGAATTCATGGATAGAAGAAATAACATCTTAACGAGTGATGCAATGCTATCCTGTAAGTATGTTGTATACCAAAAACATGCCTTTATTTCACACCAAATACAACCCCTCTGAGCTCTTCCTACTGCAAAATGTAATATATATATATATATATATATATATATATATATATACATATACACACACACATATATATATATACATGCAAAATCTTTGTTAAAAGTGTACACTAACTTCAGTTTGAATGAATGTGCAATGTTGGTTTTTAATAATATTTTTTGTTAAAAAAATATTTTATGTAAAACTTTATGATGGAGATGGAACTTAGAAACCATGGCATAGGGGAGTGGTCTTTTGTTTTGTTTGAAAAAACAATGCTTTCATAGATCTATAAAAAATGAAGCAAAGTGTTCAAATGTAGCAGTACATGCCTGAAATCCCAGATAATCAGTATTCTCACACAAAAAGATCACAAATTTGAGTCCAGCCTGAGAAACTTATGTGATTATGTCTCAAGATATCAAACTAGAGATGACTGAGCATGAAGCTCAGTGGTAGAGGACCTCTTAATTCAGTCCCAAGCAACCTCCAGAAACAAAAAATAAAAAAAAATGAACAAAAGGGTGTAATTTAAAGGACTAATGGCAGCGTTTCAATGGTTAAAGTACTTAGTAAGACAAACTAAAGGAAGAAACAGTATTTGTCCATAACACACACTCTTACCAGTGTCATTAGCAACCTCATTTTCTGGACAAGGGATGCAATCAAAACAGCAGGCAGGCTTTCCCTCCTGAGGAGTTTTCCTAAATCCAGAACTACAACTCTCACTGCATACAAAGCAGGGAATCTAAGGGGAAAAAATATATCTTGGGAAATATTACAATTTTACTTACTCTTTACAACAGCAAAATAACTTAGGTACACAACAAATTTGAATATAATGAAATGATCTATTTTGTTAATAATAAAAATTATATAAATGAAGGACCATTGTGTATCTGTATATACAAAATAGGATAGATATACAGCTACTTTCTCTTAATTCAATGAGAAGATTTGTATTAACAGTGTTTGGACAGGATATCATGTCTGCATCTTGTACTATGAATAACTACTATGAGGACAACAATACGCAATGTATTAATTATTGTAACTGTCCTACCAACCTGTTTTGAAATTTTCTCACTGTTATTTGTTTCTCAATAAAATTAATAAAAAGCAAGAAAAAAGCTGTAAATATTTGCAAAATGTATTAAATATACATGTTCCTTTTCTGTTCATCACAAAACAATAGTAAATAAGAAAATGTTTCATATTGAAAATTGAGTTACTCAACTTCCATATGACCATTTCATGAGTAAACAAAACCTTCAAGAATATGTTGATTAAACTCAGCAAAATATTCTAAAAGAGTACAGAAGCCCATAATATCATTGGGTCTTCTGTTTAACTGGCAATGTCAGAAATTATTGACCTGAGTCCCCCACAGCTCAACATAACAACATGGCTTTACTTCCTATATTTCATCTTCATACTTTTCTACTGGATGGTTAAGACCAAGGTAAAGCAGGACCTGTGCAACAAGAGTTGTAGCTTTTTGGTCTGAGAAGGTCAGTGAAATGCCCTCAGGATTTATCTTGAGATCCTGTACCTCAGATTGTAGAACCTTTGTCAGTGTCAGCCATGTGGATGAGTCACGGCCAATGCTTGGCCTATGTGCTCTCTGTGAAAGCCTGAGAGAGTGTCTTCTCCCTATGTGACTCTCCTTAGGCACACTCTACGTCATCGATCGCTTTCCTCTTTGGCCCCATTATCTTCTTGATCAGAAAATTTGGGACACTACCGAGGTACATGACGTTACAGTACAAGTTATCATATGTCCTGAGTCTTAATTGACCTTAATATTTTGCTGAGTTTACACACCTATAATATTCAACAACGAAACTTAAAAAAAATTGGGGTATAACTATGAATGTCCATTTTGTATCTGTGTATTCAAAGTGGTTGGGATAGATATATAGTTGCATTCTCTTAATGAATAGAATGATTTTTTCTAATGGTGTTTGTAAGTAGGATCACAAGTCTGCATCTTGTACAGCAATTAACCACTGAGAAGAATGTATGCAGTGTATTATTTGTTGAAACTGTACTTTCGATTTGATTTGAAACTGTCTCATTGCTATATGTTTATCAATAAAACTTTGAAAAGAAAAAAAAAAGAATATGTTGATTGCTGTTGCCCTCTTTCTCCTCAACGAGGCAGCTGAGCGGCAGACGCAGACATGCAGATCTTTGTGAAGACCCTGACGGGCAAGACCATCACCCGTGAGTTGAGCCCAGTGACACCACTGAGAATGTCAAAGCCAAAATCCAAGACAAAGAGGGCATCCCACCTGACCAGCAGCGTCTGATATTTACCGGCAAACAACTGGAGGATGGTCGGACCCTCTCTGACTACAACATTCAAAGAGTCCGTCCTGCACCTGGTGCTTCACCTGCGAGGTGGGATCATCAAGCCATCTCTGCGCCAACTTGCCCAGAAGTACAACTGTGACAAGATGATCTGCCGCAAGTGTTATGCCCGCCTGTACCCCTGTGCTGTCAACTGCCGCAAGAAAAAGTGTGGCCACACCAACAACCTGCACCCCAAGAAGAAGATGAAATAAAGTTCACCCAGCCCTTCGTCCAGAAGGACACCACCTGCCCGATGCCTGCAGCCTTGGGGCCTGAATAAAGTTTCCCTTCTTTTACTAGAGAAAAAAAAAAAAAAGAATATATTGATTGCGACAAAGTGTAATATGATGAGGTTGAACATACCTGAGTGATAGCCATGGCCCACTCTAGCATATCCTCAGATATAGACAATTGATGGACAAGTGGAACATGGGAGGAAAATGTTCCTAATTTGACCTTAAGCCTAAGGCCTTCCGGAAAATTCCAAAAGTTGACAATGTCATACTCTGCATCCAGTTTCCATCTCTCATCCAAATTCACTTGGTCTCCAGCAGGATTCTTAAATTGAATATTTTTCAGAAAAGGGTGCAGCTAAAACAAACAATATTATAGATGGGACAATGGCCCATGTTTTGGGGAAAAAACATGAATAAAGAATGAACCCATGAACACTGAATTAAATAAATGTTAATAATGAAAGTTTACCATGGAATCTAATGAACTGCCATAAATATCACTTTACTGAAGAATAATATGTCAATATATTCCTTTTAAAAATCAGTTTAAGTAGAAAATGTTCTAACCAAACCAATTTAAACAAATACTGTTCAAATGTGCTAGACAAAAATCCATTGTGTAATAAAAGCTTCCAAAATCCATTTTGCTCTATAATTTTTGGCAGTATCTATCTGTTAAAAGAGGTTTTGACAGGGAGATAACTCAGTAGAATAAGTGCTTGCCTGGCAAGTACAAGGTCCTGAGTTCAATCCCCGATACTGCAAAAAGCAAACAAAGAGGTTTTGAATACTGGGATTGAAGAATTAAATGAAAATTTAATATTCTATCTCCAGTACAGTGTTCGAACTCCTCAAGTTCATAGAAGATGAATTTTTCCTGTTGTATATAAAGTATTTATTGGTAAAAGTTTAAATTTTTAAATGAACTACTAAGAGGGCAAGCCATTGGTATCTATCATACCAAAGCAATGCCCTGGTCTTATATGTCCTCCTTGTCACTGATTAGTGACAAATAGTCAGGTAGCTATTTCTATCAAGCAAAGGTTTACTTCCATAGCAATAAGGTGCTACAAATCAGTTTTTAGTTTTAGAGTAAAGATTCTAAGCTTCACCTTTGAGAGTTTTCTTTACTTATATCATATACAATGGAACCTTGGTTTGTGTGCATAATTCCTTCTGGAAATATGCTTGTAATCCTGAGCACTTGTCTATCAAAGCACGTTTTCTCATAAGAAATAATGGTAAGTCAAATGTTTCATTCCACAACTCAAAAATAAATATTCATATAAATAATCATACAAAATGATTGAAATATTTTGGTACAATATAAAATAATAATGAAAAGATGATAAAAATTATAAAGAAAAATAAACTGATCTATACTTACCTTTGCACACCTTTATGGTTGGTGAGAGGGAGGCAAGAGACAGCAGGGTTATGGTGTAGGACAACTGTCACTCCACTAATGGAGTCACTGTTATCTATTGGCTTAATGGAATATCTTTTTTCTCATGCAGCTAAAAGAACTTATCCAGTGAGACTAACTTTGCCCTCCTATTGAGGATTTCATGGTAGTGTGATACTGCATTGTCATTAAACAGATTCATTGTTTGTGCTGTTACAGCCTTATTTGGGTGGTGCTTTTCTACAAAATTTTGCACTGTTTCCCACATTTTCCACATCTCCCTAATCTCATTGGAAGTGAGAGATTTCTCCACCTTTTTCTTCTCCTCTTTTGCAGATGAGATCTTCCCCATAATCTCTTGATTTTGGGAGAAATCACTTACCGTTCCTGGAGAGAGAGACAGAAATAGAGAGAGGGAAAGAGAGGGAGAGAGAGACAGAGGGAGACACACACACACACACACACACACACACACACACACACACACAGAAACAGAGAGACAGAGAAAAACATACAGACAGACAGAGAGACAGAGTGAGGGAGAGAGATAGATAGATAGATAGATAGATAGATAGATAGATAGATAGATAGATAGAAGGAGAGGGAGGAAGAGGTATGGAGAGAGAGAGTAAGAGGGAGGAAGAAAAGGAAGGATGGAGGGAGAGGACTTTAGCTCAGTTTTGATCATGTGAAAATTGTTGTTATATACCATTTACACTGCAAGACATCACTCATTTATCAAGTTAAAATTTACTAGAAATATTTGAATGTTTCTCAATTTGGGGAACACAGATTACTCACAATTCAAGGTCTTACTGAATTTTTAATTTTTGTTCTCCTAATCATATTGTACAACAGTATTTTAACATTCCCTTTTATTGAAAATTAGTAAATCTACATTAGAAGATTTTTTTAATTTGGGAGATATAGAAAAAGATTACCTGTAACCTGGATCATAACATTTTTGTTAAATTTATATGACATAGATTTTAGCAAAATAAATTCATGTCATTATGTTGTATTTTATTTTGACCTCCATTTTTTTTAATACTCTGTGCATTTTATTTTACAGACCACAGTAGCATTTCTCCGATGTTCCATGATTTGCCTGGTTTGCTTTGTCTATAAATGTGATTTTGTTCTTTCTTAACTCACATGGCAAGGGCTCAGGAGATGCTTATTAAGTGGGGGAAAAGACTGGCAAACTACCCTAACACTGCAATCAGGATACATACAGTAGCAGCAATGGTCAGGAGAGAAATGCATCCGGGAGAGATGACTCTTTGCTCTTTGACTTGAGTAGAATAAAAAGTTTGACAGATTTAATTGGGCCAATTGTCATCACTTTGTTAGGATGACCCTGTTTGGTGAGCTTGCATTTTTACTTTCCTGGGATTATTGGGATTATTTAGACAGCTGCAGATGAATTAAAGTTTGTAAACAATTTAATTTATTTGATTCTTTTCAGCTGTCAAAACATGTTGGTGACCTCCTTTCAAAATATAATGTAAAATACTTTGCTGGAAAAAAATTCTAAGCTTCATGTTTAGAGCATACATGGGATAATTTAAGAAGTGCACCATGATCACAGTCTATGTGCCATCCAGTGGAATGAACATTACCTGCCAGGGATGAAAAACCATTGCCTCCCTGTTTATCACTGGTGGCATTTCTCCTAGTTGAAAGAGCATCTCATGGAGAGCATGAGCCACCGCATACACAGCATTGTATATATTGTAACTCATATGTTTCATGGCCATGTCAAAACGATTCACAGGCAACCATGCCAAAGAGGCATTAGGTAGACAGTTCTCCAATGTGCAATCAGAATCAGAGAATGAACAATGGAAATTATGGAACCAGTAAGAAGTGAGGTAAGTGTCCTCTGGGTACTTGAAAGGGTTAACTGCCTGGACAAAATTTTTGAAACCTGAAATCTCCTCATGATGATTTGAAAATATCAGAGTTCCATGGAATGAGTCAAGTATAAAATTTTTGCCAGCCATGTCAGCGTGCCATTGGGAATTTGTGATCCAGACCCTCCATGTGGCTATATATGGCTCTATAGCATAGTTCACATCATTCAGACTATCAATATCATAGTAAATTACAACCACATTGACCAGTGATGCTTCCCCACTTAGGATAATAGACTCATGTGTACTTGGCATATATGATGCAAGAGGAGATGGGAGCATTTTCACAAATGCTACACAGACTCTGTTTCTGTCCATCTCTGCATGGACATCTGAGAGAAATCGATGACCTTTATGACCTTCTGTGATGACAAGTCCTACCCAAGTCCAGCTGAAATGAAGCATCAAGGAAACCATGCCAAGGGCCAGAGATGTGTCCTTTTGGGAAACCTGGTAGAGAGAAGGAAACTGGCCATTGTCTTCCATCATAGGATCATAAGAACCAAAGGAAACCTAAAAGACATAAAATTGGAAGCAATATGAAGAATAATGTTGACATGAGGCACACTCTCATACCTAAAATTTGTTAAGTGGTAGCTTAAAATTATTGCAAGGGATACTTCTTCATTTCATAATTCCAGTTATCATCCTAAGACCTTTTTTCAGAAAATAACTGATGAGACTCAGACTTTAAGAAGTCTTCTTTGCTTTTCTCCCCTTGCATGCAGAATAAGTAACTGTGAGCAACTCATTAAGTCAATGAGGAGGCATTTGTTATATTTTATGCAATCTTATTGTATTTTTTATTTTTTCTTCATTTTAATGAGAAAATAAAATAGCAATGAAACAATTTCAAAACAGGTTAGTAAGATAGTTACAATAATTAATACATTGCATATTTTCTTTGTAGTAATTCAGTGGACAAGATGCAAACATGATATCTTGTCTAAACAATACTAGTACAAACCTTTCTTCTCAGTGAGCTAAGAGAAAGTAGCTATCTTATTTTGCATATATATTTTTTTCACTACAAAATGGTCTCTTTTTTTCCCCCTTTTTTGTTTTGTTTTGTCAGAGATGTGTGTTCCATTGCTGTTAGAGAAGCTGTATTAGAAGTCGCTGATGGACCTTTTCATACTTGATGTCAGTTCAAATATTGTAGGTAATTTAATTCAGGAAAATAACACAATATAGTCCAATAGTCCATAATAGTAGTGGATTATCAGTAGAAATGGTAATTGTCAGAAGTTTTTGACTTGAGCTTTTTACAGCTCAGCATATTAATATGACATTACTTTTTATACCTTATAGTTATACTTTTCTACTGGAGCAAAACCATGCATTTATATAAACAAAATGATTAAGGCAATGGTCCTAAGAATCTCCATCAGGTTTTTGAAAATAGCAGTTAATGGGTAGAATTCTCACACTGACTAACTATATATGCTGATATCTGTGAACTAAGCAACTACACTGAGGATAGCAATGTGTAATACTAAAAACCATGCTTGGAATATCTATCATTCTGGTCTTCTAAATGCATACTACAAAAAAATAAATAAAAACTTCTTTAAAAACTTATATTGCTTCTAATGTCATATCAATTATTGCTATACTCTCTTTAAAGTTAATGTTTGTTTTAAAAAGGTAAAAGAAATCAAGAGACAAGAAAAAACATCACAATGTTGTCCTGCTACAATGTTATGTATGATTTGATTTCTAAATTTCTATGTAAAAATGTGAAACTTTTCACATTCTATAGGATTTAAAGTTTAGAATATCCATGGTTGGGAGAGGAGGCATTTGTTGATGTTATGTTCTTTGAAAGAAAAATAAAAGTCTTCTCCTTTAACCCCATTAGTCACCTAATAATGACACCAACAAAAATATATTCATTTTCTCTCATTATGCCCACCCTCACCTGTGGAAATTTGTAGAGTTCCAGCAGTGCTCCAATTTGAGCAGAAGTTGACCATGATGATTCTGTTAATACTGCCACAGCCTTGCTTTCTCCCAAGCATGTGTAATTGGGGATCCAATCCTGTCTTGTGAGAAAAATTAAGGAACTCTCCAACATTCTCCAATGACTATGAAGGAAATTATGAAACTCGTATCCCAAAGATACATTGGGTAAAAGATGAGGGTTGCTGTTAATCTCTTCGATGGCAAAAATGAAGGCTAAGAAATTCTGGTAGCTGTTGGACTTAAGCCTGCATAGAGAGCACAGAGTGCTTAATGGAAGACACAATCTATGATTATTTTTTAATCCAGTACAATACCACTTATAAACAGAGTGCTTGTAGTCTTCCTTTATGTTCATGTCAAAGGAAAGTAAGGTGAATTAAGTAGAATTATTACAGCTCTTAAATGTGATAAGAATTAAAAAAGACATGAAGGTGGATTTCTTTGTTTTTAATGTATCAGTTATTTAAGTTTTTAGTAAGAAATTTAGAACACTAATTTATGAGGATAAAGTCCATTTGTCAGAACAAAAATGGATCACATGTAGCCCCAGAGCTGAGGAACAGCTTTGGTTTTTGCTAAAATCTGTGAGTCCAATAAAGGTGGATTTCTTATGAATGCAGTCATTATCCTTACAGTTCCCCATAGAGTGTTGCTTTCACAATTTTCCATAATGACATATTAACCTATAAAGCATGATTGAGCTAGGAATCAGATTCTTTCTTTATCTTCTCATACTAAATAATAGGTAAATGTAAGTCATTATTGTTTCAAACATCCAGTTGATGAAACAGTTTTGTGCATCATTCTGAATGAAGAAGACACCCTTACTACGGATAAACAGCCAGTAAATATTATCTGTCTTTGGAAGAACTTGCTTCTATTAATTCTTCAAATTTAGAATTAAAAAGTAAAAGTAGCATAACCTTGACTTCCAATAAACCATACTAAGTTACACATACAAGAAGGAAATTTTAAGAGTGGAACAGCAGATTAAAATCATTAAGGTTTTACAATTTGTCCTTGGTATTAAGAACTAAAAAACAAAAAAAAAAAAGCAGCACACATCAACACACCATTAAATGCTTCATGTTAAAGGACTGATAGTCATATAGTCATATTAAGTTGGAAATATCAATAAATAGAAAAAATAATGTTAAGCCAAATGTCTGTGAAACAGAGAAACATGTTATCTATGGAATGATTGTGGTGCAGCATGTGGCTTGCAATTAAGTTACCCATCTGCCAACATAAGAAATCAGGAAACTGAGATCAACATCAAAGATGTAGAGATAAAGAAATCAGGAAAATACAAGAACATCTGATAAATTCATGAAGCATTGAAAGGACTAGAAATTTTTAGAAACAGAAAATGCAGCATTAGAAATTTTATACTGACCAACCTGTTATTCTTTAAAAGTATAAAACGATGTCAATCGCAAAATCAATATTTGTATTCTACTTATTCAAAACAGCTCTAGCTCAATGTTCCTCCAGTTTTGGATACAAATTCTCCTAGAAAATGACAACTTATTACAATTGCATTCCCTGATATCTAAACTCTAAGCAAGAATTATATACACTATCACCTTGTCTCTTCAAACTGTCTTACTGTGTTAATGCCTCCTCCACAGGCTAATTTATATTCATGTCTCTTTAATGGTTGCTGTGTGAGTGATAACATGTTTTGCAACTGTCTTTGCAATGTTGTAGGTCAAACAGTGGGCTTGTCATATACTCAGAAAAGGCTGTAACATTGACCTATATCCTCAGCTCAGACTATATATCCTTCATTTGACAGGTGTACCTATCTCTATATATCTAATGAATGAGACTCATGATTTAAGTTTTGATATTTTCTATTAATACTTAGGTACTATAATCTATTTGAGCATAGAGTACTGAAAGTTCTCAGCATAGTGCCATACATCATGCAATGTTACCACTCTTCTTTACCCTTAATCTTCCCCTCCTCTAATCATCATCCTCATCATTATCATCATCAGTGACAATTATCTTCATTTTTTTCCTTTTCACTTAAGGATATATTATTTAAAATATTATAATATATAAAGTCACCCTTAAAGTTACTTTGTGATAATTGGAATTTTGAGATGATCCGGGGCCTGCGGATCATGAATAGACCCAGAGCCCAGGTCTGCCATGTGAGAGGACCCAGGGCAGCCAGATCCTGAATAGTCCCAGACCACAGGCCTGGCATGTGAGTGAGACCACCTGGGCCGCGGATCCTGAATAGACCCAGAGCGCAGGCCTGGCAAGTGAGTGAGAGGACCAGGGGCCACTGGATCCAGAATAGACCCAGGAGCACAGGCCAGGGTGTGAATGAGATGACCTGGGGCCCATGGATCCTGAATAGACCCAGAGTGCAGGCCCAGCATGTGAGTGAGACTGCCCAGGGCAGCCAGATCCTGAATAGACTCAGAGCACAGGCCCAGTGTGGAACCCTTCAGCAGAACTCCCTGAAAAGAGGCTAGAGGCAAAATCCACCCAGCTGATTCAGGAGCAGAACGTCTTGACAGAGTGACACAAAGGGTCCAACTCCAATGGCTGCAGCAGGAAGAAATGGAGCACAGCAGCCAGACCCCAGCCAGATCCAAGCAACACCCACCTGGAGGAATTTGAACTTCATAGATCCAGACCTGGTGCTAAGGTAATAACCCTATCTAAGCTCTACACCAAAGGTCAGAAGACAATGGTATACAAAATGACAAAGAGAAAACAAAATGCAGTCTCAAGCCCGAAGTCCACCCAGAACAAATGCAGAAGACACTAGCACTGAGGAAACTGGAAATCACACACCTGAAATCTCTGAAATAATAGTATTGGAAGCAAAGAAACAACTACAGAAAGGTATAGAAGAAATCAGATCAGAAATAATTCCTGAACTAAAAAATGTAGTGACAACTATAATCAAAGAAGTACTAAGTGTTTCAAAAGAATACACTGATTAAAAAAAAGAGCAGAATATAAAAGTGATGGAATCCTTGAATAAGTAATATAGGAAAGAAATAGAATGTATGAAACAGATTCAAAGTGATATACAGGATATTAAAACCTCAATCACAAGCTGGCAAAACTGTTTGCATGAAAGTGAAAATAGATTTTCTGACCTTAAAGACACCATTGCAGCTAAGGAAAAAGTAAGAAAAGATCTCTTAAAAACAACTAAGATTCAGGATAAAACTATTCAATATCTACAAGATGATGCAAAGATGAACAATGTGAGACTAATAGGCATCAATGAGAAGGAAGGAGTCAATACAAATGATATAAAAAGAATATGGGCAGAAGTAAT
>NW_004524602.1:51349-67588 GCF_000260255.1 Octodon degus
AAATCTTACTTTTAGTTTTCAAAGGTATGTTTGCTAAGTATAAAATTCAGAGAGGACAGATCTTTTCTTTCAGTCTTGTATTTAGTTTCTTATACACTTGTTTCTTCTTTTTTTTTCTTTCTAATGTGGAATAAGATGCTATTTAATTTTGTTCTTCCATGGCTAATATTTTTATGTATATGCTTTAATGGTTTTTTCTTTACAATAAGTTTTAGAAAATTTCATTTTTGTGTATCTTGGTATGATTTTATTTAAATTTCTTGTGCAAAAGGTTCCTTTTTCTTGTAATTGTAGTATTATAAATTGAATTAAATTCAGAAATTTTAAATCTTTTTAAAAAGATAATTGGAATCTTTGTGCTTTTTTGAATAGAGCATTCATTTTACTTATTGCTTCTAATAGTTTATAATTTTCTATATCCAAATAACACAGCTACCTTAGATTTATTCTTGTTGAGATTTTCATAGTGCTATCTTCATAGCTACTGTCAGATTATGTCTTGGAGTTCTCCCACATTTGGGCATATATATATATATATATATATATCTGTTGTGAAAAAGAGATGAATAAGTTTATAACCTTTAAGTCCCATAAAATCGAGGAATTATTCCATTTACAATTCATGATAATTTTTATAATTGTTTTGTTCATACTATCTTTATGTTGCTCTCCATTTTCAGATAATTTCTAAATTACTTTCTAGATTTTATTAATTGAGTTTTACTTCTGTTAGTTATTTGACTATACACTCCACGCACTTAGTGGAGAGTTACAATCTCTAGTCAGGTAGAGGAAACCTTTCAAAAAAATATGCAGAATTACCCTTAGGTTACGTCAAATATCTAAACAAGGATTAGAAACTAGTGTATAGGATCCCCAGAGAAATGAACAGAAGAAAAAAGGACAAAAAAGAAAGTTCTGCTCTGAGTGGTAATATACACACATTAGGTTTCTTAACAAGGAAATTAAAGTAATAATGTGAGCAGGTAAATAAGCGTTGACTTTAAAGGTGTAGGAAAAGATAAATTTAAAATATTAAAATAATTCTGTATTAAAAACTAAGAATCTAAAATCAGTTCACAGACCACCAAATGTGTTTCTATGGGAAGATGAATAAGACAGGTCTCATTCAGACAAGGGAAATAGACATTTACAACATTAATTAAGAATAAAAAAAGAAGAAGAATGCAGCCCTGAAACAATTCAGGAACACAATTTTAAATTATATTCATCTTTATAAAAGACTTGTTTTAAATTTTTAAAATTCAAATTTTATATCCCAAGATGAGAGAAATATTAAAAAAGATGAAGTTATGCTAACATTGACATAGTGTTTTAACAGAGTTGAAATAAAATTTCCAACATACACTAAGCCTGTATGGATTGACAGATTAGTTGCCTCTGAAACATGAGACTAATAGCAGGTGTGGCTTGTAATTCTAGCACATTAAGTGGCCAGAGAAGAATAGCAAGACCAAGCCCAGTCTGGCAGCTGAAGTATTTAACAAATGCCTGTCACACACACACACACACACACACACACACACACACACAAATCTTCTAGGAATGTATCTTAATGTGAAGCAGCTGGATTCCATTCTTTGCACTTATAAAAATAAAAACAAACTGTTGACTAGGAATATTTTAAATACAACAGAATATTAAAAACAAAATTAGTATATGTTTTCTATACTGTTCAGATGAGCTTGCTATAAGTGGATCATTAGAAAATTTGATAATTTTTAAATATCTTTCCATAAACAAGAGGCTTTTATAGGTAAACAGATGCAACTAGACTCTATACTCATAAGTGAAATAAATTAAACTTGCATGTGTAAATATCATCTTGCCTGCCTAGTGTAAGAAATTAGAAGTGTCAATATGATGAAATGTCTACAATAGATATTGAGAAAGAGAAAGAAACTGCTCAAAAAGAAAGAACAATTGAGATGGGAGAAAGGAGGAAATGAAAAGGAAAAATATATTATATATGATAGCTAACATAACTATACTACTAATGACTTTTAGTCCATTGAAAAGATAGGGCTGAGCTTATATTGGTTGGTTGGATTTGCATGCCTCTATCTTGTAATCTGAACAACTACTTTGAAGACAACAATACACACCATATTAACCATTGTTAACTTCTTATTGTCTTGTTTTGAAATTCTGTATCATTGTTTTTATTTCTTTTTCATTTTTCTCTCTTTAAAATAAAAATTTTTTAAGCTGTATCACTTTTATAAATTTGATTTTATTTCTCTAAGATTAAAAAGAAAAATGAAAGCCAAAAAAAGTAAAACCAAAGACAGAAACTGAATGACATACAACAATGTATATGGTACAGATTTTCAAAACAAGAATAGCAAATGAACAATAGTTACTATACTACATATTTTTATACAAATACATTTATATCTTGCCATTGGCACTAGCTGAAAGATACTCCCGTTGCCTTAGTCCTCTCAATTTTATTTAAGTAAGATAAAACATAAATAAGCATCACATGTCTATAATGTACAACATATTAGCTTGATATATATAAAGGATTGTTTTGCTATATATTTATGTAAATAGATATAAATATTTAATATAAAAAATAATTAATTAATTAAAATTTTTAAAAATACCATCCATTTCTGCAAGAAAAATTAGCACTTTTATTGAAATATATCTAGAATTTAATACTGTAATTCATCATCCTTACTTTGTTGAAAGTATTAGTGTATGGGAAAGCTATTTCTTCAACATTATTAGTTCAGTGTAAATGAAAAACTCCCTGTCTTTATCCAGCCACATGGAGAAGCACAAAAGGTAATGAAAATGATACTTTGCTTCATTTAATCCATTGATAATATAAATATATATAATCACATAGTAATGCATTTCATAAATATATACAATTAGAATTGAGTAATGAAAGATAAAAAAACATGGCCACTCAAGTCCAAGCATTGTATTGGTAAAGAAAAAAAAAGCAATGAGTCACAAAGAGAGTGAGAGAAGGACAGGCACAGAAGGCATTGTACAGACAAATACTCCCTCCATCCTGCCCTGACAGAGCTTATATTAAGAAAACTACAACATTCTACAGACATGTGATTTCCTTTCAATGTTTGGGCTGAACATTTGTTTTAACTACATTGATGGACTTGATTTATTATAGCAAAATACACAGATTAATATCACACAAAAAAAGATGTACCTGAGCCAGCCTATAAGAAGTCCACAAACACACTTCTACTTGTTTTCTATCATAGGAGCCTAGAAACTCCTAACTGCTCCTCGCAGCAATGTTTGCTATTATACAGACAATATTGCCCATCAAGAAAGTCTCCAAAGCTTGATACACAAAAGTTTTCTTGCCATGTTGTGGATTTTGAAGGATTTGTTCATGTAGGTCTCTTGATTAACCACAGGGCTGAAATGAGTCTCTCACAAACTGAAAGTACAGCCTTTAACTTTACAACTTTAGTCCATTTGTTTGTTATTACTTATTGTCATCTTTTTAACATTTATTATTAGTATGTATTTCAGATTAAGAATCTTAAGCTTTGCATCAAGAGAATTTTTGGTAAAAGAGGTTTCATGACAAGCATTATTTTAGCTTATCAGTACATGTGTTTACATTCCTTGTGTCGAGTTGGTACATGCACATAACACATTCCAACTCCTTGTTTTCACCTTTATCCCTCCCCTTTCTGACACCTCCATTGCTCAATCCCCTTCCTCTGAGAAGGGTCTGCCTCTCAATATTTTTTATCAGTGCCAGTCAAGCGGAAGACCCAATATTATTATGGGCTACTGGACTCTTTTAAAATATTTTGCTGAGTTTACATACCTATAATATTCAAATAACGGAACTTAACCAAAAAAAGAGTATACAGATGAATGTCCATTTTGTATCTGTGTATTCCAAGTGGTTAGGATAGATATATAGTTACATTCTCTTAATGAATAGAGTGATTTGTTCTAATGGTGTTTGTAAATAGTACATCATGTCCGCATCTTGTACAGCAATTAACCACTAGTAAGAATGTATGCAATGTGTTAACTATTGAAACTGTCATACCAATTTAATTTGAAACTGTCTCATTGCTATTTGTTTATCAATAGAATTATGGGAAAAAATAAATAAAATTAAATGTTTATGCTAAAATATATTTTTTGGTCAGTTTCAGAATTACTTATTATTATTTTGGATTTCATAAAATAAACATTTGGGGGAAAAGAACTGAAGGAACAAGGAGGCAATAATACCTCATAAAAGAGAAGAACTTTCACATTACACACCAAAGGGAAAGAAAATCTGAGAATTTAAAAACAAAAATTTGGGCGCATATGAAAATTGGTAAAAATTAAATATTATTTGTCCCATAGGACATAAACTTGTGGAGGAATAAGAAATATTATGAAGACATTGATATGCATATAAATATAGCTATCATATTTTGTTCTATAAAGAAAATATATGGAAGCAGATTGCAGATAATACAATCCTACTTTCAACGTATTTATATTGATGTACATAAAAGTTGAAGATATCATGACTACATTCTAGTTACTATGGCCATGGTATTTATACATGAATGGGCTATATTTTCCTTTAAAGTACAAAAATTGCAATATAATGTTGGTATAAAGAAATAATACACTCACTACATATCTGTAAATATTTTTCCCAAAGGTTCTTTTCTTCTTCTTTATGATTTTTGGACAAATGAAAACTTTCTTGTGAGTCTCTAAACTCTTCCTCCTAGTGGGTAAGTCAGCCTAAACTTAAGATTCTTGTGACACTGCAAGCCTACTCTTTTCATTCATAGACATGCTTTACTTGGCATGTATCTGAAAGCAGTTCAAGTGCAATAGCAGACTGATTTCCTGAGCTGGTCAGTGGACACCAGAGGATCATAGAAACAGCAAGTACCTTCTCCTGTTCTCTCTGAAGTAGAAGCAAACTGTTTGGAGTCCTTGAAATAGCCTGTAAAAGTCATTATACTTGATCTCTGATAAATTCTTCATCCTCTACTATTTTTAGGTTATGTCTGCTTGCACTGGGGCATCCTCAACTACAATCCCCTCTGGTTTGTTTAGCCAGAAGCCATAAGTACACCTATTTTTTCTCTTAGTGATATTCTATCCAGTGACCTCTAATCTGCTTTCTAACAATACATTTCCATTAGCCCGTGCAGCATATAGAAAGCACAACAATTCCTGTTCTCTAAAATGAAAACACCAAATTGCAGATATTTACATAATGAGGGTTAAGTTTTGATTAAATAAAATTCTTCTTGCTATTTTACACCAATGCCATGAATTTTATTTCTTTTCTTTTCTTTTAATGTACTTCGCACAGGGTCTCACTATGCCACTCAAATTCATAGTGATCCTCCGGGGCCAGCTCGCAGCATGCTTAGTCCACTGAGCTATCTCACCAGCCCAGTACATATTTCTTTAATAGATCTTCAGAGAATCAGATCAGATGTCCCTGACTCAATCATTCAAAAATCCTGCTGATCTGTTACTAAGACACAACACTCAGCAGCAGCAGCAGCAGCAGCAGCAGCAACAGCAGCAGCTACCATAATCAAAGTTTATACATCAAACACATCAATAATGATAGCTAACATAGTTTGAAAATTATAGGGGGAAAAAGACATAGCATGCATACTGACACATACCTGTAATATCACTTGCTCTTAAAGCTGTGGCAGAAGGCCTGTCTAAGGCAAGGATTTTTCTACCATTAGAGGTTAAACAGTAAGTCTCTGTCTCCAAACTTATGCAAATATGTGAGAATATGTGCAAAAGCCAATATGTAAGGAAACACTGGAACCTAATATGAAACATATGATATGTACACACACCACATAGAGAAGAAAGAAACCCAAATTGTTTATTTCACTGTCACTGCTCCCAAATGTGGGCAGATGCCTCCAAACTTTTTGAAGCTCCAAGATTTGATAAAAGGTGTAATCACTGAGTCAGTGACATTCTTTTTCTTACAAACTCAGATCATCTGCTAGAATCATTTGACACTATGCAAAAAAATCAATTCTTTATGAATTTGGCTACTGAAATAATGAAATAACATCTACAAAGAGAATGTAAATATACTGAAACAAAGAAAAATGAAGTTGGAGGGTAAAAATCTCACAGGTGATACAGCCCTTATTCCAGGACATGCTTAAAGCTCCAGGAGTCATGGGCCACTATTACATGATACAATGACATACAGACTATTTGAAAAAGTAAATGAATATCCATAATAAGAATTCTCTCAAAGCAAGTGAGGTATAAGTAGCAGTGGACATTCTGTGGGGATATGAACCATAATGAAAAGTATTAGCATACACTGGATGTACCTAGGGGATATCTTTCCATAGTTGCTTAGAAATAAATTCAATATATTTGTTGATGTATGTTTCTAAGGAATATTATTTAATGCCATGCAAGGGCAGCTAGGTAGGAGTAAGAATATTGGTAGTGGAATAAGGCAGACATTGATGCCTCTCTCAGCTTCAAACTCTAAAGAATGAAAGCTGTGAAGTTTAAAAGAGAGTACTATCTTCATACTTGCCAATGGTAAAAAAAAAAAGAACACACAAAATACATCATAGTTCATTGACAATTCTGTGCACATGTTTGTAAGAAGTTTGGGACAGCATAATAAGGACCATTGTTATTTCCATCCTCAGACCTCTAGACACCTTACATCCTGAAAACCAAGAAGATGAATATGTATAAGACACTTACGGTACAGCAAAGGAATCCTTTGTAGGCTTTATAACAAAGATACCAGTGTAGTATATATAGATATAAAGGGAGAAAAAAAACCCAATTATGACATCTCCATCTTTGTACACACTGGTGCTTCTTTCTTGAAGGCAGGGATAAGTAACAAAATTATACACCAAGAGAGGAAACTGCAGAAGAAAGAAGATAGTCAAAAGGATCATCTTAGAAAAGTCTACAAAGCCTTAAATTTGAATGAAAAGTAAACCTGCAGCACCAGTCAACTGAATGCATATATTCTGTGTGTTCATGTGTATATTATTCTATTTGGCTCAGATGAAGACTCTTATGTCCCTGATCCCTTTCAGTCAAGTCTCTTGTATGTCCCAAGGAATTTGTCATATTACTTTTCTGGGCTCTGGTGTCCAGGTAAAAAACACAAATTGGAAATTATATTTGGATATCATTCTCCTCACCTAGAGGCACTATGATTTCATGCATGCTACTTATAGAAACATCCCAAGGGCCAACGGCTCTTGGAGAGGTTTGTTCCTATGCCTGTGTCATTAAGCTATCTTCTCAGATGATATTTGTGATGTAGCTAAGGGATTGTAGTAGAAGATTTAGTGTTAACTGTTTGTTGGATTTGCCTGAGAAGTATTATCCTCACCCATAAACATTCAGGTATTATGTTCCCCAAGCTCCAGACAAGGAGTTGCATCCTCATGCTCCCAGGGCTTATTGCAGTTGTTTAGGTTAACAGATATAAATGTACAAAAAATTGTCTTTTAAAAAAGTGATAGTAAATTAAAAAGAAAACATACTTAAATTATGTTTTCTTTTTCTTTTTTTTATATTTCTTACAACATTTTTGTTATTGTTTTATTCTGTTTTTTTTTTCTTTAAACCAATCTTGCACTTTTATATCTGGTAACCTGAATTAAAATAAAGATAGAATTATGTACTACAGAAACCATTGTTGAATTCCTATTTCTTTGTTTAGTGAAATTTTGTATTGTGTCTAATGCTGTTTTTTCTATCACTGTTTTGTATTCTTAAAAAATAAAAATAATAATAATTTTAAGTATATGACGTGTTAACATACTGAATCTATTTCTTAAGATAAAATTAAATTTATTTAAGATATAATTTAAATTTTAAATTCAGGACTTTGATGCCTAATAGTCTGTGTAGTCCAATAGTCTGTGAGTTGTTCTCAGTACCAAAGGGAACACACATTAACGTATGGTTGAGGCCATCACATAAATGTGACCTCCATATTTAAGTCATGTTTGCTGATTTAGGTCAGAGGTGAACTGTGTTGTGTCTCCACAAATACTTTTTTGAAGTTTTATTGTACTTTCAAATATGATATTAGTTGAACATAGGGTTTTATAGATGTGATAGTAAGAGCAGGCCCCAGTGCAATATAACTAGAGTGTTTATAACAGGGAAATTGCACATGATTACAGTAATAGCAATCTACTGGGGTAGATTCTACTGCTATCCACAGCCACCACATTAAAACTGGACATGACCAGATTATATGTAGAGTCTCAAATTAAAGATGAATCTGGAGAAATCTTGATTTAAGACACCTGCATCCTGTGTTGTCAGAGAATAAAATTCTATCACTTAAGAAACCATGTTATAATACTTTCTTAAAGTGCCCTAAGAAAAGAATCCAGGTATAGGTGGGAAGTCATGCAAGAGACAGACAAGACCTTTAACATCCTCCATGTGTTTTTCTGTAAAAATATATTTTAAACTGAAAGATAATTAAATAAAAGAATAAAATAAAGGAGAAATCTTTGGAAACAAAAAGGCAGATGTTTTGCAAATGAGAAAGTAGATCAAGCAAAAGGGGCAGATAGAATAGAGAGGTATATAAGAATATTACTAATGATTTAAATTGATTGCAATACATTGAGCTCCATAGACACAGTATTGGGGCAGGTGAAAGCCAGATGGACACTTGGTGATTCTGTTCCTCACTAAGAAAAACAGCTAAACATGGGTAAAGGAGATAATAAAGAACCCAAGAGGCAAAATGTCATCATATTGTTTCTGCAAACTTTCCAGGAAGCACAAGAAAAAAGACCCAGATGCTTCTGTTAACTTCTCAGTTTCCAAAGAGGTGATCAAAGAGATGGAAGACTATGTATGCTAAAGAGAAAGGAAAATTTGAAGTCATGGCAAAGGCAGACAAGGCCCATTATGAAGGAGAATAAAAACCTATATTCTTCCTAAAGGAGAAACTATAAAAAAAAAAATTCAAGTATCCCAATGAGCCCAAGAGGCCTCCTTTAGCCTTCTTCTTGTTCTGTCCTGAAAATCACCCATAAAACATAATGGTGAGCACCCTTACCTCTCCATTGGTGATGTTACAAAGAAACTGGGAGAAGTGTGGAATAAGACTGTAACAGACGACAAGCAGCCTTATAGGAAGAAGGCTTCCAAGTGGAAGGAAAAGTCCGGAAGAATGATGCTGACTACTGAGCTAAAGAGAAACCTGATGCACCACAAAATGAACTGTTCAAAGGAGCTCAAAAGCTGCAAGAAAAAGAAGAAACATAAGAAAGATGAAGAGGATGGAGATGAAGATGATGAAAATTAATAAATAATATAGGTTTTTATTAAAACCTATAAATAATATAGGTTTTTATTCTCCATAACAGTTCTTTGAATGAATAAATGAATATAGGTTTTTATTCTCCATAACAGTTCTTTTCTTGTCTATGAAGTGTCTAATTCTCCTGTACACAATTTACTCCTTTAAAAAAATAGAAATGATTAGAAAAATAGGGGGAAAAAAACAGAAGACTTTGCATGTGTATCTGAGTTGGGATGGGAGAGAGGGGTCACCATAGGAAAAAATTTGAGACATTCATGACACCTGAGAATTGTAGAACTGCTTGGTTCTCAGGGTTTCTTTCTTGGTCAACTTTGCCTGTTTGGTGCACAGGTATCACTTGGTGAGAATAGAGAGAAAATGGAAGAAAGGCCAATTGTTGACATTAAGACTCCAGATTTGAAGGGACTTCTCTTACCCTAAAACTGTATCTGAGGGCCAGGGAGATGGCTCAGTGGAATAAGCACTTCCCTGGCAAGCGCAAGGGCCTGAGTTTAATCCCTGGTTCCAAAAAAATAAAATAAAACTGTATCTGTTGCCTGAAGATGAACAAGTCTCACCTCTGGATCTAAATCTTCGAGTATACCTTAGAAATGTTTAGGAATCTGAGTTTCCCCAGGACACTCTGAGGCTTGGTGAGTCACAGAATTATTAAGAAAACTTCAATTTCACTAAGTGTAGGATGCTCAGGAAACACACACACATACACACACACACACACACACACACACACACACACCACTAGAGATGAAAAGTATAAGCAAGTCAATTAAAATAATTATTGCCAAAGTACTAGTCTAAAATATTCTTCCACAGTTTCTTGAAAACAATACTGTAACTGATGACCAATGGAGACTTTGCTCAATAATAATTTTTCAATACTGTTAATGAAATTCCTAATAATAATTTAAGGAAAAATAGTCATTTGAATTTATATTAAGACATATTTGATCATATTCTGAAATAAACTCTCAGCAGTTTCATTTTCTTTTGCCATAAGGCATGATGTCAAAAATAAGATACATATTAACATTTTTAATGTATTTGGTGCAGGGTCTCACTACACAGCTCAGACTCATAGTGATCCTCCTGTTTTCAGTTTCCCCAGTACTGCGATTACAGGCATATGCCACCAAACCAGGTCTTGGCCTAAGTGGCCAGTTCAGCACACCTGTGGGCAGGGCCAGCATGGCATGTGGTGCTGGGAATCGAACCCCAGTCCCTGTGTTTGCCTAAGCAGGTGCTTAGTCTGCTAAGCTATCTCACCATCTCTACATATTAACATTTGATGCCAAAACATTAAGAGTTCTCCCACGAAAGTAAGAATAATAAAGCAAAAGCCCATGGTCAACTATATAATTAAGCCTTGTTTTAGCTCCATAAACATGGAGCAAAAATAAAACCTATGAAAGGCCAAGATGTGTGTACAATGGTACATATCAATAAGCCTATATACTTAAAAAGTCAGAGCAGGGAGATCAGAAGCTTGAGTCTAGCCTAGGCAAGTCTAGTAACAGCTGGTCTCAAAACAAATTTCTTTTTAAATGGCATCTGCCATGGTGCCCATAAAATTATAGTCCCAACAATCAAGGAGCCCAGGGCATGAAGATCATACTTCTAAGCCTAGCTTGAGCAAGTCACTGACTTAGTAAAATGTCTCAAATTTTTGAGGGGAAAAAAAAAAGTAAAAAGCGGTTTAGTGATATGTATCACTGAGGTCATGAGTTGAATCCCTAGTACAACAAAAGCAAAGAGCAGGCTGGCCTGAGAGCTCAGCGGACTAAAGTGCCTGCTGTAGCAGAGCGCAGCGGCCTGGGTTTGATCCCCAGCACACAGTGCTGGCCCTGCCGATGGGGCGTGCTGAGATGGTGATTGAGACTGGGCCTGTAATCCGAGCACTTGGGAGGCTGAACACAGGAGAATCATTACAAGCTCAATCTACATAGTGACACCCTGTTGACCCTGTCCTAAATTCAATTAAAAAAAAAAAGAGCTTGAAATGTACCTTAGTTACAAATTTTAGGTCAAGAATAGGCTGAATCCTTAGCACTGCAAGAAAAGGATCATAGAAGATAAAATTGCCATCACAAAATCATACACCTTAAAAGTCTTAGAGATTCAGCAAACACACACAAAAGAACCAATAAATTAAGTCAAGTTAGATACAAGAGTATTTTCCTTTTATGCAGCTGTCCAGAGTTTTCTTGGAACTTGCGTGGACCTGATTCCAAGCAGTCCAGTGATTCTGGCTCCTAAAATAGGTATCAGTGCAGTTGTCAGCAACTTAATTTTGTGAGATCTCCAAACTCCAGGATGCTCGCCAGCTCTGTGGTGAGCATACAGTGCCTTTGGGCCTCAGCAGGCCAAGGCAGGGAGGCAGGATACTGTTCAGGGCCAGCCCAGCCAGGTAGTCTCTAAACCAAACCAACAGAGCAAACCAAGTGAGGGTGTGGTGAGTCTGATAGCCTCCGCTAACACTCCTGTGAGGATGCCTGCCTTGTGGCTGAGTATAGTCTTATTTTTGCAAGCAGTGTCTGTATCTTTTTAGACCTTCTGGAATAGCATGGTAGAAGTCAGAGTCCAGTGTGAGAAGTTTTCCCCTAAGCATCAGAGTTAGCCCTATTCATTGTGTGACCAGACATCAAGGAAGGAAAAGCACAGCCAGAAGCTTTAGCTGTTGCTAACCTCAAGCCTGGTCATATTTTAGCCCTGAGTTTGACCCTGAGAAAGTTCCTAGAACTTCTCCAGTCTGTCCATGCTCAGAATAAGGGCTTTGAATGGATGTATCAGTTAAGATTGGGAGGAGGGGCAAGTCCAAGTCTGCATAGGATGCCTTGTGATCCCCGCCACACAAGAGTTTCCATTTCTTCAAAGTTTTAGTAAAAGCCATATGGTTCTTGGCTGCAGGGCTCTCTGCAGGCAAGATGGAGCCTTGGCCCACAGCTCCTACAGATCCTGAGAGTGGCTGCTGAGCTGCAGTGGGACCAGGAGGCCTGGCTTCAGCTTTGCTCGTGGAGCTTTGTTACTAGGAATCCTCTGTGGGGCCACCCTTCTTTCACAGGAGGTAGCCCAGCTTGCAAGCAGCGTATCAGTGCAGTGCGTGCTAGTGGGAGAACTGTGGCTGACACTGTCATTACTGACCTGGCAAGGCCCTCAGCTGGCTGGAGCAGGGTAAGTCCTTCCTTTGTGTAGTGTGCAGGGGTGCCCAGACACCAAGTGTGACTACACAGCAGTTGTTCTAATTCTGAAATATCCTGACTAACTTTTTAATACTGAAAAATCTAGATTACTTAAATCTGCTCAAGGCGGACATTCTCATAGTTTAGAGAGTTTGAATGGTTCTAATTATGATAATCAGGCCAAAAGTGGCTCTTAGGGGAGAAGTTTTCTTTCTGATGAAAACTTAACTGGGTTGGGTAACTTAAGCAGTTAAAAATAAATTGCTCAGGTGTAGTGGTACCTGCCTGTATCCTCAGCACTTGAGAAGCTGAGGCAGGAGGAGAACTTGAGTTTGAAGCCAGCTTAGACTGCATAGTGAGACTTATCTCAAAAAGATTTGGGCTGGAGATAGAGCTCAATGGCACAGCACCTGCCTGGCAAGTGTGAGTTCATGAGTTTTGCTGGTGCCAATATGAAAAATGAATGCAGCTTAGTGTCTATGCAAACAAATCTTTCTTTCATTGGTTTTGTTTTTCTTTGGTAGAGAGGATAAGAAATTGACTATACCACAAAGCAGTGACCGCATGACTGAAGGCAGGGCTGCTTCTGTCCTTGGGCTGGGTCTCCCCACCCTCCCACAGTGCAAGCTCCACAGGTAACGGAGAATGTGGGTCCTGGGCCAGTGTCTGAGTGACAGCCTCACACACAGCATTTGCGTGCCCTGTCTTGTGCATCTTGATAGCCAGCCTTGCTCTGCTGGGTCAGCTCAAAAAAAACTCTCTGGGAACTCCCAAAATGAAGGAGCATTTGGCCAGGATCCCCTGGTTTTGTATTGTGATTTTTTTAATGTAAAAAGGCATTTATTGTATCATGAAAAGTAAAGATTGCTTAGTGGGATAAGACTTTTTCTCAAATTCAAACTTATGTCTTTAACAAAAAACTTGTGATATATAAGGATGACTAATATTAACTCCTAGGTCCTGTCTCTTCAGCAATATATTGATAATACCTTTGCAAAGCAGCTGTAAGAATTGTCTGATACTGATCTATTACAAGGCATCTCTAATGGCATTGGAAACCTTAACCCTTTTCATGGTATTCCACGGTTTAGTGGGAGGAGAGTAATGATGTGTCTATGTTGTCTCTGTACTGTTTGTATATCCTGCTTAACCAGACAACAAGGACAAGTCTGGCAACAAACCATGGATCAACAATCTGCAGTTCTCACATTGATGCTTCAAAAAAATTCATCATAAAAAAGCAGGGAAATATAGATATAAGACAAAAGTCTAATGTCATGACAGAGTGAGGAACAATAAATGGGGCACAAGGAGAACTGCTGTCTCTTGCAAATTCTGGCAAGCTGGGACTTACACAGACAAAGATCTGCTCTCTAGAATTTATAAACAACTAAAAAACACTATGGCCTCAAAATTTAAAGACCCAGTCTAGAAACGGGCATCCAAGATGAACACACACTTCTCAGAGGATGAAATTAAAACGTGAATAAATATATGAAAAAATGCTCCACATCACTAGCCATCCATGAAATGCAAATTAAAACAACACTGAGATATCATCTCACCCCACAAAGAATGGCTATCATAAAGAAATCAACCAACAACAAATGTTGGAGAGGCTGTGAGGTAAAAGGAACCCTTCTCCACTGCTGGTGGGAATGTAGACTGGTGCAAACAATATTGAAACCAGTGTGGAGACTCCTTAGAAAACTAGGACTAGAAATCCCATTCAAACCAGCTATCCCCCTACTGGGAATATTCCCAGAGGATCTGAAGACATCATATCATAGTGATGTTTGTGTACCTATGTTTGTAGCAGCACAATTTGTGATAGCCAAATCTTGGAAACAACCAAGAGGTCCATCACCTGAGGAATGGATGAAAAAGATGTGGTATTTTTATACAATGGACTATTACTCAGCTATACAGCATGATAAACTTGAAGCTTTTATATTTAAGTGGATGCCATTTGAAGATATACTCATAAGTGAAATAAACCAGACACACGTGTAAATATCATATAGTTTCCCTAGTATAAGAACTCAAAAGAAGAAATACAAATAGAAAGGTATAATAGAACTAAAAAGAAAGCAAGAACTTGAGGACTAGACAATGAAGAGAGAGCAAGGAGAAGAGCTAAAAAATATGACAGAGGCAAGCCATACAGTTATATGTACAAGATGGATAAGGCAATGATCTACAGCCTTGGTTTTGTATTGTTTCTGGGACCAAAATGCCTGAATGACACTGGCCTTGTCAGTGTAGAACGGGAGTTTTCCGCTAGAGGGCAGCATGCAAGCCGGAGCAGGGTGCGTGAGATGCTTCGGGGACTCACCCATCAGCCCTGTGCAGAGCAGGCAGCAGGCAAGCTTCTGTGTGTCCACTTCCTCAGTTAGCGCTACCAGGAGGTTCCTCGCACTTCCCTCCACTGTAGCTTACAGAGGCTCCTAGCCCCAGCTCTATCTTTGAAATCTGCACTTTCTGAAGTAAACTCCCTGCCTATGCTAGAAAAGCAAGCTGCTTGGGCTGCAGCAATGTGGCAGATGATTCGGTCGCCCCAGCCAGCTGGCTAGAAACCTCAGCCCAGCTCATCCCTCCCGTGGTTGCTCTCTTGAGAAAAGTCCCTTTAGCTGCTGATGTTCTGATGCTTACATTGTGCGGCCTGTGTTTTGGTCTTAGGAACAAAGCAGCTCCTATTTGGTGCTCTCCCACAGTGACAGTGACATAATTTAGCAGATCCCTGCTGTGCTGCCAGGCCCCTGCTAGAGCACCGGCTCACCGGCTCTGTGCTAGGCCTTATTACTTGTAAACCATGCAGGTGGCAGCCATGAGGGCATGCAGCATCTGGGCCCTACACCCGGCCTGCCCTCTTCGGTCTTCCGGTCAGAAGGACCGGTGATGTGTGTTCTGGAAGCCACCTCGCTCCGTGTTACAGCTGCCACTTGTGTCCCTGCCAGTTTTCAATAACCGCGTTGTCTAGAAAAGGAAAAAAAAAAAAAAAAAAAAAAGTATTTTCCTTAAAAACCATAAGTTGAAAATGTGGCAGATGAAATTTTTTTTATTATAAACAATTCATATAAATTATCTGTGAACATATATTACCATAAAAAACATTGCTTATAAGTTATACGTGTTAAAAAAAACTAAAACATGATATAGACAAACACATGTCTCATTAATAAACAATTATTAAGCAAGAATAAGAAGATATACTCAACATGAAAGACAAACCTCATGATTGTATATTAATCAGTACTCCCCTAAATTAGCATTAAAATTCAAGGTACTGCTATGCTAAATTCAAGAGAATTAATGGAGCACGTAGCTATTCCATTCTGGAATAATAAAGGGTAAATTACTTAGAAATTCTAGAAAAAATAACCACAGAAATTTTTTTATTTACTTATTTATGATTTTATAGAATAGTACCGTGAAAAATGAAATATTGGGGAATTAACCTAACTAAAGAAATAAAAGATCTATTCAATGAAAATTACAGTACTCTGAAAAAAGAGATCATAGAGGACTTCAGAAAATGGAAAGATATTCCCTTCTTCTGGATAAGAAGAACAAACATCGGCCAGGGAGATGGCTCAGTGGAATAAGCGCTTGCCTGGCAAATGCAGGGGCCTGAGTTCAATCCCTGGTTCTGTAAATAAAATAAAATTTTAAAAAAAGAAAGAAAAAGAAAAA
>NW_004524602.1:67688-72128 GCF_000260255.1 Octodon degus
ATCTACAAAGCCGTGAAAGCGCTCTCTCTCTCTCTCTCTCTCTCTCTCTCTCTCTCTCTGTCTCTCTCTCTCTCTCATCATTTGCTCTCTAGTTTTGCTTTATAGTATTTACCAGGTTGCAGGCAAGGACCTGGGTTCAGGAAATGAAAAGGCAAACCTCACAATTATTGACCTGAGATATTCCCAGACTAGAAAGCAGACAAACTCTGGGAGTTTAGGCAGTGAATTCAAATAGTGAATGAGAATAAATGAGATGATGGGAGAGCTAGGAAGTTCAGCTGGTAAACCTTGCATTCAGGAGAGAAGGATGCACGGGAAGGGACATGGAGGTTAGAAAGAATAAGCAGACTTTAGGGTGATCTCAGAAGGGAAGAGGATAAGAGAATAGCTCAGTGTCCTCCACCATCTTGGATGCCTGGATGAAACCTTACTTCAGTTAAGACTTGGATTTTATAGGTTGGGTGTGGTGGTGCATGCCTATAATCTCAGCACTTGAGACTGAGGCAGGAGGATCATTGTGAGTTCGAGACCAGCCTGGGCTACAAAGTGAGCTCAAGGCCATCCTGAACTGCATAGTGAGTCCCTGTCTCAAAAAGATTGAAAAAAAAGAACAACTTGGATTTTATGTACAACCCCAGGGCCAGGGGATAGAGTTAACTGTAAAGTGCACTCTTACCCAGGAGCCTACTACAGCACTTTCCATCTTTCCAGTTAGGAAGCAGAAAAGGAAAATTTTCCTTTTGTTGAGGCCACATCTAAGGAAAGAACCTCAGGAGGTCAAATTCTTGTTGCTTAGCGACAAGAGGAGGCTGTGACTGCACAATACAGCTGTTTATTGAGGCAGCCCCTGATCTGTTCCTGCTGTCCTTGCTTTTTTTTTCTTTGTGAGAGAAATTCTTGGCATTATCAGCCTGGGAAAGCCCTTATGTAAATACACAGGGTTTCACAGTGGATTTTCATAGATTTACAAGCAATGAAATATTATAAAGCTGATGTCAATAATTGCATACTTGTGTAATCCCAGGCAGGAGGCTCTGAAATTGAGGCCAGCTGGGGCTATATACTGAGTTCAAGGCCATCTGAACTATATGGTGAGACCCCTCCTCAAAACACAATGGGGCTGGCCAGATAGCTTGCAACAACAGGGAGTTGGGTCCCCAAAGTGCTGTGCCAGCTCTACCCCCAGGTCACACTGAGATGGCAATTGAGACTGGGCATGGTGGCATGTACCTGTAATCCCAGAGTTGGCAAGCTGAAAACAGGAGGATCACTATGAGTCCAATCTACTTAGTGAGACCCTGTAGGCCTTGTACCTAAAAAAAAAAAGACCAGAAAAAGAAGGCTGGGGAGATAGCTCAGTGGTCTAAGCCCCTGTACGGCAAGCGCAAGGACTTGAGTTCAATCCCTAGTATTGCATACCATGTTGGCCCCAGAATCCTGGGCATACTGTGCTGGCCCTGAAACAGGCGTGGTGGCACACTCCTGTAATCCCAGCACTGGAGAGGCTGAGACATGAGGATCACTACGAGTCTGCACTGCAGAGTGAGACCCTGTACCAATAGATAAAATTTTTTTAAAAAGAAAGAAAAAAGGGCCAGGGAGATGGCTCAGTGGAATAAGCGCTTGCCTGGCAAGTGCAGGGGTCTGAGTTCAATCCCTGGTTCCGTAAATAAATAAAAAAGAAAGAAAAAGAAAAAAATCTAAAAAAGAAAAATTAACATTAAAAAAAAGAAGAACAAACATCATAAAGATGGCCATATTCCCAAAATTGTACAGATTTAATTCAATCCCTATTAAACTACCACCAACATACCTCACAGACCTAGAGACATCATTCGTAAAATTTATTTAGGAAAGACCTAAAATAACAAAGGCAATCATAGGCAACAAAGGCAAGGCAGGAGACATCACAATTCCTGACTTGAAATTATAATACAAAGCTACAATGATAAAATCACCATGCTATTGGAAAACAAACAAACAAACAAACAAACAAACCTGAGGATCAGTGGAATAGATTAGAAGATGCAGAAGCAACTACAAACACACTCAGTCACCTTATCTTTGACAAAGGGGCCAAACATGCTTACTGGAAGAAAGATAGCTTCTTTAACAAATGGTGCTGGAAAACTGGCTCTCTACATGCTAAAAACTAAAACTGGACCCAGGTCTATCACCATGCATTAAACTAAAGTCAAAATAGATTAAAGATCTAAACATTAGAATAGAAACATTAAATCTCATGGAAGAGAAAGTAGGAGGAACTCTTAAAGACAGAGGTAGGCAAAGAGTTCATGAACAAAAATGAAGCTGTATGGGAAATACTTGAAAGAATTAACAACTGGGACCTCCTCTTATTGAGAAGTTTTTTCATGTCAAAAGAAATTACCAACAAAGTGAAAAGACAAACCACAAATTTGGAAAAAATCCTAACTAATAACCACTCAGACAAAGGTCTTCTCTCTAGAATTTATAAAGAACTAAAAAACACTAGGGCCCCATAATTTAAAGAACCAATACAGAAATGGGCATTTGAAATGAACACACACTTCTCAGAGGAACAAATTCTAGAAGCTACTAAATACATGAAAAAATGCTCCATATCACTAGCCATTCTTGAAATGCAAATTAAAACAATATTGAGATACAATCTCACCCCAGAAAGAATGGCTATCATAAAGAAATCAACCAACAACAAATGCTGGAGAGGCTGTCTCTCCACTGCTGGTGGGAATGTAGACTGGTTCAACCATTATGGAAATCAGTGTGGAGACTCCTCAAAAAACTAGGACTGGATATCCCATTCAAACCAGTTATCCCCCTTCTGGGACTTTCCCAAAAGAACTCAAAGCATCATATCATAGTGATATATGTACGTATATGTTTGTAGCAGCACAATTTGTGATAACCAAATCTTAGAAACAACCAAAATGTCCGTCACCTGAGGAATGGATGAAAAAGAGGTGATGTTTTTATACAATGGAGTATTACTCAGCTATAAAGAATGATAAACTCAAAGCCTTCATATATAAGTAGATGTCACTTGAAGATATACTCATAAGCAAAATAAGCCAGAACCATATATGTAAATATTGCATTGTCTCCCTAGTATAAGAACTCAAAAGAAGAAATAAAAATTAAGTGAGAACTTAAGGATTAAACAACAAAGAGGGAGAAAGTAGAAAAGTTAGGATATATGGCAGGGGCAAAACCATACATTTATATAAACAAGATGGTTAAGGCAATTTTCCTAAGAATCTCTATCAGGGTTTTGAAAATTTCAGTTAACAGGTAGAATTCTCACCCTGACCAATCTATATGCTGATATCTATAAACTAAGCAACTACACTGAGGATAGCAGTGTGTAACACTAAAACTGTGCTTGAAATACCTATCATTTTGGTCTTCTAGATGCTTACTGCTTCTAACATCATATTAATTATTGCTATACTGTCTTTACAGTGTTTGTTTTAAAAAAAGATAGTAAAAGAAAACAAGAGATAAGAAAAAAATGTCATAGGATTGTGTGGCTACAATGCTATATATGGTTTGATTTCTAAATTTCTGTGTAAAAATATGTAATTAATTTTTTTCACATTCTATAGGGATTTAAAGTCTAGAATATCCATTGTTGTTGGAAAATACCAGTTTCATATTACATCTAAGGCATTTGATATTCAGACAGATAGTGATGTTAAGCTCAACTGCCTCTGTTACAGGGTAATAATGTCATTAAGCTTCTCTTCTGGATGGCTAACAACTAAAGTTTACAGACCAAAACTTAGAGAAAAAGAAGGACTACAAGGATAGCCAATATTTTGACCCCAGCTCTTCAAGGTCAGTGAGGACTCAGGACATAAGAGAACCTGTGCTGTGACATCCTGTAACTCAGTAGTGTCCCAAATTTTCTGTTCAAGGAGATTATGGGGCCACAGAGGAAAATGATCAATGATTGTAGTGTGCCTAAGGAGAGTCACCTAAAGAAAAAAAATCTCTCAGTCTTTCACAGAAAGCAAATTGTTCAAGCAATAGCCATGACTCATCCAGATGGCTAACACTGACAAAAGATCTACAAGCTGCTCTACATGAGGGGATTTTACTTACCTTGTTAGATACAAAAGTTACATTTTTAGTTATATAGGTCTTGCTTTAATTTGGTCTTAACCACCCAGAAGAAAAGTATAACCATGAGGTATAAAAAGTAATGCCATATTAATATGGTGAGCTGTAAAAGGCTCAAGTCAACAACTTCTGACAATTGCCAGTTCTGCTAACCCACAACTATTATGGTCTGTTGGACTATATTGGGATATCTTGCTGAATTCAAGTACCCACAGTATTTGAACTGGTGTCAAGTATGGAAAGGTCCTTTAAAGACTTCTCCAAATACAACTTCTCTCACAGCAATAGAACACACTTCTCCAATAAAACAAAACAAAA
>NW_004524602.1:72228-72799 GCF_000260255.1 Octodon degus
ATATATATATAATTTTTTTTTCCAGAACCAGGGATTGAACTCAGACCCTTGCACTTGCCAGGGAAGCACTTATTCCACTGAGCCATCTCCCCGGCCCCAGTATATATTATTTTAAAGAGAAGGCAAATATATAAATGAAACAGTTTCACACCAGGCTAATAGAAGAGTAACAATATCAATGCATTGTGTACTGTTATTTTCACAGTACTTACTCAGAGTATGATATAGGCATGAAATACTGTCCAAGTAGTAGTAGTACAACTCTATTTTTTCAGTGAACTAAAAAGAACCATCCGTGTTCTTAGCTATCTTGTATACAACTATTTTTCCCAATTTCTTTTTCTTTCTTTCATTTTCCCCCATTAGTTTCTCTTTTCTTTTGAACTGTTTCTTCCCACCTCACATCATTTATTATACATTTTGGATCTTCTCATTCTAGCAAGACAGCACAACATTAACACATAAGAGTCTGATTTATTTCATCTATAAGCATGGAATTGAGTTGCATTCATTTACCTATAAAAGTCTCAAGTTTATCCTTCTTTATGATTGAGTAGTACTCCATATATAT
>NW_004524602.1:73024-75875 GCF_000260255.1 Octodon degus
AAGAGAATGTAACTATATATCTATCCTAACCACTTTGAATACACAGATACAAAATGGACATTCATCTGTATACCCTTCTTTTGTTCAGTTCCGTTATTTGAATATTATAGGTGTGTAAACTCAGCAAAATATTCTAAAAAGAGTCCAGTAGCCCATAATAGCATTGGGTCTTCTGTTTAACTGGCAAGGTCAGAAATTATTGACCTGAGTCCCCCACAGCTCAACATAACACCATGGCTTTACTTCCTATATTTCCTCTTCATACTTTTCTACTGGATGGTTAAGACCAAGGTAAAGCAGGACCTATGCAACAAGAGTTGTAACTTTTGGGTCTGTTAAGTCAGTGAAATCCCCTCAGGATTTATCCTGAGATCCTGTACCTCAGATTGTACATCCTTTGTCAGTGTCAACCATGTGGATGAGTCATGGCCATTGCTTGGCCAGTGTGCTCTCTGTGAAAGCCTGAGAGAATATTTTCTCTCCATGTGACTCTCCTTAGGCACACTCTACATCATCAATCATTTTCCTCTTTGGCCCCATAATCTTCTTGATCATAAAATTTGGGACACTACCGAGGTACATGACGTTACAGTACAAGTTCTTATATGTCCTGAGTCTTAATTGACCTTAGAAGGTTAGGGCCAAAATGTTGGCTTTCTTTGGTGGGTGCACATATTTTACTGTGGTATGATGTTTTCAGTTCTTCTGGGAAGATATCCAAAAGGGAAATAGCTGGTTTTAATAAAACCTCTAGCCTCATTTTCTAAGAACTCTCCACCCCAATTTCCACAGTGGTTGTACAAGTCTTACTCCCACTAACATTGGAGAAGGATTCTTTTTTCCAAAAGTTCCACAAGTATTTGTTATTGATTGATTTCTTGATAATATCCATTTTCGTGTGGAGAAAAGGAATCTCAGTGTTGTTTTAATTTGCATCTCTTGAATGACCAGGGATGTTGAACATTTTTTGATATATTTATTCATTGTATTTCTTATTCTGAAAATTATTTATCTTAGATGCCCATTTTTTGATTGAGTCTGAATTTTGGGTACTTTTTTTTCAGTTCTTTGTATGTTGTATATATAAGACCTTTGAGTGACAACTGGCTATAATTTTTTCTCATTTTGTAGGTTGTCTTTTCACTCTCTGTTGGTGATTTTTTTTGATGCACAAAGCTTTTTAGTAAGATGACATTCCATTTGCTAATTCTTCATAGTATTTTCCATGAGTTTAATTCATGAAGTCTCTGCCTACACCTATGTCTCCAAGATTTCTACCTATTTTGCCTTCAGTACATTGAGTGTTTTAATATTGATATCTTTGATCCATTTTGACTTTGGTTTAGTGCATGATGATGGACATGAGTCTAGTTTTAGTCTTTGACATGTAGAATGCCGGTTTTTCTAACACCATTTATTAAAGAGGCTATTTTTATTCCAGTGAATATGTTTGGTCTCTTAGTCAAAGATAAGGGGCAGAGTGTGCTTGGAATTGCATCTGCATCTTCTCTTCTGTTGCACTGATTTATTTTTCTCTTTATTTTGGTTTGTTTTATTTATTTGTCAATACCACACTGATTTCATCACAGTAGTTTTGCAGTACAATTTCAGATCAGGGATTGTGATGCCTACTGATTTGTCTTTGTTACCCAGATTTGCTTTTTCTAGACCATGTCTCTTGTTCCAGGGCAGATGTGATAAGTAATAGTGCCCAAGATGGCACCAGATATAAGTACCCAATCCCTATCTCAGTCTGGAGCTTAGAAATTGTACTCCCAAGGAAAATTATTTGAATTCTCAGGAGTAAATTTCAGTCTACCACTTCCAATGCAACCCATGGTGATAAATAAACAGAGACATATCTGCAGTTGTGGGGAGCCAAGACCAAAGTCCAGTCCAAACAAAGGCCAGCTGGAACAAAGGCTTTGACTCAAGGACAAACCTGAGTTTCATCAATGAAGAGAGGAGCACTTGGGGGTAGAGTGACTGTGAGAATGGCAGGAACTATGTGAATTCTGTGAGCTGGGATGGGAGGAAGAATAATGGAATTCTAGAAAATGCAGATAGAGATGCACAAACAGTACCAGATTCCAATAACAGGTAGCCTCTAAATTTGGAAGGATCTGCATAACACTATTTAAGAAAGTATCTTAGGTTTTGAGCTAGCTGCCTCAGGTCTAATGTTGAGCTTATCTGCACCGAGATATCACTGCTTCTTTTTTGAGTACCATTCCAGTTGACAACATGACATCTCTGGGATTAGCATATGCTTAATAAGAGGAAGCTTTGGGTGGGGCTGCAGACAGACCTGTCCATTTACTTCAAAGGCTACAGCTAAGCACATTGCTAAATTCCTTTGCACTGCTTAAAGTCAGTCCAGGGTGTTCAGCAACTCCCTGCCCAGTTCTATGCATATCAATAAATTGGAGAAGACCAAAGATAAACCAAAACAGAGGCAAATTGTCTTCTTTCATGGGGAGCTATCCTGGTGGCCCTCCACAATAAGAAAAATACAAAACCTACTGTTACATCAGAAAACAGTAAGTATATTAAAATGATGGTACTTCTTTGGAAGGAAAACAAAATTAAATGAATTATGTAAGAGAATTAAGAAGCAGTGATCTACAGAGAAAAATTCACAAACTGAAAAAACCAATAAGATAGTTAAAATAATTAAAATTAAGTACACGTAAAAGAATTTGTTGGAGCAGTGATGAGAACAAAATATTCAGAATAAGCATAAAGTTGAAATGGCACAGTCCTAGCCCAGGTCCGGTGAGTGTGCAGAGAGTTTCCTGCTACCCTGCGCTGGCGGGACCAGTCCCAGCCCAGGCGCAGCGTGGGCCGGACC
>NW_004524602.1:95455-123497 GCF_000260255.1 Octodon degus
ATGTATGCAATGTGTTAATTATTGAAACTGTCCTACCAATTTGGTTTGAAACTGTCTCATTGCTATTTGTTTCTCAATAAAATTATGAAAAAATATTTAAAAATAAAAATAAGGATTTTTTAAAAGATAAAATAAAATAAATGGACATCTGAGATGAGTACACACTTCCTTTCAAAATAGGAAATTTGTATTCCCACATACCTCAGCAACATATGTGCATCCGTGTTTATACAGCATGATCTGTCATGACCAAATCATGAAAACAACACAAATGCCCATCAACTGAAGTGTGGATAAAAAAAAGATGTGCTATTTTTAAACAATGGAATATTACTTAGATATAAAAAAATAATAATCTTGAGGCCTTATAAGTAAATGGGTGCAACTAGAGGCTATACACATAAGTGAAATAAATCAGACCCATATCTCTAAACATGTTATTTTCCCCCTAGTGAAGAACCTGAAAGAGTAAATAAGATCTGAAAGGTACAATAAATATAGTAAAAAGAAAAGAAACTGAACAAAAGGAATAAATAATTGGGATGAAGGAAAGGAAAAAAAAGGAAGGAAGGGAAAAATCATGTAGGACATCTAAGATAATTATACTACCAATTTCTATCAGTCTTTTGAAGCAGTTAATGTTTAAAATTTTTACTTTGACAAATTCTACATGCTAATATCTCATAATCTGAGCAACTACATTGAAGACAACAATGTGCAGTATAACAATAACAGCTTCTTTTTTTTACATTTTCCTTTTGTTTTTTATTGTTATAAATATTTTATCCATTTATCAAAGCTCATCAAAAAACTTCCAGAATGATTTAATCTTCTTCATTCTTCAGCAATTATTCACTCACAGAGAAGGCCACCAGTTCATATCTTAAATCCCAGGGCTTGCATGCACTCCTTGTGGGCCTCAATTAGGTGCCCACATTGTCCTTCTCCTTTCTCAATGATGCACACATCATGCACCTTCTTGGTCTCTGGGCAGGTGCAGCAGGGCTTCAGAGGCTTCTTCTCCTGAGATTCAGATGGGGCAGGGCTCGTGACTGCAGACCTGGCATCATAATCCAAAGGCAGATGCAAGTGCACAAGTACAGCACTCCAAGCAACTCACACGCCAATTTATCAATAACTGCATCTTGTTTGGGTTTTTTTTTAATTGCGTATCATTTGTAATGTCTGATCTATTATTCTCCTCTTCTCTTTCAAACAAAAAGTACAGGCTGGGAAACTTACTGAGACCATGCTGTGAAATACAGAGAGAGAGAGAGAGAGAGAGAGAGAGAGAGAGAGAGAGAGAGAGAGAGAGAGAGAAGCTGAATGATAGATCCCTCCAACTTATATTCCTAGTAATGTAAAATTATAAACATGTGTCATTGTGTGCTGTTGTGGTTTGTATCTAGTTGTCCCCCCAAAGCCTCATGTAGGTCAAGGGGCAGACACAGCTGGAGGAGCAGCGAGTGGCTTGAGGGGCTGGGTCAGAGGACCAGGGCAGAGCTAGAGAGGTGGGGCCAGAGAGGTATGAACCATTAAACTGGCTAACCTGTGCTTTAGGAAGAGATGTGGAGAGGATCATCCTGGACACGGCAGCACCCCAGCCTCTCTACCAGTGTCTTGAAACCTCCAGGAACTATGAGATAAATAAATCTTTCTTTCCCTCTCTTTGAGTGTCAGGTATTTGTCCCAGCAATGAGAGAAGGGTAACTAAGACATGTGCCAAAGGTTCTACATGTTTTTTTTACATGTTTTTTTAAGAGAATAAAAAATAAGAATAAAGCATTGAAAATGATACAGAATTTTAAAACAAGATGATAGGAAATCTATAGTTGCTATATTGTATGTTGTTATTTTTGAAGTAGTTGTTCAGATTACAGGATATAATAAACCAATAAAAATAGTGCAATTATCTTAGCTATCTTGTATATAGATAGATGATAGATAGATAGATAGATAGATAGATAGATAGATAGATAGATAGATTTCCCCTTCTTTCATTTCTCTTTTCCCTGGCAGTTTCTTTCCCTTTCACAATATCTGTCCCGAACCAGCGGGTCAATCAACGGAGGTCACCTGGGAGAGAAGCGGGGAATTGAGGAGGGGACAGGAGACATGAGAAATGGAGACAAGACAGGATTCTGATCAAGTCTCGTTTATTCAAAGGAAACTATGTATTTATAGTGGAGGCATAGGGAAATGACATCAGCGAGTAAAAGGTGCGAGTAATTAGGCAACTGGGCTATGACAGGAAGTCCCACCTCCGGGGCATAGCAGGAGACTTATGGGAAATAGGCAAGGTAAGAAGAATTAGGAACTTAGCTCAGCAGAGGTAGGGGAAGAGGAACCCGGAAACCCACTTGCAATAGGATTGGAGGCCTGGAGTTATTGAGCCTCCCACAAATATCTATTATACCATTCAAATTTTATCTACTCTTTCAGATTCTCACACTAGGGATAAAATATAATATTCCCAGATATAGGTCTGATTTATTTCATTTATGAGTATGGTCTCTAGTTGTATTGATTTACCTATCAATAAAAATCTAGAATTTATCTTTTTTATAGCTGAGTAATATTCTATTATATAAAAATACCACATCATTTTTTTCCATTTTTTTAGATGATGGATATTGGGGCTATTCGCAAAATTTACCTATGAAAAATTACACTTCTATATATATGGGTGCACATATACCGCTGTGGTATAATGTTTTCAGTTCTTCTAGAAAAACACCCTGAAGGATAATAACTGGCTTGAGTGGGACTTCTAATCCTTGTATGTTGAGAAATCTCCACATTGATGCTCACAGAGGTTGAACCAGTCTACACTGAGACCAACATTGGAAAAGTGTTCCTTTCTCCCCACAGCCACTCCAGAATGTGTTAGTGGTTGATTTCTTCATGATAGCCATTCTTTCTGGGGTGAGATGGGATCTCAGTGTTGTTCCAATTTGCATTTCTCAAACAACCAGTGATGTTGTACATTCTTTCATATACTTATTGCCATTTGTATTTCTTCATCTGAAAAAAAGGTTTATTATTCTCCAATGCCCATTTTTAGTTGGGTCTTTGAATTTTGGGTCCTGATTTTTTAATTCCTTATATGTTCAGATATAACGTAAACTGTCCTTTGTCTGAAGTACATAAGCTAATTATTTTCCAATTTGTGGTTTATTTTTACTCTGCTGGTGATTTGTTTTGATGTGATAATAGTTTCCAGCAAGATGAGAACCAAATGGTTGACTCTTTGGGCCAGGCAGATCTGGACTAGCCACCTAAGCACCTGCCTGGCAAGAGCAAGGACCCAGGTTTGAATCCTGGTACAACATGCCATGCAGATCTGGCACCATGCCAGCCACTAAAACTGGGTGTGGTGATGCACACTCACAATCCCAGCACTGGGAAGGTTGATACAGGAGGATCACTATGAGTCTGAGCTACATAGCAAGACCCTGTGGTATCATAGTACCTTTGGAGTATAATTTTAAGTCAGCAATTTTGATGCTTCCTGCCTTCCCTTTGTTACCTGGGGTTGCTTTTGCTATTCTAAGTTTCTTCTTCACCAGATGAATTTCAGTATTGTTTTCTCTACATCTGTGAGGTATAATAATGGTATCTTGAACAGGATTACACTGAATCTCTAAACCGTTTTGAGAGTATGACCACTTTCAGTGTTCATTCTTCCTATCCATGAACAAGGAATATCTTTCCATTTTCTGAAATCCTCTTTGATCTCTTTTCTTAATTTTTTATTAATTTTATTGAGAAAAATAGCAATGAGACAGTTTCAAAATAGGTTAGTAGGACAGTTACAATAATTCATACATTGCATATTGTTGTCTTCAAAGTAGTTATTCATAGACAAGATGCAGACATGATATCCTGTCCAAACAATATTAGTACAAATCTGTCTTCTCATTGAATTAAGAGAAAGTAGCTGTATATCTATCCTATTCTGGATATACAGACACAAAATGCTCCTTCATTTATATCCCCTTTTTTGTTTAGTTTTGTTAGAGATGGGTATTCTATTGCCATTTGAATACTGTAGGTACATGAATTCAGCAAAATAATGCAATATGGTCCAGTAGTCCATAATAGTAGTGGGTCATCCGTAGGACTGGCAATGTCAGAAGGTGTTGACTTGAGCCTTTTACAGCTCAGCATGTTAATATGTCCTTACTTTTTATACCTTGTTTTTGTACTTTTCTGCTGGGTGGTTAAGACCAGGATAAAGCAAGACCTATATAACAAGAAATGTAGCTTTTGTATCTGACAAGGTCAGTCAGATCCCCTCAGGATTTACCCTGAAACCCTGTACCGCAGTTTGTAGATCCTTTCTCAGCGTCAGGCATGTGAATGAGTCAGTGGTATATGTGTGCATATGTTTGTAGTAGCATGATCTGTGATAGCCAAATCTTGGAAGCAACCAAAATGCCCATCACCTGAGGAATGGATAAAAAAGATGTGGTATTTTTATACAATGGAGTATTACTCAGCTATAAATAATGATAAACTTGAAGCCTTCATATATAAGTGGATGCCACTTGAAGATATACGCATAAGTGAAATAAACCAGACCCACATGTATAAATATTATATAGTCTCCCTAGTGTAAGAACTCAAAAGAAAAAATAAAAATAGAAAGTTATAACACCATTAAAAGGATCTCTTAGGGGCCAGGGAGATGGCTCAGTAGGATAAGCGCCTGACTGGCAAATGCAAGGATCTGAGTTCAATCCCCGGTTCCAGAAAAAAAAAAAAAGAAAAGAAACCAAAATTTGGGGCCGGGGAGATGGCTCAGTGGAATAAGTGCTCCACTGGCAAGCGCAAGGGCCTGAGTTCAATCCCCGGTTCTGCAAAAAAACAAAACAAAACAAAAGGATCTCTTTTATTAAAATACTGCAATTTTTCATTGTACACATTTTTTTATTTCATTTGTTAGATTGATTCTTAGGTATTTCATTTTTCCAGATGCTGTTGTAAAAGGTGTGGCTTCCCAAATATCTCTTCAACTATATTTGTTGCTTGTGTACAAGAATGCTATTGATTTTGAGTGTTACCTGTGTATTCAGCTGTGCTACTAAATTTGGGTATAATATTTACAAGTCTTTTGATGGTTTGAGGGGAATCTTCTGCATAGAATATCATGTCATCTGTGAATAATGTTAATTTCACTTCTTCCTTTCCTATCTTTTTCCTCATGTTTCTCTCTCTTGTCTCCTTGCTTTGGCTAATGTTTCCAGAACTATATTCTATAGGAGTTGTGACAGAGGTCATCCTTGTCTTGTTCCTGATTTTTTTTAATTTATTTATTTGTGTGTGTGTGTGTGTGTGTGTGTGTGTGGCCAGCTCAGCCCACCAGGGGGCGGGCTGGCTGGCATGTGGTGCTGGGGGATTGAACCATGGTCCCTGTGCTTTGTTAAGCTTGTTCTAAGTAGGTGCTTTAGACCACTGAGCCATCTCACCAGCCCCTTGTTCCTGATTTTAAAGTGAATGCTTTCAGTTTTTGTCCACTTAGTATGATGTTCACTGTTGGTTTTTCAAATATGGCTCTTATGAGACTGAGACCATCTATTTCAATTTTCTACAAGCTTTTTATCATGAAAGAGTGGTGGACTTTGTCAAAAGCTTTTTCTGCCTCTATTGAAATGTTCATATAATTTTTTTTCATTGGCTCTGTTGATATGGTATATTACATTAATTGATTTGCACACATTGGACAATCTCTACATTCCTGGGGTGAATCCTACTTGGTGAAGATATATATATATATTTTTTTTTTCAGAACCAGGGATTGAACTCAGGCTCTACTGAGCCATCTCCCTGGCTCCATGTGTAATCTTTTTTATGATTTGTTTTCATTCTGTTTGCTAATATTTTATTGAGAATTTTTTGCATCTATATTCATTATGGAGATTAACCTATAGTTCTCTTTATTGGTTGGGTCTTTCTCTTGCTTACATATCAGGGTAATACTTGGCTCCAGAAATGAATTAATGAGAATTTCTTTCCTTTCTTTCACATTAAAGAGTTTGAGAAGATTGGCTGTTAAATCTTCTCTAAATTTCTTTTAGAATTCAGGACCTAGGATTTTCTTTGTTGGTAAGGTTGTAATTACTTTTCCAATTTTATTGATTGATATGGGGTCATTCAGAATTTTTATGTCCTCTTGACTCTGCCTTGGTAATTCATATGTATCTAGGAATCTGTCCATTTCATCTATATTTTCCATACTGTGAGAAGAAATATTTTCAAGCTAGGTATTAATAAACTTCTGAATTTCTATATGATCTGTAGTGATTTTACCCTTTTCATTCCTTATTGCATGAATTTGAATTTCTCTTTCCTTTTTTTATAAGGTTGGCTAGGAGTTAATCAATTTTACTTATTTTGCAAAGAACCAACACTTCAATTCATTAATCCTTTGTAACTTTTTCTTACTCAACATTGCATTGATTTCTGCTCTGATTTTTATTATTGCCAGCCTTCTTTTGCCTTTAGGCTTGACTTCTTTTTCTAGAAGCTCAAAGTGCAGCATAAAGTTCTTTATTCACGCTCATTCTGTTTTCTGGATGTGTTAATTCACCTCTATAAATTTTTTTCCTCAGTACTACTTTCATTGCATCACATTAGTTCACTGTGAAAATAGCAATACTCCCAAAATGGTTATACAGATTCAATGCAATCCCAATTAAAATATCATTAGTATACCACATAGAGCTAGAGAAAATTTTCCTAAAATTTGTTTGGAACCAGAAGAGTCCCAGAATAGCAAAAGCAATCCTAGGAAACTAAGGAAAAGCAGGAGGTATAAAAATCCTTGACCAGAATTTATACTATAAAGCTACTGCAGTAAATTCAGCATGGTGCTGACATAGAGACAGACCTGGGGATCCATGGAACAGATTAGAAGATGCAAACTCAACTGCACACACTCACCCACCTTATCTTTGATAAAGGGGCCAAACATGCTCACTGGAAGAAAGATAGCATGTTTAATAAAAGGTGCTGGCTAGCTTCCCATGGGCCAAAGGCTAAAATTAGACCCATGCCTATCACCATGCACAAATTTGCAGTCAAAATAAATGAAAGATTTAAATATTAAATCAGAGGCCCAGGGCCTGCCAGATCCTCATTCTAGCCAGCACCTAGACCTGGCATGTGAGTGGGACTGCCCAGGGCCCTAGGATCCTCACTGCAGCCAGCTCCAGGCCCAGTGTGTAAGTGGAGCCACCCAGGGCCCTAGGATCTTCACTCCAGCCAGCCCCAGGCCCGGTGTATGAGTGGGGCCAACTGGGGCCCTAGGATCCTCATTCCAGCCAGCTACAGGCCTGCCCTATGAGTAGGAACACCTGCGGACACCAGACCCTCACTCCAGACATCACCTAGGCCTGGCATATAAGTGGGGCCTCCTGGCACCCTTGGGATCCTCATTCCAACGAGCTCAAGGCCCAGCATGTGAGTGGGTCACCGGGGGCCCTTGATTTCCTCACTCCAGCCAGTGCCCAGGCCTGGGATGTGAGGGGGGCCACCCAGGGACCACCAGATCCTCACTCCAGCTAGCACCCAGACCCAGCATATGAGTGGGACAGACTATCAGTCCACCAGATCCTCATTCCAGCCAGCACCCAGGCCAGGCATATATGTGGAACTTCCTCCATCAGACAATCCTGGTATGGAACCCTATGGCAGAACTCTGCAGAGAGACCAGAAGCAAGACTCACCCAGCTGATCCAGTAGCAGAACATCTTTCCAGAGTGGCAGAGTGGGTTCACTTGCAAGGACTGCAGCATGAAGAATTGAAGCAGAGCAGCCAGACCCACGCCACACCCACCTGGATGATTTGGACTTGGTAGATCTGGACCCGGTGCTAAGGTAATAATGGCATCAAAGCCCTACACCAAAAGTCAGAAGACAGTGCTAAATAAAATGACAAAGAGAAGGAATAAAATGCATTCTCAGGTCCCGAGACCACCCAGAACAAATGCAGGAGACAATAGCATCGAAGAAATTCAGAAATACATACCTGAAATCAATGAAATAATAGTGCCTGAAGTAAAGAAACAAATGAAGAATGATATAGAGGACAGAAGATCAGAAATAATTTCTGGAGTAAAAAAAGAAATGATAACTATAATGACAGAAGCACTAAGTGCTTCTATAGAAGACACTGTTAAAAAAACATAGAAGAGAATAGAAAAATGATGGAATCCTTGAATGAGAAATATAGGAAAGAAATAGAATACATGAAGCAGATTCAAAGCAATATACAAGAAACTAAAACCTCAATCACAAGCTGGCAAAACCATTTGAATGAAAGTGAAAATAGACTTTCAGACCTTGAGGACACCAATGCAGCTAGATTTCTCTTCACAAACCATCAAGTCAAGAAGAGCATGGAGCAAAGTACTTCAAGTCTTACGGGAAAACAAATTCCAACCTAGACTGATATACTCTGCAAAACTCTCTTTCAAGCTTAATGGAGAAGGAAAATACTTCCATGACAAAGAATACCTAAACAATTTCATGACAACAAAGCTAACCCTACACAGACTACTAAAAGATATTCTACAGAGTGATCAAAATGACTACAACTCCATGAATGAGAACAGAAAGAACCCACCAAATAGGGCAAACAGTTAAACAGGAGAAAAAGAGGTATACAACAGCAGTCTTTCAATTATTCTTTTGTATACAGCAGCAAAATATTTCCATCTCCTGCATGCTATGGGTCATGATTCTGTCTGGGTCTACAGGGTGGATATCAAGGAAATAGCAGTAGCTCAGTCCCACAAGTGACACCTGGCCACCAGTGTCATGGACACTCTCCATGTCCACCACATAGTAGAACTTTGGGCAGTATCCTATCCCCAAACTGTTAGAAGTACTGGTCATATATTTGCCATTCCAGTATTTTTGTTATGTTTTATTCTTGGTAATTCTTTACTATCACGGAAACTTTTTCTTAGCTGATATTTTTGTCTATATTAACCTAATCAAATACTGTGTGAGTACTCTGAATTGATTCATATATATGATACACTATATTCTGGCCTCTTCGTTGGACTCACAATTTAATTTTAATTTTTGAATATTATTTTGAAAATTTTAATTTAATTTTGAATTAATATTCATTAACTTTCTGAATATTGTTTAATTTTAATTTTTGTTTTATGATTTATACTGTTTATTTGAATTACAATCTACTTATAAGACACAATATGATATTTTCTCCTAGTATTAGAAACTTTAGGGGCTGGAGAGATGGCTCAGTGGTCTAAAGCACCTACTTAGAACAAGCTTAACAAAGCACAGGGACCATGGTTCAATCCCCCAGCACCACATGCCAGCCAGCCCCGCCCCCTGGTGGGCTGAGCTGGCCACACACACACACACACACACACACACACACAAATAAATAAATAAAATTTAAAAAAAAAAAGAAAGAAAAGAAACTTAAAAAGTGTATTTCCAGGGACTACCCACTTGGGCCCCCTCTTGTCCCTCTCTGGGACAGGAGCTTTCTTTCCCTCAATAAATATATTCTGCTCATAAAAAGAAATGTATTTCCATTTCAGAAAAAAAAATACATACCTTTAAAACAAGATAACAGGAAATTAATGATTGTTGTATCACATATTGTTATCTTCAAAGTAGTTGCTCAGATTAACAAATTAAGAATTCAAGATTGATCAAATGAACATTAACTGTTACTTTCAATAAATCAATAGAAATTGATAGTATAATAATTTTAGCTATCTTTCCTTTCCTTTTCTCCTTTCTCCTATTTCAGTTAGTTTCTCTTCATTTATTAAAAAGGTCTTGTACTAATACTGTATAGACCAGATAGCATGCGTATATATTCTACTATGAATAACTACTTGCAAGAAGACAATACACAATATACTAACTATTATAACTATCCAGGGCCAGGGAGATGGCTTAGTGGAATAAACGCTTCCATGGCAAGCACAAAGGCCTGAGTTTAATCCCTGGTTCTGCCAAAAAATAAAAATAAAAGATAAATATTAAAACAGAACTGCTAAGTCTTCTGAAGGAAAATGTAGGTAGACATCTTAAAGACATAGGGGTTAGGTATAAAGTTCATGAAAAAAAGCCAAACTTCACAGGAAATACTTCAAGGAATGAACAACTGCGAATCTCATCTTTTTTAAGTTTCTGCACTTCAAATGAAATCTCTAACAGAATAAAAAGAATATCAACAAACTGAAAAAATTATAGCCAACAGCCCCTCCAACAAAGACTTTCCTATCTAGAATATATAAAGAATTTTTAAAAATCAGGCCCACCAAATCCAAAGAACCAATCAAAAAATGAGCATCTGAGATGAATATACACTTTTCAGATGAACAAATACAACTAAAAATTAAATATATAAAAAAGTTCAACATCAATAGTCATTCAAGAGATGCAAATTACAACAAGACTGAGACTCCATCTCACTCCAGAAAGAATGTCTAAGATCAACAAGTCAGCCAAGAACAAATGCTGGAGGGACTTTGGGGGAAAAGGAACCCTTCTCCACTCTTGGTGGAAGTTCAGACTGGTACAACCACTGTGGAAATCAATATGGCGATTCTGCAAAAAGCTAGGATTGGAGATACCATTCAAGCCAGCTATTGCCTTCCTGAGTATTTTTCTAGAAGAACTAAAAACCTCATACCACAGTAATATATGTGCACCCATGTTTATAGCAGTGTGATTTGTCATAGCTAAATCCTGGAAACAGCCCAGATGCCAATCAACTGAGGAATGGATAAAGAATATGTGGTATGTTGTAGAATGAATGGAGCCACAAGAAGAACAACAGCAAGGCTGGATGAAATTGGCCACAGGGGTCTCAGATATCTTCTCTGTCTGAGCCCCAAACTGTGTGTGCACAGCATACTTATTGAGAAGCTTAGAAAATATCAATCATTGCTCTTTCAGGTCCTCCTTTCCAAGATGATGAAAAAAAGAAGGAACAACGGTTGTGCCAAAAAGGGCCGCTGTCATGTGCAGCCTATTCACTGCAGGAACTGTGCCCGGTGCATACCCAAGGATAAGGCTATTAAGAAGTGTGTCATTCGGAACATAGTGGAGGCCGCCGCCGTCAGGGACATTTCCGAAGTGAGTGTCTTCAACGGTTATGTGCTTCCCAAGCTGTATGTGAAGCTGCATTATTGTGTGAGTTGTGCCATTCACAGCAAAGTGGTCAGAAATCGATCTCATGAAGCCCGTAAGGACTGAACTGCTCCACCCCGATTTAGACCTGCTAGTGCTGCCCCACGACCTCCACCAAAGCCCATGTAAGGGGAGCTGAGTCTTAATGGACTGAAGAAAACTCTTGAGAAAGAAATAATAAATTGAATGTTATACTTTAAAAAAAAAAAAAGAAAATATCAATCATTGACAAAGGTCAATGTACAAGAAGCCCTCTAAATTGTGAGATCCTGATAAGTCACATACTACAGTTATCCTAAAACTTTAAAGTACACAAGTTTTCCTCCTCTGGTATCTTAAGACAATTCTGAGGAAGCAAATAGGATTCTTTTGTCCCAACAGCTTGCCGCCAGGTGAACATCCTCTTCTTTGTTTTCTCTGAACTTTGTCTTCAAAGCTCTTATCATGAAACCTACAGCAGTGGTATTTTTACACAATGGAATATTAGTTTGCTATAAGCAGGATAAATTTGAGTCTTTTGTCAGTAAATGGATGCAACTAGAGAACATACCCTTAACTGAAATAAATCAGACCCATATGTGCAAGCATCATTTGTTTTCTTAGTGTAAAACCCGAAAGACAAAATGGAATCTGAGGGATACAATAGATACTGGTAAAAGGGAATGAACTTATTACAAGGGAAAGAGTTACTCAGTTGAGAAGAAGGACAGGAGAAGTGGAGGAAATAGGCATATCTATGTAAGTAAACAGGAGAGTATGAACAACTGTACTGTGGATGTCTGCTGCTCTATGGAAAGAAACAGATAATGCTTAATTTGCTTTGTCTTCTTTTTCAATTGTTTGTCCTTTTTCTCTTCTTAACTTCTTATATATTCCTTTTTTTCTTTTTTTCTTCCAATTTTGCATGCATATATCTGGTAATATAAATAACTGGTTGGAAGACAACACTATGCATTACAACAGATACTGAGAAATTCATATGACTTTGTTAAGTAAAATTCTGTATCACTTGTAATTGTTGTCTTAATACTATTTTATACTCTCTTTATAAAATGAAAATAAATGTATACTTTGGCAAACATGTTGACGAGCTTAATTTTCAAAGTTTGATTCCTGTGGATGTGGCTGATTTTTCTTAACCTGGTGTCAGATCTACAGCAATATTTGACATCCACAGGAATTAAACCTTGAGCATTAAGCTCATCAACAACAACATGCAAACATGTTTCAAAAAGTATGCAAAATAGAAACACATGCCATGCTTGCTGGCACATACAGGTAAGTCTAGCTTCTAAGAAGTCTGAGATAAAGATCACGTGAACTCACAAGTTTTCCTGCTAGTCAAGGCAACAGAAAAATGTGTGTGTGTGTGTGTGTGTGTGTGTGTGTGTGTGTGTGTGTATGGGATAATTGTCCAAGAAGAAAAAATACATGAGACAACTGGGCCAGATAAGGAATACCATATTGTACAGATTCCTTCTATATCATGGTAGGACCCCAATTCCTTACTCTGTCATCCCCACTCCCAAGTTTGAGCAGCTACCACAGTTACCACTAGTAGTTCTTGTATCTGATAAAAGACATAATCAATCTCTGCTTTGCTGACATCTCTTTTCTCAAAGAAGCACAAACCCTCTGATAAAATTCTCTGAAACTTTGTTACAGCATTTATTAATAATACCTTTAACAACAAAACAGACATGCATAAGATCTGAAGACAGAGAAAATCCATGTGTCAAAGTAAAGCAGAATCAAACTGGAGGGTACAAATCATGGGTAACAGTGATTACTACTTCCTGGTATGGCTTGGATATTCAGTATGTGGGAAGTGCCCCTGAAATGAAAGCAAGGTATACAGATAATTCAAATGAGAAATTAAATATCCACTGTAAAAATGTCTGTCCAAATGTATGGGGTATAAGTAGCAATGGCCAAGCTGTAGGAATATTAGGAATTTTATATATAACAAAAGAAACATTAGCAGATGCTGGATTTGTGAAAGGAACATTTTGCCATAGGCTCTTAGCATTGAACTCAAGCCAACTGCTCAGATTGAGATTAGACATCAGTAAATGTAATACATGAATGCCTGGGTCAGAGGAGGGAGATGGATACTAGAATAAAGTGCACAGTAATGAGTTCCCCAGCTTCCATTTTTAAAAAGCAGAAGTGAAAAAAAAATTTTAAATAAAGTACTAACTTCTTTGTATTTCAAAATGTGAATAAGAGAACATAAAGAGACCACAGAAGAGAGGGGCATTTCTGTGGAAGTATGTGTAAGGAGGGAAAGATAGGCATATGGAGAATATTGATCTTTCTATGCACAAAACCCATAGGCATTAGGCATCCTGATAATCAAGAAGCAAATGACTTATTTTTTTATTTTTTTTATATTTGAAAATTTTATTGATAAACAGATAGCAATGAGACAGTTTCAAATCAAATCAGAAGTACAGTTTCAACAAATAACACACTGCATATATTCTTCTTAGTGGTTAATTGCTGTACAAGATGCGGACTTAAGATCCTATTTACAAACCCCATTAGAACAAATCATTCTATTCATTAAGAGAATGCAACTATATATCTATCCTAACCACTTTGAATACACAGATACAAAATGGACATTCATCTGTATACCCCATTTTTTCTAAGTTCCGTTACTGAATATTATAGGTGTGTAAACTCAGCAAAATATTCTAAAAGAGTCCAGTAGCCCATAATAGCATTAGGTCTTCTGTTTAACTGGCAATGTCAGAAATTATTGACCTGAGTCCCCCACAGCTCAACATAACAGCACAGCTTTACTTCCTATATTTCATCTTCATACTTTTCTACTGGATGGTTAAGACCAAGGTAAAGCAGGACCTGTGCAACAGCAAATGACTTATTAAAAGAACACTTATTACAAGAGAAAGAAGTCCTTTCTAGGTTTTATATCAAAGGTACCTGTGAAGCAGAAATAGGTAGAAAGGGAGAACAAAACTCCTATCCCCACACTTCTACCCTTGTACACCATGGTGCTCCTGATAAGACAGCCCTTCTTAGCCAAGTTATACATTAAGAGTGCAAGCTACAAAAGAATGGAAGCGATAATCAGAGGAAACATTTTAGAGCCTTATAAGGGGAACTTGTAGTGTTGTCAATCAGGTAAATATACACATTTTCATGTATACACATGTGTGCTAGAGTGAAAATTCTAAAGTCTCTGACTTCTTTCAGCCAACCCTCTGCCATGGCCCCACAGTAATTTACACTGGTTTTGCCCTGACTGTCTACATCTCAGCTTGGTATATAGGCAAAAAACATAAGCCAAAAAAATAGTTTTGAGGATCATTCTCTCCATCTCCAGGAAGCATGATTTCATCATAATCCACTCATCCCAATGCCCCCACAGGACATCTATTATACTCTTCAGCAGTTCTTCTCTGAAAACTGTGGTAATAATTCATTTGCATGAATTACATGTGAGGTGAATATAAATCATTGCACCAGAGAATACAATGTTAGGTTTTCGTCTGAAATAGATTATTTTCTGCCAAGAATAAGTGGGTGTTGGACACCCAAAGCTCAAGATAGGGAATTCTAGACACACACACACACACACACACACACACACACACAGAGGATTCATTACACTATAATATATTTCCCATGTGACCCATTCATGGCTGCATGCCAGTCATATATGCTAGAACATTCCTAGCTACATGTGTTTCCCATTGCCAAAGAAGCCAGTAATTACATCAGATCTGGAAAATCTAAATTACTAGCTCAAGATCAATGCAAAAAAAAGTTGTAATTTGCAATTTATATTAAGAACTTCCAGGGCTGGGAAGGTAGCTCAGTAGAATAAGTGCTTGCCTGGTAAGCACAGGGTCCTGAGTCCAATCCTCAGTACCAAAAATAAATAAATAAATAAATAAATAAATAAATAAATAAATAAATAATGCAGATAATAAAGTGAGTTTACCTATATTTGTACTAATAGTGTTTGGACAGGATATCACATCTGCGTCTTGTACTATGAATAACCACTACAAAGACAACAATATGCAATGTATTAATTATTGCAACTGTCCTACTAATTGGTTTTGAAACTATCTCATTGCTATTTGTTTCTCAATAAAAGTAATAATAAAAAAGAATCTCCTTTCTTCCAACTCAGTTCTTCAGTCTTATCATATGACTTAATATACTGTAATGATCCAATTCTATACCTGTAACTTTGGGTTCCTGCAATACTTATGCTTATAGGAAAATAGGAGAGAAATTAGGGAATTAGATGGAGAAATTCCTCAGCAAAAGAGAAGAACTCAACATACTTCTATACTTCCTATGACATGAGAACAGGAGTAACACAGACAGATATTACATGCCTTAATCTCAGGGAAGAGAAACTATTCCATATGGTACTGCAGCTGTTGAATCTGGGATATGTTGTTTGTCAAAACTGACTTATATTCAGCCCAGAGTTGGAAGCTTTCTGCAACATTAATCTTGGTTTAATATTAATACATAATATTGACCTATAAATTCTGACATTAAAATAATTAGTGAAAAGGTAAAAATCTGAAAAAAGAATATGAAAATAGAAACCTCTGTTTTCTTCTTAATTACTGTAGAAATAAACTCTTCACATTTCCCAATTTGGTAAATGTTGGTCCTCTGTCACCACCAAACATTTGAAAAGTGGTTAGTCTAAATAAGTATGCTAGAAATGCAAAATAAAGAAAAATTTTCAAAAATTTGTATGAAAATATTTACATATTACACCTTAACAGTAAATGTTATACCAAATATATGTAAGGAAAATAATGGCTGAATCTGTTGATATAAACAATAAGTATGGGGCCCAGGAGGTGGCTCAGTGGAATAAGTGCTTACCTGGCAAGCGCAATGGCCTGAGTTCAATCCCCAGTTCCACAAAAAAATAAATATTTAAGATTTTTACATGAATGATAATATGTCTATTAACTCAGATATTCCAAGGTATACCAACCAACAAAGACACACTTGGTCTGTGTCCTATAATGCAAAAAATTATGACCTCCCATACTCAAATTGTCCTCTAATTTTAGACCAGACTACTGTTTTGAAATAAACTGCATCTCCTCAATAGGTATGTGGAAATCTAAAACCTGGTACTTGTGAATATGACCTTCTTGAGGAAAAAAATCTTTTAATGTAATTATATTACAATAACATCAACACAGAAGACCACTAAAGAGTCCTGGTAGGCTAACCACTACCACTCCAACCTTTCCAGCAGAGTTTGTGGGTTCCCCCCACCACTGCCAAACCCTAAAGACTGTAGGGGAGACTCAGCAGCCAAATCCCCACCCCTGTCTTCTTGCCAGTTCACTGATCCAGAAAGACCACCAAAGAGTCCAGGTAGACTAGTCACTGCCCCTCCAGCCTTTCCACCAGAGTTTGCAGAGACATGCCACTATTCCTCACCCTGAAGACCAGCAGGGAGTTGTGACTACCACAGCAACCTGAAGGAGGCTTGTGGAGCACTACCCTGTATCACTCCATCATCAAGAGAGTCATGCATCCAAATACAGTTTCTCTAACAGCAATGAAACCCCCCTCTCTGACAAAACAAACAAAAAAGGGGAACATAAATACAGGACCATTTTTGTGTGTGTGTGTGTGTGTGTGTGTGTGTGTGTGTGTATACAAAATAATTAGGCTAGATATACAACTACTTTCTCTTAGTTCAATTGGAAAAAAAGATTTGTACTAATATTGTTTAGACAAGATACATGTCTGCATCTTTTCCTCTGAATAACTACTACAAAGACAACAACATGCAATGTATTATTGTAACTGTCCTACTAACCTGTTTTGAAACTGTTTCATTGCCATTTTTTCTCATTAAAATGAATAAAAAATTTAAAAAGAGCGAGAGCCTTGCACATCTTAAGCCTGCAGTCATCATCATCGGATCCTCCTTGATCTACATTTTGACCATCTCTCCTTAGTGAGGTAGAAACCACATTGAACACCACACAGCAGAACTCTGGTGAGCCTACCCTAGCTTCCCACTCTCTGGAGAGCCTTGATGACCTGCAACCTATTCAGCTATCATCACTGAAAAAAAAAAAAAACAATGAAACAAAAGGCAATCTCAGACTTCTAGCCTACCCAAAACAAGTCCAGGAGACAAGGTCATAGAAAAACTTGGAATGTATATACCTGAAATGTTGGATATCAAATGAAGGAAAGAAACAATTCCATTGGGCTACAGAGGAAATATGATGATAAATAATAGCTCAGACAAAAAAAAGAAATGATAAAAATCATGAAAAAATTGTTCAATATATCTAAGGAAGACAAAGATTTAAAAAAGTATAAGGGAATAGTAAAATGATGGAAATGTTGAATGAACAATACAAGAAAGAATTAAAATACATGAAACAGATTCAAAGAGATATCCAGGGCATAAAGAATTTCAGTAAAACCTGTCAAAACTGCTTGAATGAAACATAAGATAGAATTTCAGACCTTGAAAATAGCACTGCAGCTAGTGAACACAAAAGGAAACATCTCATAAAAATAACAAGAAACTAGGAAACAATATAACAGTGCAAGATGATGCTAAGAAAGATAACATAAGACTAAAGGTATCAAGAAACATTTAGAGATGATACAAAAGACATAAAAAGAATGTCTGCAGAAATAGTAGCAGAAAATATCCAAAGCATGGTAAAAGAATCTGATAAACAAATAACTGAAGCATATAGAACTCCAGCTAGCCATAATCAAAATAAATTGTCACCCAGACACATAATAATCAAGATCCAAGAAATTCAGCACAGGAGCAGTATACAAAAAGCTTCTAGAGAAAATAAAAAGATTACATTTAAAGGAAAACCCAATGGAATAACAACAGATTTTGAGTCACAAATCATCAAGTCAAGAAGAGCATGGAGCAAAGTACTTCAAATCCTCCAAGAAAATAAATTCCAACACATATTGCCATACCCTGCAAAACTCTCTTTCAAGTTTGATGGCGAAGTGAAATACTTCCATGACAAAGAACACATAAGAAAATTCATGATGACCAAAACAAACCTACACAGAGTACTAAAGGATTCTAGAAAGAATCAAAATGACCACATTTCCAAAAATGACAATGGAAAGTACCCACTAAACATGGAAAACAATTAAAAACAGGAGAAAACTACGGAACCAACAATAAGAAAATAAAGTGACATCATAAGAAAATATATGTCAGTTATAAGCACCAATGTAAGTGGACTTAATTCAGATTGCTTTGCACGTGTCACAGGCTAAAACTAGACCCATGCCTATCATCATACACAAAGCTACAGTAAAAATGGATCAAAGATTTAAATATTAAGAAAGAAACACTAAATCTACTGGAGGAAAATGTAGGTAGAAATCTTAAGGATATATGTGTATGCAGAGAGCTCACAAGCAAAAACCAAACTGCATGGGAAATACTTCAAAGAATCAACAACTGGGATCTCATTTTGTTAAAACTTTTCTGCACTTCAAAGCAAATCTCCAACAGAGAAAAGGAAACACACAAACTGGGAAAAAATTATAACCTACTGTCCTTATGACAAAGGCCTTCTATCTAAAACATATAAAGTGTTAACAAATAAGTACACTTATCAGAGAAAGAAATACAAATGGCAAGTACATATAAGAAAAAATGTTCAATATCATTGATCATTCAAGAAATTCAATTTAAAGTAGCACTGAGACTTCATTGCACCCTATAAAGAATGGGTAAGAAAAACAAGTCAGCCAATAGCAAATTCTGGAGAGGCTATCAAGAAAAAGGAGCACTTCTGAACTGTTCATGGGCATGCATACTGGTACAACCAATATGGAAATCAGTAATCAGAAACTAGAATTGGAAATCCTATTCAAACCAGCTATGTTCCTCCTTGGTATTTTTCCAGAAAAACTAAAAACCAAATTCCACAGCACCGTATGTGCATCCACATATATAGGAGCTCAATTTTTCATAGCTAAATCCTGGAAACAATACAGATACCCATTAACTGAAGAACAAATAAAAAGATGTGGTATTTTTACACAATGGAGCATTAGTCTGCTGTAAGCAGGATAAATTTGAGTCTTTTGTCAGTAAATAGATGCAACTAGAGAACATACCCTTGGGGCTGGGGAGATGGCTCAGTGGAATAAATGCTTCTCTGGCGAGCACAAGGGCCTGAGTTCAATCCCCAGTTCCACCAAAAAAAAAAAAAAAATTTAATAGAGAACATACCCTTAAGTGAAATAAATCAGACCCATATGTGCAAACAACATACTGTCTCTTTAGTGTGAGAACCTCAAAGAGAAAAATGGAATCAGAAGGGTACAACAGATACTGGGGAAAGGAATGAACTTATTCAAAAGCAAAGAGTTGCTGAGTTGAGGAGAAGGGCAGGAAAGGGAGTGGGGGAAACAGATATATCTATATATGTAAGCCGGATGGTTTGGACAACTGTGCTGTGCATTTCTGCTGGTCTGTGAATGGAAATATTTAATGCTTTAATTAGTTTTGTCTCCTATGTTTAAGTGTTTGTACATTTTCTCTTCTTATTTTCTTATATATTTCTTTGTTTTCTCTCTTTTTCTTCCAATTTTGCAAGCATATATCTGGTAATATCAGTAACTGGTTGGAAGACAACACTATCTATTACAACTACTGTGAAATTCATATTACTTTGTTACATGAAATCATTTTCACTTGTAATTTTTATTTTAATTCTAATTTGTACTCTCTTTAAAAAATAAAAGAATTAAAAATATATTGGCTGAATGGATTAAGAAACAATGTGCTGTATACAAGAAACACATTTAGCCCATTAAGATATTCATAGACTTAAAGTTAAAGGTTGGAAAATATTACTACATGTTCCAGGACCTCAGAAAAAAGGCAGGCATTGTTATCCTGTTCAGAGACAATCTGAACTTCAAACCAAAAATGATTAAATGAGATAAGTTCACTACATACTGGTTAGGGGAAAAATCCAAGAGGAAGAGATGACAGTCATGAGTATGTATGCACCAAATGTGGGATCACCCAACTGTATAATAGAAACTTAATGCACATGAAAAATCTCACAACCAATATCACAATCTTAACAGGGGACCATAATACCTCTTTATCTCAACAAGATAGGTCAAGCTAACAAAAAACTAGCAAAGAGGTAGCAAAACTCAACAAAACTTTGAACAAATGGTCTTAGTGGACATATAGTGTTCCATTCAACAATGCCTGAATGCACATTCTTTTCAGCTGCATATGGGATGTTTTCTAAAATAGACCACACACTAGTCCATAGCTCATGCTTAAGCATGTGCAAGAAAACAGAAATTATTTCATGCATATTATCTGACTATAGTGCAATGAAACTGGAAATTAATGGCAAAAGAAACCACAAAACCCCATAAACATTTGGGAATTAAAGAACACTGTTCTCAGCAACCAATAGGTTACACATGAAATTAAACAAGAAATTAAACAATATCTAATATCCAAGTATAATTCAAACACAGCTTACCAGAATTTGTGGGATGCAATGAAAGAACTTTTGAGTGGGAAATTTAGAGTGGTGAACTCACACGTTAGGAAAACAAAACAAGAACAAATAAATATCCTAATGCTGCACTGCAAGCTTCTAGAAAATGAAGAGCAAACCAAGACCAAAACTCAAATCAAATTATAAAGATTAGAACAGAAATTAATGCAATTGAGATGAACACAATACAAAGAATTAATAAATCAAAAAGCTGGTTCTTTGAAACATTTTTTAAAAATTGATAAAACACTAGCCAACCTACCCAAAAAGAGGAAGAAAAAACACAAATTTCAGCAATAAGGAATAAAAACAATGAAATTAATACAGATTCTGTGGAAATTCTGATTATCAATAGCTATATTGAAAAATCTTTATTCTCACAGAATTGAAGACACAGAAGAAATGGATAGAATCCTAGACAGGTACATATTACCAAAACTGAGTCAAGAAAATACACAAACTCTGAATAACCCAATATCAGCATATGAAATAGAACATGTAATCAAAAACTTACCAACAAAAAAAAATCCAGATCCCAATAGATTCACAGCTGAATTCTACAAGAAATTTAGAGGAGATTTAATCCCAATACACCTCAAACTCTTCAATGAAATTGAAAAGGAAGCAATATTCCCAAAATCATTCCTGGAGGCAAATATTATATTGATACCAAAACCAGAGAAAGATTCAATCAAGAAAGGAAATTACATGCCAATTTCTCTCATTAATACAGATTCAAAAATCATCAATAAAATACTAACAAACAGAATACAGCAAATCATCAACAAGAGTATATACCACCACCAGTAGGATTCATCCCAGGGATGCAAGGATGGTTCAACATATGCAAATCTATAAATATAATACACTATATCAATAGAGTCAAAGCCAAAAACCACATGATCATGTCAATAAATGCAGAAAAGGCTTTTGACAAAGTCCAACATTCATTCATGATCAAAGTCGTGCAGAAAATTGGGATAGATGGCCTTTATCTCAATCTGAAAAAAGCCATCTATGACACACCAAGAGGCAACATAATTCTAAATGGGGAATACCTCAAAGCTTTTATTCTCAAATCAGGTACAAAACAAGGCCATCCTCTATCAAAATTCCTTTTCAACATAGTTCTGGAATCATTAGAGAGAGCCATTAGACAAGAGAAAAAAATAAAAAGACTAGGAATAGGTAAAGAAGTTGAACTATCATTATTGACAGATGACGTGATACTTTGCTTGGAAGATCCAAAAATCTCCTCCAAGAAGCTCCTAGAATTAATAACAAATTCAGTAGCACAGCAGTCAACACCCAAAAATCAATAGCATTCCTCTACACAAATAACAAACTCGCTGAGAGAGAAATTAGAGAAACAATACTCTTCACAATACATTTTCAAAAATGAAATACCTAGGAATTAATCTCACAAAGGAAGTAAAAGATCTCTACAGTGAAAATTACAGGAGCCAGGGAGATAGCTCAGTAGAATAAGCAAGTGTGAGGTCCTGAGTTCAATCCCTGATTCTGCCAAAAAAAAAAAAAGTAAAAAAAGAAAATTAAAATACTCTGAAAAAGAAGATTGAAGAGGACTTCACAAAATGGAAAGATATTCTTCACTCCTAGATAGAAAGTACGAACAGGATGAAAATTGTCATACTCTCAAAACTGTTATGCAGATTTAATGTAATTCCTATCAAAATATCATCAACGTACCTCACAGAGCCAGAATAAAAGCAGTCCTAAAATTTATTGGAGCCAGAAAATACCTAGAATAGGAAAGGCAATCCTGGGCAAAAAGGTAAGTCAAGAGGCATTACATTCCCTGACATGAAATCATACTACAAAGATACTGTTATAAAATAAGCATGGTACTGGCATAAAAACAGACCCAAGGATCAATGGCACAGATTAAAATATGCAGATAAAACTACAGACATACTCAGTCATTGTATCTTTGACAAAAGGGCCAAATATGTTCACTGGAAGAATGATGGCCTCTTTTCTAAATGGTGCTGGAAAAACTGACTTTTCACATGCTGAAAACTAAAACTAGACTCGGGTCTTTTGCCATGTACTAAGCTAAAGTCAAAATGCATTAAAACAGAAACACTAAATCTCCTGGAAAAGAAAGTAAGTAGAAATCTTGAAGATGTAGGGGCAGGCAAGCAGTTCATGAACAAAAATCAAACTGCACAGGAATATTTCAAAGATTTAACAACTGGGATATCATCTCATTGAGAAGATTCTGCATCTCAAAAGAAATCACCAAGAGAGTGAAAGACAACCCACAAAATAGGAAAAAATCTTAACCAATAATCACTCAGAGAAAGGTCTTCTGTCTAGAATATATAAAAGAACTAAAAAAATTAGGTCTCCAAAATTTAAAGACTCAGTCCAAAAATGGGCATCTGAGATGAATACACACTTCTCAGAGGAAGAAATACAAGTGGTAAATAAATATATGAAAAAATGTTCCACAGCACTGGCCATTCAAGAAATATAAATTAAAATACTGAGATACCATCTCAGGCCAGAAAGAATGGTTATCATAAAGAAATCAACTCATAACAAATGCTGGAGAGGTTGTACCAAAAAGGGAATACTTCCCCACTGCTGGTGAGAATATAGAATGATACAACCACTACAGAAATCAGTGTGGAGACTTATGAAAAAACTAGGACTGGAAATCTCATTCAATCCAGCAATTCCCCTTCTGTGTATTTTCCCAAATGAACTGAAAACATCATATAATAGTGATATATGTGCACCCATAGTTATAGCAACACAATTTGTCATAGCCAATTCTTGGAAACAACCAAAACACCCATCACCTGAGGAATGAATAAAAAACTTGTGGTATTTCTTTACAATGAAGTATTACTCAGCTATGAAAAAAGACAGACTCAAAGCCTTTATAGGTAAGTGAATGCAACCACAGGCTAGTCTCCTAAGTGAAATAAATCAGGCCCACAAGTGTAAATGAAAGAAATAAAACCTAAAAGTTATAACAGATATAGCAAAACAGAAACTGAATTTTAGGATTAAACAATGCAGATGAGAGAAATGAGAAAAGATAGGAAAAAAGAAGGGAGAAAAACATGCAAGCATACATACCTGATGGATGAGATTATCGTACTAATAATTTCCATCAGTTTTTTAAAATAGTCAATGTACAGAGTTTTCAACTTGACTAACTCTATAGGTTGGTATCTGTGATCTAAGCAACATCGAGATCAGCAATGTGCAATACAAAGACCAGCTTGAATACTTCTCATCTCGGTCTTCTAAATGAGTACCATTTGTAATGCTTTATCAATTATTACTATACTCTCATTAAGCCAACTTTTTTCAGAAAAATAAAGAAAAAGACAAGAAAAATTTAAGCTTTCTTACAAGCATGCAATAATATTCAATTATTTGCCCATTCTTGTATGGCTATATCTGTTGCTCTGAGCAAAAGATATGACAATGGGAATGGATAATATAACAATTGTTAATTACATATTCTTGTTTTCAAAATCTAACATATGTGTTGTTATGTGTTACCCTGTTTCTCTCTTTGTTTCTGCTATTTCTTTTTGCTTTGGATTTTACCCTTCAAAGTAAAATTAAATAAAATTTAAAGAAAAGAATTAATGAATCTGAGAACTGGTTCTTTGCAAGAATAAATAAACTTGATAAACCTGTAGTGAATCTCATTTTAAAAAAGGAAAGAAAAAATTCAAATACATGCAATGAGGAACAAAAAAATGTGAAATCACTACAAACCCTATAGAAATTGACACTAACAATATCTATTTCCAACATCTTTACTCTTACAGAATGGAAAATATGGAATAAATGAACAGATTCTTACATATATATGAACTACCAAAGCTAAATCAAGAAGGTAAAAAAATTCTGCATAACCCAATATCATAAAATTGAAAATGTAATAAAAAGAAAACCTCCCAACAAAGAAAAGCCCAGGTCCTGATGGATTCATAGCTGAATTCTATAAGAAATTTAGAGAAGACTTAATGCAGACTCTTATCAAACTCTTCAAAGAAATTGAAAGGGAAGCAATTCTCCCAAACTTATTCAAGGTGACAAATATTACTCTGATATCAAAACCAGAGAAGAACCCAACCAAAAAAAGAACTACAGGCCAATTTCCCTAATGAACATAGATGCAAAAATCCTCAATAAAATACTATGAAACAGAATGCAGCAAAGTATCAAGATTATGCATCAGGATTAAGTGTGAGTGATCCCAGGAATGCAAAGATGGTTTAATACATGCAAAAACAGAAATGTAATACACCACATCAAGAGAGCCAAAGTGGCAGGCGGCAGTTGGCTGCCGGCGGTTGCGTGGTTGCGGCGCTGTGAGGTCTGCGGGCGCTGGCAAATCGCGCCCAGGATGTAGAGCGGCTGTGCCTGAAGGCGCGTCTGACGCAAGCTCGGGTGGGGTACAGAGGAGGGGGCGGTAGTCGGGGGTGGTGGGAGAAGGAGGTGGCAAATCACTTATAAATGGTGCCCAAGCAGGATCAGAAGCCCAAGTTCCAGGAGGGGAAGGAGTACTGTGCTTTCATGGCCCTCTTCTTTATGAAGCAAAGTATGTAAAGGTTGCCATGAAGGACAAACAGGTAAAATACTTTATACACTACAGTGGTTGGAATAAAAATTGAGATGAGTGGGTTCCAGAAAGCAGAGTGCTCAAGTATGTGGATACCAATCTGCAGAAACAGCGTGAACTTCAAAAGGCCATTTATGAGCAATATGCAGGGGCTGCTCCAGGAAAGACATCTGGTCTGCAACAGAAAAATGTTGAAGTGAAAACTAAAAAGAACAAACAAAAAACCCCTGGTAATGGAGATGGTGGCAGTACCAGTGAAACACTTCTTTCTCGGAAGAAGAGGGCCCGGGTTGATCCTACTGTTGAAAATGAAGAAACATTTATGAACAGAGTTGAAGTTAAAGTAAAAATCCCTGAAGAGCTAAAGTCCTGGCTTGTGAATGACTGGGATCTGATCACCACACAGAAACAGCTGTTCTATCTTCCTGCTAAGAAGAATGTGGACTCCATTCTAGAGGACTATGCAAATTATAAGAAATCCCGAGGAAACACAGATAATAAGGAGTATGCTGTTAATGAGGCTGTAGCAGGAATAAAAGAATACTTCAATGTGATGCTGGGCACTCAGCTCCTCTACAAATTTGAGAAACCACAGTTCACTGAGATCCTTGCTGATCACCCTGATGCACCCATGTCCCACGTGTATGGAGCACCACATCTACTGAGATTATTTGTCCGAATTGGAGCAATGTTGGCCTATACACCTCTGGATGAGAAGAGCCTTGCTTTATTACTGAATTATCTGCATGACTTCCTCAAGTATCTGGCAAAGAATTCGGCAACTTTGTTTAGTGCCAGTGATTATGAAGTGGCCCCTCCTGAGTACCATCAGAAAGCAGTGTGAGGCGCACTCACCGGTGTTTGGATCTCTGTCGACATGTTTTTGTTCCTAGTCTTTCTCTTGTACAAATGACATACTTTGAAGATGTTAGTGTATAACAGAGTTGTTTGTTTTGTTTGATTTTAAACAGAAAATAAAAGGGGTTACAGCTCCTTTTTTCTTCTTTCTTTTTCATTTCAAAGTTACTACCAGTGTATTCAGTGATGGACAACAGAGAGACATGTTGGAGTGTTTTATTGCCTAGTTAACAAAGCCACTTCTGAATGATGGTGGTTCTGGTCCTTTGACACTACACACTTTTATAATACGTGTTAATGCTATATGACAAAATGCTCTAATTCCTAGTGCCAAAGGTCCAATTCAGTGTATATAACTGAACACACACATTCATTTGTGCTCTTTTTTTTTTAATGGTGCTTAAAGAGCCCTTCCTTTGCAAGTCATCCATGTTGTTCCTTAGGCATTTACCTTTGCTCAAGTTGTTGAAGGATGGTGAATTGTTTCATGGTTTTTGTATTTGTGTCTAATACACGTTTTAACATGATAGACGCAATGCATTGTATAGCTACAGTTTTCTGGAAAAGTCAATCTTTTAGGAATTGTTTTTCAGATCTCCAATAAATTTTTTCTTTAAATTTCAAAAGAAAGAGAGAGCCAAAGACAAAAATTATACAATCATCTCAATAGATGCAGAAAAAGCTTTTGACAAAGTCTAACACTTATTCAGATAAAAACACTACAGAGAGTCAGAATAGATGGTCTTTACCTCAACCTGACAAAAGCCATTTACAACAAACCAACAACTAACATCATACTTAACAGGCAAAAATTGAAAGCCTTCACTTTAAAATCAGGAACAAGATAAGAATGTACACTGTCACCACTCCTATTCAATATAGTTCTGGAAACATTAGCCAGAGCAATTAGACAAGAGAAAAAATAAAAGGAATAATGATTGGAAAGGAAGAAGTGAAATTATCATTCAAAGATGACATAGTACTCTACATAGAAGACCTCAAAAATTTCACTAAGAGACTTGTATTAAAAAGATTTAATAACCAAATTCAGTAACATAGCAGGATACAAAGTCAACACTCAAAAATCAATAGCATTTCTATACGCAAACAATGAATACACTGAGAGAGAAATTTTGGAAGCCATGCCTTTTACAATAATGTGCAAAAGAATGAAATACTTAGGAATCAAACTCACAAAGAAAGTAAAAGATTTATACAATGAAAATTATATTGCTCTGAAAAAAGAGATCCAAGAGGACTTCAGAAAATGGAAAGTTATTCCTTGCTTCTGGATAAGAAAAGCAAACATTGTAAAAATGACCATACTTCCAAAATAATTATACAGATTTAATGCAATCCCAATTAAAATACCGTTAATATACTTCACACATCTAGAAAAAAATTCTAAAATTCATCTAGAACCAGAAGAGATCTAGAATAGCAAAAGCAATCCTGGGTAACAAAGAAAAGGCAAGAGGTATCACAATCCCTGACTTGAAATTATACTACAAAGCTACTATGATAAAATCAGCATGATACTAGCAAAAAAAAATAATAATAATAAAAAAGTTAAAAAACAGACTAGAGGGGCTGGAGAGATGGCTCAGTGGTCTAAAGCACCTACTTAGAACAAGCTTAGCCAAGCATAGGGGACCGCGGTTCAATCCCCCAGCACCACATGCCAGCCAGCCCGGCCCCCTGGTGGGCTGAGCTGGCCACACACACACACCACTCTCTCTCTCTCTCTCTCTGTCTCTCTCTCTCTCTCTCTCTCTCTCTCTCTCTCTCTCTCTCTCAAATAAATAAAAAA
>NW_004524602.1:123597-170281 GCF_000260255.1 Octodon degus
AAAAAAATAAAAAAAAAACAGACTAGAGGATCAATGGAACAGATCATAAGATGTAAACATAACTATAAGCACACTCATCTACCTTATCTTTGACAAAGGGGCCAAACATGTTCATTGGAGAAAAGAGCCTCTTCAACAAATGGTGCTGGAAAAACTGGCTTTCCATCTGTCAAATAGACCCATGCTTATCACCTTGCACAAAACTACAATCAAAATGGATGAAATATTTAAAAATTAAAACTGAAACACTAAATTTTCTGGAAAAGAATGCATGTAGAAACCTTAAGGACATGAGAATAGGTAAAGAGTTCATGAACAAGAGCCGGGGAGATGGCTCAGTGGAATAAGTGCTTCCCCAGAAAGCACAAGGGCCTGAGTTCAATCCCCGGTTCTACCAAAAAAAAAAAAAAAAAAAAAAAAAAGCTCTGCTTCTGGAAAACCAGTAAAGAGCCATACCACTTCTTTAAAAAATAAAAAATAAAAAATAAAAAAAAGAGTTCATGAACAAAAATCAAACTGAAAGGTAATACTTCAAAGAATCAACTCTTGGAATCTCATCTTTTTTAACAACTTCTGCATGTCAAAAGAAATCACCAACAGAGTAAAAACAAAACTCACAGAGTGGGAAACAATTATAGCAGACTATACACCAGACAAAGGACTTCTATCTAGAACATATAAAGAATTTTTTTAAATTTTTTTAGGGAAGGGTCTACAGGGTGTTCGAGGTCTCACTACTAGATCAGACTCATAGTGATTCTCCTGTTTAGCCTCCCAAGAGCTGGAATTACAGGTGTGTGCCACCATGCCCTGTCTCAGTTGCCATCTCAGCACACCCTGGGGGTGGGGCTGGCACAGCAAGGATAGATCACTGTGGATAAGTTTCCACTAACATTCCATAACCCTGTCCTCCAGCCACATGGCCGTCCACCACAGCGTACTGGCCTTCTTCCTTTCATAACCTGTTGGCAGCTGTTATGACAAAGCAGTAGTCAATAACTCCAAATGGGTGTCCCAGGGACAGTGATTCACCCCAGGTATTAAACTTCTCTAAAGGAAGTGATATAACCTTAGTTTTCCTATCCATGTAGTTTTGCACAAACCAATCAGAATCCATGGTTTTAAAATTAGCAAAATGTGACCTGAGAAGGCTTCGTGAAATTCAAAAGCATCAATATCACTGATGTTTAATCCTGTCTTTTCTAGAACTATTGGAGTAGCATATGTTGGCACCAGTAAAAGCCAATCTTTTGCATCCTGGGACATATATGCAAAATCCCTCAAATGCACCTTTGGCCTATATCCCATGGCCAGAGCTTTGTCCTCAAACATCAACATCATAGAAGCAACATCAGTCAAAAAGAAAGAATTTGTGAATGTCACTGTGCCATAGGGTTTGATGAATGTAGGTTTTAGTTTGGCCATATACTCCAGCAAGGAAGTACAGATGTCATTATCTTTGTTAACTGTATCCCTTCCTGGAAACTTGAAGGGAACAACATCAGAAAGGAGCCCTTTAAGGGGCCGGGGAGATGGCTCAGTGGAATAAGCGCTTCCCTGGCAAGTGCAAGGGCCTGAGTTCAATCCCCTGTTCCGCCAAAAAACAAAAAAGAAAGGAGCCCTTTAGATCCTGCGCCTTCTTGGCCAGACTGAGAATGCAGCACATATTCATCCTGCTCCTGCAGAGAAACTGCAAAGGCACAGCCACTCAGCCACTGTGGTAAGCTCAGGTGACAGGAAATTCAGTCTGAATTAAGATAGCAAAGACAGTCTCTGGCTCAGAGTCTTGTCTTTATTGAGATCAAACACCATTTTCCTCATTTCTTTTGAGTGACAGATAGGGACATTGGACATTAACTTAATACCACCTGCCATGACCACATCAAATTGGCCAGAAACAATCAGGCCAACAGCTATGGTCATGGCCTGGTTTGTTTTCCCTTTGTTTAATTGCTTGCCTTGCCTGATAGATTGATTCTATTGGGATTCATTCAATTGTTGTCTTTTTTCTAGAATATTCTTCAGAACTTATTGGACTGCTGGCCTGATGGTCATGAATTTTTTTAGATGTTCTTTATTGTTAAACTACCTAGTTTCTCCAACAATTTTGAAAGGTAATTGTGTGGGGTACATCAATATGCGTCAAATGTTATTCTCTTTGAGGGCTTAAAACACTGCACTCCCAAACTCTTTTTTTTTTTTTTTTTTTTTTTTTTGGTGGAACTGGGGATTGAACTCAGGCCCTTGCACTTGCCAGGCAAGTGCTTATTCCACTGAGCCATCTCCCCAGCCCCTTCAAACTCTTTACTTAAGTGTTTGGATTTAGATTTCTGCTGTGATTCTGATGGACTTTCTTTTACAACTCATTTGTTTCTTTTCTCTAACTGCTTTTATTATTCTGTTCTTCTGTTAATTATCTGGAATCTTAACAGTTGCATGCCTTGGTGTATTTTTTATCATATATATTTAGAGTTTTATGACCCTCATTTATCTTTATGTCAAATTCTTTTTTAATACTTGAAAACCTTTCTACCATTACTTCTATGAACAAGTTTTTTCTTGTCTTTTGTGCTATTTTCTGATTTTTTGCATTGATTCCTATCAATCTTGTATTATTCTTCTCTATATAATCTAGCACTTGTTGGATTGATTTTTCATGTCCCTTGCTAATTTTCAGAAGTCTTTCACTTGATGATATCTGTCTTCTCAGTCTGATAGCCTGTCCTCACATTGATTGATTCTGATGCAGAAACTTTCAGCAAAATTTTTAACCTTCTGTGTATCTGTTTGGATCTATTTATGGATTTCAGTTCTTTCCTATGCTGAGCATTCACAGTTCTATCACTTCCTTAAGCTCCTCTGTTTTTATTATCTGCATCTACTCTGTATCACTAGCCATGTCCTTCATTATGATCATCTTCTCTTTAGTTATCTGTGGGACTATTTCATTTTTTTCTAGGGCCTCATTTGTCTGCTTTACTAATCTTTTTTAATTTTTATTTATTTATTTATTTGATACAAGGTCTCCCTGTGTACTTCAGACTCATAGTGACCCACCTGTCTCAGCCTCCCCAGCACTGGGATCACACAAGTGCAGCACCATACTCAGTTTCAGGGATGGCATGGCACACCCAGCAAGGTATGTGGTACCAGGGATCAAACTCAGGTCCTTGCACTTGCCAGGCAGGCATTTAGAACACTGAGCTATCTCCCCAGTCCTGTCTGCTTTATTGCTTCTCTTGCTACCCTTCCAGAAAGTTGACTGGTTGGCTTTTGATTTCTTCCACCTCAGTGACCCATGGATTTGCCTTGATGAGCTGGAGGTCTGGAAGCATTTGCTTCTGTATCTTCTCATTTCCTATTTTTTTAATTTGTTTTCCATATTGATGCTTGTAAAATCATTATGATAGTTAGCTTTGGAACTAGTAGTGAGACCTCTTTAAGAAATGATAGCCTGCTCTTGTTGGCCCCAACCCTGGGGATTAAACACACAGGAGTGTCCAGCAGGATAGAGTGGGGAGAAAAAGAGAATGAACAATGATATTAACTCCATCATTTTTGTTGTTGTTCATTAAATATTGAGCACCTACTCTGTTTCAGGTGCTGAGAAACAGAAATAAAACAGATAGAAAAGATATATCGCTTCTAATCTCACATTTTCTAATGAGCAAAAATTGTGACTGTGATGGGAAGAGAGAACAAGAGTGTACCTTACAAGGTACTGTCAAGAGGCCAAACCTAATCAGGAAGCATAGCAAACACTGGCCTGAGGATGAGTTTAAAATTAAGCCTGAGGGGGCTGGGGAGATGGCTCAGTGGAGTAAGTGTTTTCCTGGAAAGTGCAAGGACCTGAGTTCAATCCCCAGTTCCACCAAAAATTAAAAATTAAAAATAAATAAATAAAATTAAGTCTGAGTTGGCAACATGAATCCATGTCAGCTGGTGGATAGGGAAGGGTTGAACAAATAGAATTGAGGAGAAATAAAAGACTGCTTTACTGAGGGCCTTATATGCATTTTACAAGTTCTTTTGACTGCTATAGAAGAGAACTAAAATGCATGTGGAGAGGGTAGCTACAAACTCTTTAAGTAGGGCCAGTGAGATAGCTCAGAGGACTAAACACCTGCTTAAGCAAGCACAGAGATGGGCATTTGATCCCCAGTACCACATGCTGGCCCCATCCCCAGACTGCTGAGCAGGCCACCAAGTCAGGATGTGAGGGTTTGAACCTGTAATCCCAGTGCATGATCATGATGAATCTGAGCTGCTTAGTACAACCCTGTACCAAAAAACATTAAATAAATAAATAAACTCTTAAAGTAGCCTACAGAAGATAGAATGGGTGATTACAAAGATTTGGACAAAGTTAATTTCACTGATGGAAAAAATGGTTTCAACTTGGGCATACAGACTAAAGGGGAATGGGATGTCAGGAATGTCTCTACTCATTCTCCCAGGTTTGAACACCAAAAAGCAGTGTTTTCTTGAATATGCATGCTGAATGAGAAGTCAAGGACTCTGAGCTGTGCTCAGAGTAAAAATGGGTGAAGCCATTCAGTGGCAATTTCCACAGCCTAGCCTTTATAATTGTTTTAAATGGTGACAAAGATAATAGGGAAGGGCTGGCTGAGAGCTCAGCGGACTAAAGCACCTGCTTCGGCAAAGCACAGCAGCGAGATTTGATCCCCAGTGTGCAATGCCTGCCCCACCCACGGGGTGCACTGAGATGGTGATTGAGACTGGGCATGGTAGTGTGTGACCATAATACCAGCACTTGGGAGGCTGAAAACAGGAGAATCACTATAAGTCCAATGTACATAGTGAGATCCTGTAGACCCTGTCCTAAATACAGAAGAAAAAAAAAGATAATGGAAAAATGAGGACAAGTAGACAGTGCAGTGGTATCTCAGTTACTCTTCTTACATTCCTGGGACAAATACCCAACATTCAAAATGACAGGAAAAGTTAATTTAGCTCACAATTGCTGAAGGTTTCAGTCCATACTCAGCTGACTCTAAGGCACTGTGCTATACAGCAAAGAGCAACATTTCATGGTGGTGGCAAAGAGCAGAGAGCAAAGGGAGTGGCAGCAGCTCAGGCAGCTAGTAGCCACTCTCCCCTCCTTACACTGTAATGCAAATTACCTGCCCAGGGCAGGTGCAGCATCCACACCCACCATAATCAATCACAAACTCTAGAAGCACTGTAAACTGTAGGAGGCTTTGGGGGGCAACTAGACACAAACCATAACAAGTGGAAAGAAAATTTGCCTATCCACATAATGACATGTTGGTAAGAAAAGTATACCTAGCCTGGGTGAGCAATGTTTTATTGTGATACATAGTTATTACGTTAAAATTAAAGGAGTAGGGGGAGCATCCAGGTATTCATTAAAAATTATTTCAAACATGTTGAAAAGATATTTCAAAAGGAGCTAGCATCCAGGAGAAAAAAAGTAGGATAATTTTTAGGAACAGAAGACATATCTTCAGAGTGTTGGTCAATTTTGCTTCTGCTTAAAAGTTTACTGATGGGCGGGGGCCCAGCCCTAGCTCATTTCTTTAAGTGGCTGCTTCCACAATGCTGGCAGCCTCAGTTTGCTGTAGTTCGATCCCCACAACACTCCAGCCATGCAAAAGTGCCCTGAAGGCATTCAAGGAGCAAAAAACAAAAAAAAAAAAAAAATTCCTTATACTGTAATGTCATGTACCTCGGTAGTGTCCCAAATTTTCTGATCAAGAAGATTATGGGGCCAAAGAGGAAAGTGATCGATGATGTAGAGTGTGCCTAAGGAGAGCGACATGGGGAGAAGACACTCTCTCAGGCTTTCACAGAGAGCACATTGGCCAAGCATTGGCCATGACTCATCCACATGGCTGCACTGATAAAGGTTCTACAATCTGAGGTACAGGATCTCAGGACAAATCCTGAGGGCATTTCACTGACCTCAGACCAAAAAGCTACAACTCTTGTTGCATAGGTCCTGCTTTACCTTGGTCTTAACCATCCAGCAGAAAAGTATGAAGACGAAATTATAAGAATAAAGCCATGCTGTTAAGTTGAGCTGTGGGGGACTCAGGTCAATAATTTCTGACATTGCCAGTTAAACAGAAGACCCAATGCTATTATGGGCTACTGGACTCTTTTAGAATATTTTGCTGAGTTTACGCACCTATAATATTCAATAACGGAACTTAGAAAAAATGGGGTATACAGATGAATGTCCATTTTGTATCTGTGTATTCAAAGTGGTTGGGATAGATATATAGTTATATTCTGTTAATGAATAGAATGATTTGTTCTAATGGTGTTTGTAAATAGGATCACAAGTCCGCATCTTGTACAGCAATTAACCACTAAGAAGAATATATGCAGTGTATTATTTGTTGAAAAATAAAAAAAAAAAAGTTTACTGATGGGGCCAGCCAGATAGCTCAGTGGACTGAAGTGCCTGCTTCCGCTGAGCACAGTGAACAGGGTTTGATCCCCAGCATGCTGTGAAGGCCCTGCTCCTGGAGCAGGCTGAGACAGTGATTGAGACAGGGTGTGGTGGCACACACCTAGAATCCTAGCACTTGGGAGGCTGAAAACAGGAGAATCACTATGAGTCCAACTGTTATGGGTCACTCAGAATAGGAACCAGATCAGCCAGATTGGAATTTGGAAATTCCAATTATTACTGAGCTCAGGGCCCCCGGTCAGTTCTCACACAGGAGAAGACTGAAAGGTGGCTAGCCCAGGAAGCAGAAGAGGGTTTTAAAACCTGGAACCACATTGAGTTTGGTAAATAAACTCATTGTCTGACCACATTCAGTTTGGTAAACAAATTTATTGTCTGGCACAAAATAATGCTTTTAGGGTCAGTGTGACCACTACTCAAACTAAATTTCCTGGGGCTTTTGCTTCAGATTCTGGTTAACTTGCACCTGGGTACCAGCAGGCAGCCTTGCATAGCCCAAGGTTACAAGGAGTTAAAGCCCATTTAGTTTCCTTTTGAAGTCATCTCTGTAATCTTCATCTCTGTAATCTAACTTTGTTTACAGGGTTTGGTTAGGTAGGAACTTTTCCCCAACAAACAGCCACTATTTACTAAACAACCTAAAACAGTGGGTGAGTATATGTTTACAACAGAAAGCACAAGATTTACTAAAATGTGAGTTAACCCATTACACAACCTACATAATGAGACTCTGTACACCCTGTCCTAAGTTCATTTTCAAAAAAATATTTACTGATGTGGCAGAGTTCATAAAAAGCATCATTGCCTGTTCAGTTTTGTAATTTGATTTATTATGCATGGACTTTGAAGTTGCCTAATCTCAAATGAAGGGTTTGTCCCATAGGCTGAGGGATTTGCCCTGGAGCCAGAAAGCACTGCTCAAGATAAGAACTAGCACTCCCCTGAAAAGAACTGCAGCCAGCCTCAGTGACAGCAAGGACCCAAGCTCCTCCAATAATGAGAACAGCTAAGCTCATGTCAGGAAAACCATTACAATGAGGTGGTCCCAGAGAATCAGCAGCACACCACCTCCCTTCCAGTTCCTTTTTCATGCTGCAGGCAACAAGCCTCACATGGATCTTCCACACTCAGCCCCACACCATTCAGTTCAGCTGGGTGTTACAAACTGATCATTAGTTAATCTACCACAGCTACTTTTCTCAATTCCCAAGACAAAATATCCAATATATAAAGTTAAAGGAGGAAAGGTTCATTATGGCTCCAACTTGGTAGAGATTTCAGTCCAGAGTTGACTTGCTCTAAGGAAAGGTGGCCTGGCAGCTGGGCACTATAAAGAAGGAAAAAAAAATAGTTCATGGCATGAAAGGCAAGAGGGAGCCAGCAGTAAGCAGCCCTCTTTCTCTCCTTTATATTCTATTCAAGCTACACACCCTTAGGGCAGGCAGCACTCACAACAAGAGGCCTTCCCCTTATCTACACTCACAACTATGGCAAACCAATCAGTGGGCCAATTTAGTAATCACACATCCTTAATCCCAGAGTCACACACTCTTGAAACAGCCACCCAAGAAAACCCCACCTATGACCACACCAGGCTTTGGGGGGGTATCTACATGCAGCCCTAACAACCTTCCTTTTCAGAAATGAACTAAGGAAATTGAATCTTGGGACAGAGGCAAAAGCCTACAATTAGCTACAGACTACTGCTTGTGGCTGGGAATGAACGCCAGAGGGCATTGGGACTAGCAAACCTCTTGGCTCACAGGCAAGCAGTTGAGCAAATAGGGTGAGAGGTGTAGGTGCCAGAGACATGAAATTGAATTTAGACTGCTATTTAAGTGGGACTATGATGGTGCTTTGATTTTGTATTTTTGCAAACACATGAAGGGTAGAAGGGAGTTGTTTCCTTCTCTCTCTCTCTCTCTCTCTCTCTCTCTCTCTCTTTCTTTCTTTCTCTCCCTCTCTCTCTTCCTCCCTCCCTCCATCTTTTCAGTTCTCCCTTATCCCTTTAGCTCTTCCTTATGTCTTTACCTTTCCTCCTTCCCTTCATGTCTTCTTGATCAGTCATTAATGCCAGACTCTGTCACTTCCATATCTGAAGGAAATCTGAGGGTAAATTAGATTCTTTGGCTAGGGGTAAGAAAGTGTAAATTAGCTGCATCCCTTGGCTCTAGGCTGTGCTAGAGTCTGGAGGAGCCAGTAATTAGATGGAAAGTTTACAAAGGTAGGTCATAATTCCCAGAGTTTTCTTCCATTCAGTACTGGGCTCTATGACTTTTTCTTCTTCAAATGGGAGGTATCACTGAGAATTAGAAAACCTGGGCTCTGGTCTTTTTGTCCTGATAACTAACTCTCTGAATAAAACTAAGACTGCCCTATCAGTCTCAGTTTTCTCACCTATAAAATGATCCCAAAGGCCCCCTTTAGTTCTGAGAGTTTTCTAAGAATGTCTCATCTCCATTCCTTCATGGATGACTTGTGGGTTATTTCATCTCAGGATCCCTCTCACCTCGGCAGCCAGAGATTGGTCCCATCATAGCACTCCCTGATGCAGAGAGCTCATCTTGGTAGCATCTTATTCCAGTTAGAATGCAATCTTCACTCCTTACCTGTGCATGCTATACTTTGCTTTTTTCCCCCCCACACCCCTACTTTCCCTTTAAATCCTCTTCCCCTCCTTATTTACAAAAGCTTTTTTTTGCACTTTTTCTTTTTATTCTTTTTTCTTGTCCCGTCTTTCCTTTCTCCTTCTGCCCTCCCTTGTTCCCCTTCTCACTTCAACATCCCTTTCCCATTTCCCAATATCTATTATAAATTTTGGTTCTAACTTGCACTTTCCATTTCTCACACCAGAGAAGCCATGAAATATTTGAACATGTGTGTCTGATTTATTTCACTTAACAGTATGGTCCCAGGGTGCATCCATTTAGTGAGAAACATCTCACACTTATCCTTCTTTATGACTGTGAGTAGTACTCTGTTGTAAAAAAAAAAAAAATCTTCTTTATGCACTTATCAGTTGATGGGTATTTGGACTATTACAAGATTTGACTATTAAAAATTGTGCTACCATAAAAATGGATGTGCATATATCGTGGTAATACAATGCGTTTAATTCTTTCAGAAACATACCAAGAAAGGAAATAGCTGGGTCAAATGGAACCTCTAGTTTCCTGTTTTATTTTATTTTTTAATCTTTTATTTATTTGGTACAGGGTCTTACTATACAGCTCAGATGTATGGTGATCCTCCATTGTCAGCTTCCCCAGCACTAGGATTACAGGCATGTGCCACCACACCCAGTTTAGGTGGCCAGCACAAACCCAGGTCCTTGTGCTTGCCAGGCAGGCACTTAGACCACTGAGCTATCTCCCCAGCCCTCCTGTTTTAGTATTGTGAAGGATCTTCACACTGATTCCCACAGTGGTTATACCAGTCTACACTTCCACCAACAGAAGAAAAGGGTTTTTCCCACAGCCCTGCCTGCATTTATTATTACATGATTTCTTGTTAATAGCCATTCTTTCTAGAGTCAGATGAAATCCCAGTGCTGTTTCTAATTTTCATCTCAAATGACCATGGATGTTGAACATTTTTTCATATATTTGTCATTTGTACTTCATCTAAGAAGTGCATATTCATCTCAGAAGCCCATTTTTAGATTGCACTTTTAAATTTTGAGGGAGATCTGACTTTTTTCATTCTTTACACATTCTGAATACTAGTCTTTTGTCTGAAATACAGCTGGCAAAATTTTCTCCCACACTGTGGGTGGTCTCTTCACTCTGCTGTTGGTCTCTCTTGCTTTTTAATATGATAAGATCCTACTTGTTGATTCCTTGAGGTAGTTCTTGTGTGATTGGGGTTTTGTTCACAAAGTCTTTGCCTACATTAATGTCTTCAAGAGTTCTACCTATTCCATCTTCCAGCAGATTTAGCATTTCTGCTTTAATAATTAAATCTTTGATCTATTTCAGTTTTAGTTTACTACAGATGAAACATATGGTTGGGTTTAACCTCTGACATGTGAAAAACCAGTTTATCCAGCACCATTTGATAAACAATCTATCTTTGTTCTAATGAAGGTGTTTGGCCCCTTTGTCAAAGATAAGCTGGCTGAGTGTGTTTGGAGATGTTTATACACCTTCTAATCTGTTACCTTGCAGGGATTATGACATTCTCTGCCTTGCCTTTGTTGCCTAGAATTGCTGTTCTAGGTGTCTTCTGGTTTCAAATGACTATTAGGAATATTTTCTCTCATTTTGTGAGATATCTTTTTGAAATTTTGACTGGGATTGCATTAAATCTGCATGACAATTTTTGAAGTATGGTCATCTTCACTGTATTGGTGCTTTCTATCCAAGTTATCTTTCTATTTTCTTTTTTAATGTATTTTTAATACCAGGAATAAAACTCATGACCTCACTCTTGCCAGGCAGGCAAGCTACATTCCCAGCCCCAAACTTTCCATTTTCTAATATCCACTTTGATCTCCTTTTTCAGAGTACTGTAGTTTTCTATGTAAAGGTCTTTTAATTCCTTCATTAGATTGATTCCTGGGTTGTTTTTTTTTTTTTTTTTTTTTTTTTTCTTTTTTGGGTGTTATTGTTAAGGTGTTATTTCCCCAATTTTCCACTCAGTAGTATGTTGTTTCTGTATAGGGATACTATTGATTTTTGAGAGTTGATTGTTATCTAGCTGTGCTGTTGAATTTGGTTGTTAAATTTAGAATTCTTTTGTTGGAGGTTTTGGAGTCTTCTATATAGAGTATCATGTCACTTGCATATAATGACAGTTTAACTTCTTCCTTCTTTCCTATCCTTATTCCTTTTATTTCTTATTCTTGCCTAATTGCACTGGTTAATGTTTCTAGAACTAAGTGGTGACAGTGGATATCCTTGTCTTGCTCCTGATTGTAGAGTGAAAACTTTTAGTTTTGACCACTTAGTACGGTATTAGCTGTTCGTTTATCACAGATGGTTTTTATCAGATTGGGATAAAGTCCCTGTATTATAGAGACTTTATTTTGTAGGGTTTTTATCATTAATGTCTACTGGACATTGTTAAATGCTTTTTCTGCCTCTGTTGTATGATAATATGGTTTTATCCTTAGCTCTGTTAATATGGTGTATTACATTTATCAATTTGCATATGTTGAACCATTCCGACATCCCTGGAGTAAATCCTACTTGATCCTGGTATGTAATTTTCTTAATGATATGCTGCATTCTGTTTGCCAATATCTTACTGAGGATTTCTGCACTAGGTTCATTGGGGAGATTAGCCTGTAGTTCTCTCTACAAAGTGATAAACTTAAATCCAGTAGGGAATGAGTTTGGTAAATTCCACAAGAGAAAGAGCATCCACAGTGTTATAAGACATGGTGAGGTTTCCAGTTCTGACAAGGCTCTTAAAGAAGCCTACAAGAAAGAATTCACAGAATTCACACAAGCAGAAATATACATCCCTCATGGGGCTCTTTTGGAAAAAGATGCCAGACAGAATTTATGTCACCCAGGGGGAAAAGGCACTGCTGCAGCACACGGCCATGGAAAGTAGATTGACATTTTTGCTGTGCACAAATACAAGCATCAGGGCTGGGGAGATGGCTCAGTGGAATAAGTGCTTCCCAGGAAAGCGCAAGGGCCTGAGTTCAATCCCCAGTTCTGCAAAAAAAAAAAAAAAAAAAAAAAAAAAAAAAAAAAAGCCAAAACAAATACAAGCATCAACCTGAAGATTAATCTACTGCTGGTGTACCTTCCCCAGGCACCATGTGCATCCAAGGAATAGAAGACAAACAAGTCCAGATGCCTAACATGTGTTGGGCTGATGCAAATTTGCAGTCAAAAGGCAATGGTTTGTGGAATGGCTGTATGAGGTGCTCAAATCTACCAGGAAGAAATATCTTTCTGACAATCAACTGCTTAAAGGTGCCTTCTTATGACAGATACTGCCCAAACACACCCTCCAGCTTGGGTGGATGCTATGGACTCTGAGTATGATCTCATAAGGTCTAATCTTCTTCCTACACACACACACACACACACACACATGCGCGCACACACACACAAACACACACACGTATGTTGAGGCCATGGATCAGCAAGTGATCTGCAACTTCAAGGAGCTATACACATAAAGGCACTCTTCACCAGATGTTTTAATATCAACGAAGAGCTATCTTTGACTCTGAATGAGTTCTGGAATCAATACTTCAATGTCCTCCATTGCATCAACTTCATTAGCAAAGACTGGGAAGATGTTGTGTACCAGACCTCAAACTCAGGCTGGAGAAAACTGATCAGAAGATATTACTGAATGTGATTTTAATGGGTCTGATGCACAGGAGGTGTAAGAGATTGTGTCCATGGACAAGAGTATAGGTGTGGGCATCGATGGTGCAGACATAGAGGAGGTACTGAGAACCATAAGGAAGAGCTGACAATGGAAGAATTTGCTGAAATTATTGAGGGGCATTCCACTGAGGAAAGAAAAGACAGGGAGGAAGTTAACAGGGATGTGGTAATATCCTCTGTGGAAAAATGGAATGAGTGCCCAGATTTCTTTAAGAAGCACCACTCCAACATACCCATAACAGAGTGCAAATCTGATTAACTATAACATGGTGCCTCATTTCTGGAGGGCTATGCTGTGCAATATAACACAGGTGGCAGACAGATTCTTCATCAAAATTGACCCTGCAACTAAGAGACGAGAAGAAACCCCTGAAGGAGATCACTCCCTCCAAACAATAACCTCCCACCCAGCTTCCTGTCCTCCATGCCAGAAGTCACCTCAAGCAAAGGAAGTGTTCTTGCTCCATGCTGTACTGTACTTTCATATTTTTGTGGTTTAAAAAATGCATATAGTTTGCAACAAGTTAACCTTACTTACATTAAACTTTATGGGAAAAGTTTATTTGATTCATGACCATAATCATAGGGGTCAGAACAGATTAACTTTACTTGTTGTACCTTGAACATTATGAGGAATTTAGATTCAGTTCACAACCAATTCAGTCCATGAACAGAACAAATTAAGTTCATGATCCAAGGTACCACTGTACTGAGAGGTTTCTAAAGCTAAAAAATCCAGTCCAGTACTAAGAAACAAAATGAACAAACAAACATCAATAGTATTCCTGCACATCAATAGTGAACCCACTGAGGACAAAGTTAGAAAAAAATACCATTCATAATGGCTCCTAGAAAAAAACAAGGAACCATCCCTGCATATGAAAGCAAAATGAAAACTACAGAACTCTGAAAACAGAAGTTGAAGAGGACATTAGAAAATGGGATGACATCTTGTCTTAAGAGAAAAAACTAATATAACTAAATGACCATATTACCCCCCAAAAATTGATATATAGATTTAGTGCAATACCCATCAAAATATCATCAGCTTCTCTCTTAGAAAAAAATATAATTCTAAAAATAAAATATGGAACCAGAAGAGACTCAAACTAGCCAAAGCAACCCTAGGCAACAACAGCAAGATGGGGGACATTATATTCCCAGACTTCAAGTCATAGTACAAAGCTACAATAGTAAAAACAGTATGGTACTAGCACAAAAGCATAGTTTATGAACCAATGGAATAGAATAGGATGCAGAAAAAAATCCCAAGTTCCTTCAGCCAAAAAATCCCAATTTGACAAAGGGCTCAGAAGTATACACTAGCCTTTTTAACAACTGGTGCTTGGGAAACTGGTTATCCACATGCAGAAAAATGAATATGCACAGACTAAAATGCCTGCTTTGCACCAGGGTTCAATCCCAGGTCCTGCATGCCACACCGGCCCCACCCCTGAACATGCTGAGCTGGCAACTGAGTCCTGGCATGGTGGTCCACGCCTATAATCCCAGTGCTGGGGAGGCTGAAAACAGGAGGATCACTAGGAGTCTAAGCTGCCTAGTGAAACACTGTACCAAATACATAAGTGAAAAAAAAATGAATTTGGATGCATACCTCTAACTAGGTACTAAAATAAAATCAAGATGGATCAAAGATTTAGATATAAAAACAGAAACAGTGAATTTACTGGGGAAAAAATGGTAAAACTCTTGAATTTGTAGGCTTGGGCAAAGACTTTCTGAACAGAACCTCAGTTGCACAAGAATTAATGTCAAGGCTCACCAAACTGATTTATATTAAATTAAAAAGCCCTGAGTAACATAGGAAAAAAAAAACAGAGTAAGGGGCAACCTGCAAAATGGGCCAAAAATGTTATCAGTCAGAAAACTAACATTCAGAATATATGAAAAACTGGAAAAAAGCAGACTGCCAAAATAAAATCAAAAAAATTAAAGTCGATAGACATTTCACAGGGGAGGAAATACAAATGGCCAAAAATACATGAAAAATATTGAGTATTTTTGGTCATTAGCTACAAATCTAAAAAAAAAGGACACAAATCTAAACAAAACAATACTGAGATTCCACCTTGCTCCAGTAAGAATGACTGGATAAGAGTCAAAAACACAAAATGCAGGTGAGGTGACCAAGAGGGGGCTTCTACATTGTTGATGGAAATGTAGAAGTACTAGTACAAGTACTTTGATTTGACTCAGGTATACTTGTTCTGAGTATTTTCCCAAAAGAACTAAATTCATCACTGTAGGAGTCCCCTCTAGGACCTCATCTTGGTCCAAGAAGTCAGTATTTGTAATCCCAAAGATACATTATTGGAATCCCACCAAGTTAATTCCAATCTACCGCTCCCACTGCAACCCATGGCGAAAGTAAAGACATTAAAACATATTTGATTATTGGGGAACCAAGGAGCCCTAAGTCCAGCCATGAAGATGGCTTTGTGGAACAAAGAGACTGACCCAGAGCTACACCAGGTTTTATTTAGTGGAGGAGTGGCTTGAGGAGGAATGACTGAGAATCATGGGAAGTAGGTAAGTACTGTGAGCTGAGCTAGGTAGGTGGCCTACATTTACCTCTGTCATATGCAGAGAGGATATGCAGAGAAAGTAATCTGCATTAAGCTATTGTGATAGTATCTAATTTATTTTGGGGGGGGTGTGTCTGGTGCTTTAGCTCTGATGTAGTCTTTCAAGAGCCACGAAGTCATAATCTCTATCTCAAGCTCTAACCCAGCTGCCAGCTCACAGCATTGGCTCTTCCTCCTGTCTCATAGTAAAGGTGTAGGTTACCAGGGAAACACGCACGCCACCTTCAAAGCCTATCACCAGCGCCTCAGCTAGACCAATACACATTGCTTAAGGCCAATTGAAGGATAAACAGAAGTCCTAGCCAGCTCTGTGCATAACAATATGATGAAATAGGGTCAGGCTTAGTCAAAATGGAGACGCTTATTCTTCTTTCAAGGAGAGCTGCTCAGGTGGTCCTCCACACATCATGTTACATCAATGCATGTATATATATATATATATATATATATATAGCAGTACAACGCACCATAGTTAAATCACAAAGTGACCTATATGCACATCGACAAATGAATAAAATGTAGTATACACCCACAAGAAAGTGCTACACAGTTCTAAAGGATAAATTGCAGTCATTTGTAGCAAAATGGGTGGATTTTTTTGTTTGTTTTTTGCGGTACGGGGGATTGAACTCAGAACCTTGTGTTTGCCAGGCAGGCGCTTATTCTACTCAGCTATCTCCCCGGGGCCCAGACGGTGGATCTTGAGACCATAAAGCTAACTGAAATAAGTCAGTCACAAAAGGTGTCTTTGAAATGCACAAATTATAAACAACTTAAAGAGAAAACTGAACAGCCATGTTAAAAGGTAGGGATGTACCTGTGAGTGTACTCGGCCTAGCCACGCACAGGCCTTGGCACAAGACTCTCCAGCGAGCCAGCTGCGGCTGGCGCCTGATCCCCTATCCCTTCCCAAAGCAGCGGCCGCCTGCGGGAGCACCCGGGGCACTGAGTCTAGGGCCCGGCGGAAACTGAACTAAGAAGGCTCCAAGAGGCTGGAGAGGGCAAGCTAGAGGATCCTCCCAGCTCCACCCCCAGGGGGCGCCTAGACCCTAAGGACGCCAGGGCGGTGCGCAGGCGCAGTCACCACCCACAGCCGGGGCGAGTTTCCCGCAACAAAGCGGGGCGGGGCAAGGAGTGAAGAGGGACGGCAAGGAGAGGGGCGGGGCGGGGTGGACAAGGAGTGAGGCAGGGTGAGGGAGGCAGCTATGAATCCGGCGCGGACAGGGAGAGGGCGGGGCGAGGGCAGGGCTGTGGGCAAGAGCGCACGGATCTGAGAGCAGAAAAGGGAGGAGGGGCAGCGCGTGCGGGTCAGGAGGGGACGGCGTAGGAAGGAGCAGGGAGGGCGGGGCGATGAGTGAGGAGGGGCAGGACAGACAAGGGGCGGGGCGAGAAGGTAGCGGTGATGGGGAGGCGGGGCAAGATAGGGGCGTGGTCAATAAGGGGCGTGTCTAGGCCAGTCTGGGCTGGGACAGGCGATCCAAGGAGCAGGGGCGGGGGAAGTAGGCGGGGCTATGCCTGCGGGCGGGGTCATGATGGCTCGGACGGGGCAAGCGAGGCGCTACTGGGCAGGGACAGGAGCTCGTGGGGGCGGAGCGAAGCTTAGCCACTGAGATAGGAGCAAGCGGGGGGCATTGGGGCGGGGCCGAGGTGGCCCCGCGCGCCCCTTCTTTCTTTCTTTCTTCCTTTCTTCTTTCTCTAGTCCTTGCTCAGTCTCTTAGCTTCGCAGCTGGCCTTGGTTGCACACCATACTGCCCTTGTCGCCGGACACCGCAGCTGCACTAGAGACCGTCGCCCCCGTGCACCCTGCCATGCGCGGCTATCCCAGCCTCCTTGGCCGCGTGCCACTGTTCTGCCCGCTGCTGCTCCTGCTCTGCGCACTGGCGCTCGGCGCCCCCAGGCCCGCACCAGGTGGGTGGCCGCTCTTCGGGACCCCACGTCGCCGTCACCCGTCCTGCCGGACGAGCCCCCGCTTCCCACCGGGCTGCGCTGCGCGTCTCCTCCCCTATAGCTCCCTGGCCCAGCGCCTCCCAGTGGCAGGGACGAACCAGTGGCCTCCGGACTGAGCTTCGCCCCCAGCCCTTGTTTCAGACCCTTGTTTGAGACTGGGTCTCGCTGAGTCACTAAGAAACCCCGTAGAACTCGAACTCGCTATCCTCCCGCTTTACCTAGAGTCCTAGGTTTCCAGGATCGTGCCGGGAGCGCCTTCCTCCAGTGGGGGTCCGGCCGCTCCCCATAGCGCAGCAGCCAGGGCGCGGGTCCCCAACACTTCCTCCCTCTGCCTCCTAAAGTGAAGGCTCCAGGGTTCTCCCCAGGTTCTGACAGCCCCGCTCCCGCTGTCTTGGTGTGCCTGGAAGCCGGGCTGGGGGCGAGAGGCTTCGCTGTGCAAGGGCCGGTTGGGAACTGGACTGTCCCCGGGGGAAATGCACCCGGGTGTGCGGCACTTGGCCGGATCCCAGCGGGCGCGAGGTCTGGTCCCACAGCCGGACGTGGGATGCTGAGGGGCGACACTGAGCAGCACCCAACCCTAGTAGCAGCTCAAGTTCCTAAAGGCGCCCGAAGACAGCGCAGAACGGACCTTCACGGGGGCTAGCTGCAAAGAAGGGACTCAGGAGCTACATCTGGGTTGAGGCTAGACCCTGAGCCGACCGCATGTAGAAGCTGCTTGTATCCACTCAGACTGGACAAAGATGAGCCAAATGAGCTGAGCTGCAGAAAGTGTCCCCTGGGACCTCGCCCCAGCCGGAAGTGGGTCCAAGCCCCTGACAGCCGTGGGAAGTGGGGGGGTGGGGGAGTAGTCCAACCTCGTGGGATTCGCGTGAGAACTGAGATCCTGGATGTCAATTACTTCACCCAGGACACGGTTTGTATTAATCATCCGGGCAGAAGATTAATACAACCTCTGTCTGCAAGTAAAGGCCTCCAGTGAGCTGGGCACTAAGCACTGCCCCACGTGCCACTGTTGTCCTCAGTAGGAGTGCTTCATGGGGCCTCTCCCATCCTTCTTACTCCAGATCTCTGATCTGGCTGGGGCTGTGACCTTTTCTTCTGAGCCTACATCTTGCCCCAAAGGGTCCCCTTCACTGGCCAAGGAGCATTTCCTGGGCTTGCTTTTAGGAGAAGGTTGTCGACTTGTTTCTTCACCAGGGACTTGCAGGACTGCTGGGACTCCCTGTCTCCCCCCACAAGCTGTGCTGCCTGTGGGGACAGACACTGAACACCCAGGAAGAGGCTCACTCACAGAATGGCTCCACCTCCTCCTTCTGCTTATTTTTCCCCTTAGCATGTGCTGCAGGTCATTCGAAGGCTGAATTTTAGCTTAGGCTCTTGATAGGGAGGTGAGGTAAACACATCGTTGGGGGTTCTCGAGTAGAAGCCCCACAGTGACAGCTTGTCACCCAGGGGTGATATTTAAAGTATTTAACAGTGTGAGGAGAGCTCAGTCCCATCAGAGCAGATGCAACAGGACAAATTGAGCCACAAAAAAACCTGGCAGCTGTCTGAGTGGCTCCCAAGTAGCTCCGGAGCTTGCCAGCCAAGGTAGCTTGTAGCCCTGTAGGCTCTGCATACATGGAAAGTGGGCTGGAACCTGCAATTCAGCATCACCAACACTGTGCTGGTTTCAGGCACCAAAGTCTCCACCAGGATCTACTACAAGCAGCCTTGAGACCATTGTTAAATTAATTCACTTTTCCCCTTTTAAAAAATATTGTAATGACAAAACAACACAAGTTCATTATAAAAATAACTCAGAACAAAACAAGAAAATAACAAAGTCATGACCTCCTATAAGTATTTTTTTAACTAAACAGATGAAACAAGTTTATAGATAAATCCCTAAGGGGCTGAGGATGTAGCTCAGAGATAGAGCACTTGCCTGGAATGTGAAAGGAAAAAGAAGAAAAGAGAAATGAAATAGCTAAGAGCAATTTAGAACTTCTCTTACTAATGTTCAGTCCTAATGTGGCTCACATTTTCTGTGTGCTAGCAACTGCATAAACATTTATATATTCACAGTTTATAGTATAGCTGTGTGTAGTGGAGCTGGGATTTAAAGACATTCCAGCTCCACGGCACACCAATCCTAATGTCATTGACCCACAGCATAGTGTTACTTAGCCCTACTCATGGGTCTTTTGTTTCTGTAGTGCTGAGATCAAACCCACCACCATGTGCTTGCCAGGCAAGCATTGCACCACTGAGCTATACCCAAGCCCATTTGTGCTTTGAATTTGATGGGCTGTTGTTTATGACTCAGCTAGAATTCCCATCTTGCCCAAGGTCTAGAGCAGGGGTTGGGACTAGGACTGTACATCCATGGGTCCCTCCCCCAGGACAGTTTCTCAAGCTATTGAGGCCATTTCCCAGCAGATACCTTGCCCCTGACCTTCATTTGAGGACACTGCAGTTTCTAGACATATGCCAACAGCTTCTGTCCTTCTGTATGGGGACTTCAAGGCTGGCTTTCATCGATGCCACCTGAACTTCTTGCCTTTAGCTGCCTTGGCTATGGTTATGTTCTGGGAACTATTGGTGACATTCATTCATCAAAGACTCGGAGATTTGCTGTTATCTTATTCTCTGCCATTTTCACCCCTCAACTCAGGCTGTCCCCTTTCTGTTTTCTAGCTTGTATTCTCCATGCAGATAAGGAGACAGAGGCTCAGAGAGGTGGCCATGCCTAAGCTCAAACAACTGCTGTGTGGCCCACTTGGGATCTGAGCCAGGTCTTTCTGCCTTCAAAATCCATGCACGCGACAGCATATTATGATGTCACTTCATCGTCTCATTTCACAAAACATGTCTGTGCCAAGAGTAATTAATGTCTCGCTGCTTCTCTTCCTTTCTAGTTTTCTCCACTTCTTGGAGGCCTTGACACACTCTCCTTACCCCAAGATGCGTGCTGTATCTCCATAGCTGGAAATGTCCCCTCTATCAGGGAACATCTTCCTTCTCTGATGAGGCATCTTTTCATTGTAGTCCCTGCATGATGTATCTCTCCCCTGGGCATGGACCTTTTCAGCACCATGCCAGGGTGAGGTTCATAGATTCCCTATGCTCACTGCCCTGTTTTGAGGGCATCTTTTGCATTTTCCTGGTGTTTTGCACACCTGGTGCCCCTACAGTTAGCTGAGAACCACACACCATGTACCAATGGACCAGCCTTTTATAACAAATGAGTGAACAAGGCTGATAAGGAGAAAAATTTGTCTTGCAAATGGGGCCCCTTAGTCTGTCTCTTTTCGTCCACATTTTGGTTAGAGAATTAGTTTTTACAGAGTGAAAGAAAACCCAAATGTGATGTTCACAGGCAACCTACAGTCAGCCACAGTATTGGGGATGATAGGAAGTGGTGGGACTGAGGCAGAAAGAATAGACAGGCACCTCTAAAAGGGACCCACTCTTCCTCCCCAGCTACTTCTGCCAGGTAGAAATTTAAGCCTGATATGGATAGATAATGCACTTTTATTAAAAAAAAAAGCTGAAAAGTGAGATATTTGTAAAAAAAAAAAATGGGATTCTTGGACACAGGCAACTGATTACAAGCTGGGCATGATGGCACATTCCTACAACTCCAGCACTTGGGAGGCTAAGGCAGGAGGATTGCTGCAAGTGCAAGGCCAACCTGGGCTACAAAGTGAGTTCCAGTCCAGCCTGAATTGTGTAGTGGAGCCCTGTCTTAAAAAGATAAAAAAGAAAAAGTTCTTCAACATTTTCTCCAGCCAAAACTGACTAAAACAAAATCAAGTCTGCAGTCTGCGGATGTAGAGTTCTAGTCCCAAATGCCTTATTGAGGGTCAAGGGCAGTAAGTCAGTTTAACTCACTAAGCCCAGCATCTTCCCTCAGAATCCCTGTGGCTTAGGAAAACTGCAGAGATCTGAGGTCCTAGGGGCCATGGCCTTAGGTATGTAGAATCAGAATCTCTGGGCTAGGGCCTGGGTGCCTGCACTTTTTCAAAACTCTTTAGGTATCACTTCTGGGCAGCCAAGTTCACTCAGGGAAGATTTCCTAAATTGCTTCTTGGTCAGAGTTCCCCCAGGCTACTGATAAAAACACAGCTTCCTACTCCTGTTTCCTGGCGCTGCTGAGTCAGTGAGTCTGGATGGGGCCTGGGACGTTTTTTAAAGACATTCTTGTCCAGGAAGTCTGGAAAATCTTTGTACTCGCCTCCCTAAAGTTCGCTGATGGAAACACTTGCTCAGAGTCACAGGCCAGTCTCCCCAGCCCACGTGCCAGGGACTCCCATAGAAGGCTGTTTGGGGCCTGCCCTCCAGAGCATCTGTGGGTTGCGTGACACCTGCAGTAGCAGACACATGGCTGGCATGTGCAAAGTGCTCTCCATACCCGTGACACAGGAGAGGATGAGTTTGGCTCTGCAGTGTGACTGAGGAGGGCCTCCAGCCTCAGCCCAGCCTCCCTTCCAGCTCTGGCAGGCAGCAGTCCTGGTGGGTCATCTGCAGGGCACTAGGCTTCCCGTAGGCCTGCAAAGTCCTTTTCGTGAGTGGTCAGGATCCAAGAGCTGGGCATAAACCTGGCAGGTCCTTGAGAAACCTGGGGCTGGGAGAAACCTCAGATTGGTGAGTTTTCTGACCACTTCTCAGCCTGGGGGCTGCAAAGGGAAACAGGACAGGAGCCTAGGCCACAACTGCCCTACATGCCTCCAAAACAACCCTCCTCTAGTGCATGTAGATGTCCACATAGGATTCTAAGATTAGAGATGGTTGCCAAAGAAGTTTTAATAGTTTGATCTAATCTAACTTCTTCCCATTAGAGAGGAAACTGAGGCCCTCCCTCAGACAGACTGCTAAGAAAATAGAGGAATATTACTGAAGAGACAAAACCGTTCAGAAAATGTGCCCTCAAGTGTCAGCCCTGCCAAGCTCAGTGTGTGCCCTCAGACCTGTCTCTCCACTTCTGAGTCTTCCTTTGCTTTCTTACCTGGGAGACAGTCTAGGTCATAGTGGAGCGAAGCTACGGCACATGTGCCACAGTGAGCTGTTTGTATGGGTAGAAGCTCCAAAAGCTTTACCATCACAGGTCTGGGCACTCTTACTGTCGGTATCTCAACCTGGTGTCTATAACCTAAAGGGCCTTGACTTTCAGAAATCTATAAATATGAATTCAAAAACATTACATCTCTAATTTTTCTTTTTTTCCTTCTTTCCTTCCTTCCTTTTCCTTTCTTTCTCTCTCTCTTTTTTTTCTTTCTTTCTTTCAAGACCGGCTCTCATCATGTAGTTCAGGCTGGCCTGAAACTCACAGTGATCCCTGGCACCAATCTTTCTAATCTCCAAGTGAAACTCATTATTTTCTTCAATTACGAATATTACCAACAAGTCTCAATAGCATTAGCAGCATCTGTGACTTTGCTACCAGGAGGGAAAAACCAAAACCACCTCTCATTACAGTTGCAGGTAACTCAGAGCTCACACTCATCAATACTTCAAAATTATCATAGTTGCCAAGTTTCTCATTAGGTCCTACTTAGTGAATTAGTAAAGGACCACATAATTTCACGCTCCACTTTTTTTATTTTTTTTATTTTTGGCACGGAGAAGCTCTACCACTGAGCTACATCCTTAGAGCCCTTTTTATTTAATTTTGAGACAGTCCTGCTAAATTGCTTAGGCTGGTCTCAAACTTGCAAACCTCCTCCTGCAGCCTCCAGAATAAATTGAGGTTACAGGCCGTGGGCCAAAGCAGCTGGCCAGCGAGCTCTTGGCTCTAAAAGAAACCAGAGCTGCTCCTTTGAAGCAGTAGGTTCAGAAATCTGCGAACCCCCCCCCCCCATCATTCTCTATCTGCCAATCCTGGGAGGCCTGGAGACACCTGCAGCACCCTCAGGCAGGTGACAGTAGGTTTTGTAGTTATGATTATAAGCATTATCTTGGCCTCCAGGCTCAGGCTCAATCAGCAGGCCAGGTGCTGTGTGGCAGACTCAGTTGATCCCCTCCTCACAGCCCCAGGAGTAAGTTCTATTATTGTCTCCATTCTGCAGAATCAGTCGACAAATACCTCCACCTACAACACTTAAAATCATGAGCATAGAATATAAAGATCTTTGCCTTTCTAGAGTTTGTACTGGGAGGAGAGGTAGAAAACATAATGAAAATGTATGTTAGAGTGCTGGGGGTGGGAGTGCCAGTGTCTCCTCTCACTGAGAAGGAAGCTGGGAAGCCAGAGAAGCAGGTGAAGTTAACCCCTGAGAAACCAGGAAGAGTGCTTAGGGCAGGAATGGCGCTGCAGCTGGGTGAAGCATGAACCTGTCTCGGCTGTCTAGAATTCTTGGCCAGGCCACGGTTGAGCACAGGGATGCATAGCTGGAGGCGAGGCTAGTGCCTTCCCCTCCCCTCCCTAGGGCTCCTGCAGAACTGTGTCACTCTAAGGAGACGGGCACAGCTGCAGTTTCTGAACTGAGGAAGACCTTGGTTGTCAGATCAAAAGCCTTTGAAGTGCTGGGACCTGCCACTTGAATGGGTCCCAGGGTGGATGGCGGGGCACCTGAGAAGTTACCAGAGATGAAATAGCAGTTAGTGGGTGCACGGCAGGACCTGAGCTCAGGCAACCTGGCTCAGGACCATCCCCTCGCAGCCCAGGTCCCATGTCATGGTTCTCTCTCCCAGCAGAGCCTGCAGCTGGCAGCCTGACGTCCTTGGACATTGTGCACCCAGTGCGTGTGGACGCTACTGGCACCTTCCTGTCCTTCGAGCTCTGGCCACACACAGTGCAGAAGCGGGCAGCACCAGATTTGGATTCAGGTTTGGGGCCTGCACCCCACACTACACCCACCTTCTTTCAGCTGCGCTACCGCGGGAGGGAGCTGCGCTTCAACCTCTCCACAAATGTGTGGCTGCTGGCACCAGGCTTTGTGCTTGAGACACGTCGCACTGGTGGCCTGGGCCAGGCACATATCCGGCCCCACACACCTGCCTGCCACCTGCTGGGCCATGTGCAGGATCTACAGCTTGAGGGGGGCCATGCTGCCATCAGTGCCTGTGATGGCTTGGTGAGTACCAGTAACCCTGCCTGGCCTAGTGATTCGGTTCCCCACTGTGTCTTCCTCCGTTGGGCTCCTTAATAGAAGTGATAGCATAAGGCCTGTTGTTCACTACAACAGCAGGATCCAAAGTTTTGCCTGAGCCAGGATCACTCTTGGGTTTTGACAAGCTGGTGTGGGTGGAGGCTGGACCCTGCCCTTCTTAGACTGTCCCAGGCAGCACTGATGCTACGGGCCCCACCTAGAACGTCACTGTTTGTGGCCCTCTTGGTTTGGTGTCAGCTGGGACTGCTCCTCCTTGGTCTTCCCTGGACCAGACCCTATCTTAGTTCCTCATCACTGAAACACTGTCCCCAGCACCCATGACTCTTAAAGGAAAGATTTATCCTGACTCATGTTTTAGTCCATGGTCTACAGGCTCCAAAGAAGAAATGATGGCAGAGGGGCGTGCTGCACACCACATGGCGGGCTAAGCCCAGGGGCAGAGAGAGCAAAGGGTGTATCTGGGAAGGAAGACAGACCCAGGCCAGGCCCCACCTCATAACTGCAAGCCTGCTGTAAGCCTGTCATCCAGTCGTCCTTCACAAGCCTCATCTCTGAACACTTAGGGCTTTTGAGGGACATCTAGATATAAACCATGACCCCTCCCTTGCTCTTTAACAGCTCTGCAGGGGTCTTCAGGTCCCTCAGCCCCTCCACCCAGACCAGCCCTCTGGGGAAAGCCAGCCTCAGTGTCTGGGCCTTGCACCCTAATTGCTTCCCCTGTTACAGGTATGGGAGCCACCCCTGCTAATGTTGGCACTGGGCCCCATTCTGTACCTGCTTTGTGCGCAATGCTGCGCTCCCACTTCTGAGGGTGAGGTGTGGAGCAGTAGGGATAAGCACACACTCTTGGCTACCCACTGTTGCTTCTTATGCACAGAGTCTGTGCCTGCTCAGTAACACCTCGGGGAGCCTGGACAGCATCCGTACATGTCATGCATGGTTCCAGTTTTATAGATAAGAGAACTGCTCAGAGAGGAGCTTGCCCAAGGTCCCTGGTCATCCAAGACTAGAGACTGCATTCAGACTGGGGCTCAGTCCTCAGTGTGGATGGCACAGTCCTGCCCTCCAAGCTCCTTGGGTCTGTGTGATCCAAACAAGGGTAGATTTGGTACTAGAGAGGGGATATCGGAGGAAGGTGACAGCTTCATCCCTGTTGGGGTCCTGAACATCCTGGAAAGGTGGGCTCCTTAGGATGCTTCCCATTCCCTCTCTTTTCTGGGTGGACATGGCAAGTCTGTTTCCTGTCTCTAGCCAGCCCTGGCCCCAGGGACATCTCAGTGGCTTGGATGTGGGCAGAGCTGCTTGTGGACTGACCACCACATCAGGGAGGCCAAGGGCAGATGAGAAGGTCTGACCATCAGGGGAGAGAATGGTGGCTGGAGAAGCAAAGTAGCCTGAAGGCCTGGCATGGGCTGCTGGGCTGGAGATGATGTGTGGACTCCGCAGGAACCATTGTCCTCAGATTTAGGTGCAGACCATTTTACCTCTCCATGGAGTGGGGCACAGCATCCTAAGGAGGGTCTCTGAACTCCACTGCAAAGTCTCTGGTTGTACAGAGGGCAGAGAATGACATTTTGCTAGGGGACAAAGTATAGACAAAGTCCCAGAGGGAGGGAAGTGCTGTGCCTATCTGTGGCAGTCACAGGGAGGGCTCAGCCAGGCAGAGCGGCTCTCTGGGGTGGTGGAAAGGACAGCCAGGCACCAGCCCTCCCTGTGTGACCCTGCTGCTGCTTCTCCAGAAAGGAGTTTTCTGGCTGTCCGACGAGGACTACTTCATTGAGCCCCTGGATGGAGCTCCAGACCAGCCTGGCCATGCATGGCCCCATGTGGTGTACAAGCACCAGAACCCTGAGAGGTGGGCAGCGCAAGGTGACAACCAGGCTTCACGCACCTGTGGAGTACAAGGTATGCTTATCCCTCTAGTAGCTTGTGGAGAGGGCCTGGAGACTTAGAAGGTCTCTCTGGAAGCCTCTTGCAACATCCTCACACAGAAGGACAGGCAGACATGTCACCATAGTCTGGCCCTTTAGATGCCCCTGGGCCTGACCTGACCTGCCAGCCCCAGTCTCCTCTTCCTCACCATATGGTTGTGGCATCCCTGGCTGTGCCAACCACTATTCTTCAAGTATCCCGACCAGCCCCAGCAGAACCCTTGGCTAGACCATCCCCATTCTGGGTCCAGAACAACTTGTTCTGTCACTAGGGACCTAGAGCACAATACATAGGTCCCCATCTGCAGAGTGGCCATAGTGCCAGCCAGGCCAAGAAAGGAGCCAACTGCTGAGGGCTGGTGGAGTCTAAGGACTGCTTGGCTGACACTAAGCCCAAGCTGCCCACCACTTAGGGACTCTGTTTGCAAGAAGAAATGTCCACTCAGACATACCTGTCAGCCTCAGTTTCCCCTGCTTCATGGATTTGCTTCCTCAGGACAGTGGACCCTCAGTAGGGTCCGCCAGTTTGAGTCTTGGTCCTTCCGGGATAAAGTGTAGACCAGCAGTCTGCATGTGGTATCAGGGAGAGAAATTCAAGAAGACAGGACCTCATGTAGACCAGGTCACTGTGGAAGCATATCAACAAATCTTATTTCTAGGAGTAATCCTGGAAATCAGGATCAGAGAAGGGACATGACGAGACCAGGGCCATACGGCACACTCTGGGGCAGCCCCGGGAAGGGAATTGGGCCTCTCCCTTGTGATTGGTTCTGTTTGCGCTATGCCAAAGACAGTTTACTCAGGAAAGGCCCTGGGGACATAGGCCCTGAGCCAGCTAACCCCAGCCTACTGGGGCCCTTAGTGTCCCCAGAGCTGGAGCGTCAACAAGAGGACCTGGAGCAGCCACAACCAGGGAAGCAACAGCGACAGAAGCGTTTGTACCCCGGCTCAGTCAGCAAGGAGAAATGGGTAGAAACCTTGGTGGTGGCTGATACTAAAATGGTGGAATACCATGGGCAGCCGCAGGTGGAGAACTACGTGCTGACCATCATGAATATGGTGAGACTGGCAATGGTAGTAATGGTATTTGTTGGGGGAGGCGAGGGACTGCAGCGGGTGGTGTTCAAGGTGGCTGCATCCTGGACCCAGGTTCAGGCCTCAAGCAGGAAGGAAAGAGGTTTCTAAGTTTCCAAGGCCTCAAGGGACATGGCCTGGCAGGGGCACCAGGAGCAAGCAGCAGCACAGGGCACTAGCACAAGGCTCCTCAGACATCATCCAGCTGCACCACACATGCCTCTCCCCTGCTTTTGGCCACCCAGGGTGCCAGGTAGGGTACTGCATGGGAACACTCTGGGTACCATGCCACTCACTGGCCCAGCTGGCACTTGCGAGGGAAAGGGCACACCAAGATGGCCACTGTTCTGTGCTACCTGGGGAGCTCATGGACCATGTGACTCATTCATCCTGCCCTGAACCAAACCCTCTCCTGTGTCCAGACCTGTCCTGGGTGCTATGGACACGTATGCCCTGCCCCAACTCGTACATGCATTAAAGGAACAAGGATCTACTCAGTTCTTGGTTGTTATCTTGGGCAAGTAATTCATGTGTGGATGAGGGAAGGAGGTAGCTCTCCATGGGGATGGAAAACTGCTTTTGGCCCCACACGACACTTGGAGTCACCAGGGCCCCAAGAAGCAAGTGGCTTGCCAGGTCGCCCAAGCAGCCTAGATAGCATGTCTGCTAAGGCTCACTGGCATGGAGCACTGTGGCTCCTCGAGCCAATGCCAAGGCCCATGATGCCCTCTTTAAGGGACAGATAGGTCAGTCGGGCTGCTTCTGTGGTCCCTGGAGAAAGCTCAGCCCTAACACCCTCAGCAGCCCCACACAGCCTCTGCACAGCCGTTTCTCCTCCGGCTATGAGCCCCCCCAATCCAGCCATCTTCCAGAAGCCCACCTATAAGCACATGAGGCTCTTGGAGAACATGTTCATCCAAACCAAACATTCTAACCCTAGCCACTAAAAGACTTATGCCCTTTTTGAAAAATTTATTCAGTTCATCTCTAAGAGTTGCTGGAGCTCTAATAGTCTTGATGTTGATGAAGAGTCCAAAGTCCCCTCTGAGCTTTAAGACAAACTAAGCTGTGAGCCCCTGTAAAAGTCAAGCGAAAGGTAAGCACTGTGGATGTACAGTGGCACAGGGTAGAAATTCCTCTTCTAAAAGGGAAGAATGAGAATAGAAAGCAATAGGACCAAAGCACACTGAAACACAGCAAGGAAAACATTAAGTCCTATAACTCAATGCCCAGCTTCTAGGGCAATCTGGTGTGATGTGATCTCCAAATGGCTTGGGCAGCCCCAGCCCTAAGACCACCAGTGGTTGTAGCCCTCAGGACTTTTTTCTTAGCATGGCTCTGCTAATTGCCTGAGGCTTTCCTCAGACATTCCATGTTCATGGCTTCTCCAGCTCATTGGGGTCTCCACTGTGCTTTTGACTTTACTCTCCTAGCTTCACACACAGCCTTCACAGGGGTGCACTGCCTGGCCTACTAAGCCTTCATCTGAAATCTAGCTGGAAGCCATGATTATACAACATTCTCCATGCCTATAAAACCAGCACCATGTAGGTGATACCACAGTCTGTAACTGCCAGCTCCAACAGCACTTTTGCATCATCACTGTAGGGACCTCTTGACTGCCTTAATGTTTGAGCACCATGAGCAGAATCTTGGGAAGCCAGTGTCTTTCCTCTAGCAGGGTATCCTGGGGCTCTCTTCTCAAAGAAAAGTCTTTCATTTTTCACTTTTGAGCCTGGAAGGATGGGGTTATGTGATTCCTTATCTTCCATTAATCTTTTTCCTATTGTCCGGATCCAAAGTACCTGGCTTTTAGTATTAAATTTTTCATCCAGGCTCCCCTGTTCTCCAATTTTACAGAAACCTTCCTTTCCAGTGGGAACTTCTAAAGTCCCTTAGCCATGCTGTTTGCTCCTGATTCTCAGCATAGAGCAGGCTAAAAGTTCTCAACAGTACCCATGCCACAGCCTGAATGTTGGGCTGCTTTGAAACATCCTCTGCCAAATTAATTTGTCCCCCAATCTTAATCTGTGTCTCTTGAAAAGTGTGAGGACATGAGCAAAACAAAATTTCTGCCAGAGCATAACATACATGATCAGGAGTCCAAATGCCAATGGAGTCTGTTCCAACTGAAACCTCAGCCTGGTCTTTACTATTGACCTTCTTCCCAGCATTCTAGTCTTTGAGCTCTGACCAGAAACTCCAGCCAGCATCACTAAACCTTTCCAAACTCCTCCTGTGAACCAATTGCAAAGGCTTCTGAATCCCCTGGTCAGGGGGTATCGCAGCAACAACCCCACTTCTCTGGTATCAAAATCTGTTTTAGTCACTTTCTTCACTGGGGCAAAATACCCAACACCCACAACTTAAAAGAGGAGAGATTTATTTTAGCTCATGTTTCAGTCCATGGCCACGTGGCCCCAAAGCAAGGTAGTATGGGAGAGGAAAAGTTGCTCATGTCATGGCTGACAGAAGGGAGGGACTAGGGAGAAAGATAAACATGTCCAGGCCATGCCCAGGGACCTGCCTCTTCTGCCCAGACCTATCAGCTGACTTTTTTTCTTTTCTTTTTTTTTTTTTTTTTTTTTTTCTTTTTTTGTGGAACCAGGGATCAAACTCAGGCCCTTGCGCTTGCCGGGGAAGCGCTTATTCCACCAAGCCATTTCCCCGGCCCCTAACATCAGCTGACTTGATAGTTAGAACCCTCCAGTAATTCAATCACCTACAAAAGCCCACCACTGAGTACATGGGACTCTTGGGGGATATCTAGATATAAAGCATAACATGCCACATCTCTTGGACAGGTGGCAGGCCTCTTTCATGACCCCAGCATTGGGAACCCCATCCACATCACCATCGTGCGCCTGATCCTGCTGGAAGATGAAGAGGTGAGAGGCCATGTGGCCCCATACTGTATCCTGGCACTGGCTACTGAGCCTGTATAGAAATGCACAACAAAGGCCTCTGGGCCTGGACAGTTTCCTCTGTCACCCTCTGGTCCCTGGCTCTTCCTCTGCTAGGTCTCTGGCCCCCCAGGACATACCTGCAGGAGGGTGGAGGCTGGAGGTTGGCTGCTTGTCCTCACTACTCCCTGTAATTCTCCCTCTTACCTTTGATGGTGAGAATCAGTCCTGTCCTGTGGGAGTCCAGGGCAGGAATGAGTGATCACTGTCTGTGCTGCAGAAGGACTTAAAGATCACACACCATGCAGACAACACCCTGAGAAGCTTCTGCAAGTGGCAGAGAAACATCAACATGAAGGGGGATGCCCACCCCCAGCACCATGACACAGCCATCCTACTCACGAGGTATACCTGCTATGGGAGGGTAGGGGCAGGAGGGCTGCCCCAGGGAGGTTCTAGGGCGAGGGGTATCTATTCAGAGTTCTGCACAGCTTTGTCATGAAGTAGGATTCTATCAGCACTGGGGGGTCTTTCTATTTCAAAGTAATTGTGGATTTGCATTAGGTTGTCTGAAACAGTGCAGAGAGGCCAAGTTTCTCCTCTAGGCCATGTACCTACTGGTAACATCGTGCATGGCTGCAGGGCAGTAGATCCTCCCAGCAGGAGGTCAACATAGATACAGTCCACTTAGTGAGATCTCATCAGGCTCTGTGTGTGTGCAGGCGCACACTGACCACCCGCTGTGTAGCTTTACATGTCCACCTCCCAGTCCAGATACAGAGAAATCGCATCAGAAGGGTATCTCATACCTCCTGTTTATCTCATGGTTACCAGCCCATTCCCCACCTCTGGCATCTTCTCATCTGACTAAAGGCCATGTGTCTGAGCTCCAGGTAGACTTGTTTTCCCTCTGCTGTGCACTGGCAGCTTTTATCAGCCCCCTCACTGAGAAAACACCAGCCTACTCTGGGCACACATCTGTACCCCCAGGCCCAAATGGGTAGGTCTAGTGGGTTGTGTGTGACTGAGGGCACCCGCGTTGCAGTGGCCACCATGTTGGCCTGATGTCTCAATATGGCAAAGGATGTCCCTGTCGAGCCCTCTCAAGTGAGCACCAACCGGCCTTGGCCTGCTCTGAAGGCTGCATCTCTCCACCTGTGCAGGAAGGACTTGTGTTTAGCCATGAACCAGCCCTGTGAGACCCTGGGCCTGTCGCATGTGGGGGGTATGTGCCAGTTGAACAACAGCTGCAGCATCAGCGAGGACACCGGCCTGCCGCTGGCCTTCACCGTGGCTCATGAGCTCGGGCACAGGTACCACACCTCTCCTCTCTGCCACCCCTGATCCCAGCTTCAGCTTTCCACACTGGGGCACCAGCCAGCCAGATCTATAGGTCATGAAATCATGAAGAAATGAAACTTGGTAGGGAAGGAGCCCCAACTGCACCAGGCTATGTACAGCTCCCTGCCCTGTCCCCTCCCACTCCCCAGCCAGGCTGCTTCCTTGTTGAGCACAAGGGACAAACTGCCAAACCCCAGCACTCTGTGTCCTCCCCACAGATTGAGGGATGGACACAGTGATGTCCAAGATACCCCATCTGACACTTGGGCCTGGGGCTCATCTAGAGATGGCTCATGCCCTCTGCCATCTATGCCCAGGCTACTTAGTTGCTGACTATAGTGGTACCTTAGATGTCCAGCAGGCTGGTCAGGGCACAACAGGTGTGGAGTTATCCACTCAGATGTTCTGGTGACAGCCACACGTAGGGCCAAGAAGGCAAGAAGACCAAGAGGTCTCTGCCAGATTCCACCACTTCTTAGCTGTTACTGGGCTCAGTCCTTAGCCCTCTGGGAGCAAGAAGGAGGACGGAGGCAATACTGCTTTGGAATGAGCCTTGAGGGGCAATAACTCCCCATGTCCTGCCTGAGAGTGGTCTCTAGAAAGCTTTCTGGAAGATGGTAGCTTGGAGCCCTTGACTCAAGGATATGCCTTCAAACAAGATCTAGGGGCAGGGTGTGTCCACTGGCTCTTGGTGGGGGAGAGATTGCATAGCCATAATGTACTTCCAGCTGTGCCACCTGCTCTGTGTTGCTGGCTACCTCAGGGCCATGACAGAGCTGCTCTGGGTTCCTGGCCCTCATGTCAAGCTAAGGCTATGCACCTGGTGGGAGAGCTCAGAGGACACCAGTGATCATACCCCTGATGGGCACTCAGGAAATGGCTCAGAAAGGGCACCTAACCATCCTGTGGCACAGCCAGCCTAGGGAACCTTGGGGGAAGGGCAGCCTGTGGCCTCCCCCACCGGCTCACCCGCCCCTGGGGCCTGTGCTCTCACACAGTTTTGGCATGCACCATGACGGAAGCGGCAATGACTGTGAGCCTGTTGGGAAACTGCATTTCATCATGTCTCCACAGCTCCTGTACGACTCTGCCCCGCTCACCTGGTCCCGCTGCAGCAGCGAGTACATCACCAGGTTCCTCGAGTAAGTCTCCCTCAGCCTGGATGCTCTGCCCTGACCTCCAGGTCACAGAGCAGGGAGGGGCAACAGATGTGGCACTACAGTGCCAGGCAGGAAGGACACACAGAAGGGCCCAATAGGTACAGGCCCAGGGCCCCAAGATCTCCCTAGAGGGGACTGATGCGCAGGAGCTCACAGATACAGGTGAGAAAGAAGGAGGGTCTCAGTATAAGACATAAGCAAAGCCAGCCATCTGGCAAGGAGCACCTTCTCACTTGCTCTTGGGTGAGCAGGCCACCTGGCCTCCTCTGAAGCTGCCTCTCTCCACCTGTGCAACAAGGCCGTGTGTGTAGCCAGTCGTCTCTGATGTTCTCAGAGAAATGTGCAGGTGTGAGGGGCACTCGGGGAAAAGGCTGCAGAGAATATGAAACTCAAGGGTGGCCACGTGTCCCAGTAGGAAGCCAGGGAACTGAAACTGAGAGCTTTCACCTTCTTTCATCATCTCTTAATTTACCGAGAGATTTCGTATTTCATGTTTTACTAAAGAAAAAATTGGAAGTCAGAAGCATCTATGTCATCTCCCATCTTCACATGCACAGTTCCCATTTCGCAGTGCTGGGGATTGAACTGGGAGTTCTGCATATGCCAGACAATGGCTCTGCCTCTGCCATGAACACTAGTTTTTGTTTGTTTGTTTTTGTTTGTTTATAATTCTTTCTTTTTTTAATTTTTGTGTGTGTGTGTGTGTGTGTGTGTGTGTGTGTGTGTGGCCAGCTCAGCCCACCAGGGGGCGGGGCTGGATGGCATGTGGTGCTGGGGGATTGAACTGTGGTCCCTGTGCTTTGCTAAGCTTGTTCTAAGTAGGTGCTTTAGACCACTGAGCCATCTCACCAGCCCCAACACTAGTTTTAAATGCAAATATTTATTAAAATGTGCACCATTCATCCTTCAGCATGCACATTTACCAAGCAGTGGAGATGCTGCTCAAGCCCGCTCTGTTATTTCCAGAGTTTTTTTCCTCCTTAATATGCGTGCTCTGCCTTCAGCATACTGAGGAGTTAGGAGAGACTGCTAACAGGAGGAGCTCTGCAGGAGCCTTTCTTTCCTCTTTGTCCCTGTCACCCTTATTAGCAAAGTGGCTGACTCTGACCTGCACAACACCTTAGTAGGTTTTTAATTACATCTTCAATTTCATTGATTGATATTGGTTTATTTAGAATTTTTATATTTTTCTTGATTCAGCTTTGGTAATCCATATACAGCTGGGAATCTGTTTCTTTTGCATTTTATGTCTTATTAGAATAAACTTCCCTAAGTTGGTATATATGATTTTCTGGATTTCTGCAGGATTCATTGTAATTTCACCCTTTTCATTCCTAATTGTGTGGATTGTGTCTTTTCTTTCCTTTTTTTATAAGGTTGACTTAAGGGTTTGCTGATTTTATTTCATCTTTAGAAAACCAACTCTTTGATTCATTGATTCTTTGTTTTCTTAGTCGCTAGTGTATTTGCTTCTGCTCCAAACTTTATAATTTCCTCTCTCATCCAAGCTTTGGACTTGGCCTGCTCTTTTTCTGGAAGTTTGAGGTTCAACGTTAAGTTGTTTATTTGCACTTGCTCTGTTTTGGTTTTTTTGGTTTTGGGGGGTTTTTTTTGTGGAACTGGGGATTGAACTCAGGCCCTTGTGCTTGCCTGGCAAGCACTTATTCCACTGAGCCATCTCCCCAGCCCCTCTGTTTTCTTGATATGGGTATTCACTGCTATAAATTCCCCGATACTGCCTTCATTGTGTCCCATAAGTTCTGGTGTGTTGTACTGTCATTATCATTTAATTGTAGAGACTGTCTAATGTCTTCTTGAATTTCATCTGTGACCATTGATTGATTGTTCGGGAGGGTGTTATTTAATCTCCATGTGTTTATGAAGTCCTTGTGGTTTCTTTTACCATTGATTTCCAATTTCACTGCACTATGGTCTGATAATATACATGGGATAATTTCACTTCTTTGCATTTACTTAAGCATGTTCTATGAGCTAGTATGTTTTCTGTTTTGGAGAATGCTTCATGTGGCATAGAACCTTAGTGAAAACAGGTGACAGAACTCCTATTTCTTGTTTAGGTTTTGTTGCCTTCTTCCTGTGTTGAAAGTATGTTTGGGTGGAAAGTAAGGTTTCTAGGTTGTCCACATTCTTTTCTCTATCATCGTTCACATGATGAGTATGTCATCACATGCTTGGTTGTTTTACTGAGCTGCATGTTGTCAGTCTGCCAGGACTCCGTGTCCATGGGGCAAAGGGGTGGTGAGGACACTGTGCAGATATGAGTGTGTCTCCGCTGCTCACGCCCTTGCTCCCATGACCCACAGGACCTCACTTAACAAAGTTCAAGTTCAGAAACCCTGAGCATGCAAGATAGTGACAACAGAGCCCTTGGTCACCTTGTTGTCAGTAGGCCTCTTAGAACTGGCTCAAGAATTAAAAGTATTTCAGGTCCTTCTTGCCTCAGACAAAGAATTGGATATGATAAGCCAAAAACAGTGTCAAAAGTTTATTTGAAAAGTGAGGGCTGAATAGGGGAAGGGAGGAACTAGCTCTGTAGTACAAACTTAGGCTGAAAAAAAAAAAAAGAAAAGAAAAGGATAAAAGCAAAAACAAAAGGATGCCCTGCATCCAGGAAATGCAGACTGGACACAGGGTGGGCTACTGTAAACAGTCCCAGTAGTGAGTTCCTTGTGCATCTCACCCATTATGCTGTCCACGCCTCATGGGAGCCCACAAGAAGTTGCAGATAGAGAGGGTCCTGAGAATCACTTGGTGCTGACTTCGGATCTTATAATTGAGAGGTCCCACTAATTTCCCCAGCCAGCTTTGCCATGCCCTACCTCCTATATTATTTCCCCCTGAGAGACATAAATTTCATAAAACTTTATGGGGTGCTGAGGCAGTAGAAGTCTTTATCTTCTATAGTTTCCTTGAGGGCTTTGAACCCTACCTACTAGGGAGTATGTACTCTCCAACTATCTTGGAGTGTTGTGGTTCATGGCTGGACTGAAGAAAAAGCCTGTCAGAAAATGAGAAAAGAGTTAGTGACCCTTGAGCTGCTTGTTTGATGAAAGAAACTTTGTTAGCTCTAATATGAGGAGCAGGTCAGATTGCCACACTTCTGTGGAGAAGAATGCATGTTAATGTCTGTTGGATAAATTATCAAGTCTGAGAGCCATTGCCTTAGCAAGATCCTTGTTTATTTATAGCAGCAATGAAGTCTTGCTTTTTAAAGAGAAATTTCAACTCTTCCAGAGGCTTACAGGGGTAGTTTTTTTTTCCTTTTGGGTGATCTTGGTCCTTAGACAGTTTGGGTGGGACTAATTTTAATCTAGAAAGATGAATCAAATTACCTGTCACTGCCACCTTTACAGCAGTGGATGTTGCAAGACTCACTGAGAAGGGGTCTTTCCATTTTGGCTTCAACTGGTCAGCTGGTGCTCCTTCTCTCTAAGTTTTCACAAGTACTTATTCTCCAGGGCAGACACTAGGTGGTCTCCTTGGGCCAGGAGCTGGCAGGATTCCATTCCCATATATTTGGGTAGCTTGGTGTGCTTGGCCCAGAAGCATCAGTTATTGTAAGAGTCTTGTAGTCTCTGGGTCTACTGTCATATCAAAGGATAGAAATAGACCTTTGTAAAACATCTTAAATGGTCTCAAGTTAGCCCAGTTTGGGGCATAGCTAAAGCTTGCCTCATGAATGCTGTCGGTAGCAATCAGACCCATGACTCAGATGTCTCTTGGCAAAATATTGGAGGAGATTTCTTTCTTTTGTTCCTTTTTTTTTTTTCCTGAAGGAATGTACCAGGAATAAAACTCAGGATCTTGTGCTTCCCAGGCAGGCTCTATGACACTGAGCTGTATATATCTCCTTGCCGGAGCTTTCTTTAGGCTCTGGTTTGGCTCTCTCTACCTTTCCAGAAGATTGAGTGAAATGAAGGTGATACTTTATTTCTAAACCCTTTCCCACTCCCTGAGTTATTGGGGAGGTAAAAGAAGGTCCATTGTCACTCTGGAGAAATGGGTAGCTCAAACTTGGGGACAGTTTATTTAAGAATCATCTTGAATCACTCAGTACCCTTTTCTGAACATGAAGAAAGGTTTTGATCCAGCCTGTGAAGGTGTCAATAAGGATCAACATCTGTTTAAATCCTCTGCATGCTGGCACATGGATAAAGTCTAGTTACCAGTCCTCTCCAGGGTATGTCCCTTTCCTCTATACAGGTTATAATAAAGGAGGCAGTTTGGGCTTATGCAGGTTGTTTTAGGAACAAAATGGGCAAGCTTTGTAGACCTGTTTGGAGGTTGTAGCTAGTCTTAGTCCTGTGAAAGTTTGAGTGGCCATTGCCAATTTAGTGACCATTTCCATCACTTTGCATACAGCAGGAATCATGAAGTATTTTTTATAGCTTTCCCCTGTATTCCTGGAGAAGGACCAGTTTGTTTCCTAAATACCACCATAATCCCTTTTTAATTTCTTCTTGTCCAAATGCCCATTTATTTGCTTAGGAAATATAGACTGGTTTTAATGGTTCCTCAGGAATTGGGAATAAGGCTAGAGTTTCAGGGGCGACAGGGCTGTCCTTTTTGCCTATCAGCCTTTTCATTTCCCCAAGATATTTTAGACATATGTCTCTGGTGTCCTCTGACTGTGTGACCTGTCTGGGAACGTGGGCTGCCTCTAGGAGTTACAGAATTTCCGGTTTGTGTTTTGCAGATAATTGTTTATTTGTCATGTAAACCTGTTCCTTTCTAGATTGCAACATGGGCATGTAGCGCCAGAAAGGCATACCTAGAGTCTTTATAGATGTTTAACCTTCTGCCTTCTCCTAACATTAGTGCTTGAGTCAGAGCTGCCAGTTCTGCCTTTTGAGCAGAGGTTGCTAGGGAGAGATTTAGTTAGCTTCAGTGACCTGCTGTGAGCTGATAGCTGCATAACTTGCCTTTTGATGTCTTTCTTGGACAAAGCCATTTTGATCAGTGAGCCATACCTCCTCAGGATCTTGGAGGGTTCAAGTCATGGATGTCCTGCACACTTACATAAGTCTGGGAGATTACTTGTTGATGTTGTGTCCAGTGAGAGGTCTCTGAGTGACCTTCCACCTCTCTTAAGGTCCTTTCCTTAATTCTAGCAAAGAATGAAAAAGTGGGCTATTAGCAGAAGATGGAGGAGTCAAGACTTGAATAGTGCAAAGTGAAAATTTCTTTGAAGTGTGGCAAATGCAGAGAAAGCACAAGAGCTGTCTTAGTGGTGCTTCAAGATAGGGGGCATCCCACTTGGGACGGCCCAGTAAGTATGAGATATGGCCACACTTATAGGGGCAAACAGTTTTGTTGATTGATGTGGGCTAAACCAATCAGGGTCTTAGCCTCTTTTTTTCTGGGAAGGGAATAAAGTGACCATAAAGTAACACTTTCATAAAAGATACAGTAGTGTACATTTTTGAAGCACATACACAATAAGCATGTGATGGTCTTACAATCATCAGTCACAGATAAGCATCACAGTCATTACCAAAAATAAGCATGTGATGATTTTATAATATTAGTCATCAGTGTTTTGCCTTGGGTTTTTTATGTCTCTTTATTCTGTCCCTACCTTCCCCCTCTGACTCAATCATCCTACTTCCATAGGATGGGGGACAGGGCAATGATTGTCCTGGCTACTTCCTGTTGGTGAGGGGCAATGTGAAGCACAGGTGATATTGGTCAAGGAGGGATCTAGGTGGCTGTGATTGATAGGAGCAGGTAGATTCGATCTGTAGAACCATCTGCATTTTGATAGCATTGATGTTACATAGACACAAGTGTGAAACTGCAGGATGTTAGCTCAGTTGTTTGCCGTGACACAGAGGCCATGTCTCCTCTACTTTTTCAAGGACCTAGTCATGTATTTAATCCTGCCTAGGGGTCTCAGCTGTCATACATTCCTTGCTCTAGAAATAACCATCCAGCTGCTCTTGGGCTTAGGAGTGACGACCACTCCTGGCTAAAAGGTGGCATTGGCTGGAGTAGTGGACGATGTCAATTAGGAGGTCAGCTGTATGGAACATAATAGGAGGAAGGAGATGGCTGGCTCTATCTGGAGGACAACTGGAGTTTAGTAGCCCCTAGGTGAGAACAAACTCTACCAAGAGATTAAAGCATGTCTGACCAAAGCATGAGAAGTATGGAAAGGACAGTTGTCACCAGATGGCTATCAGATCTGTCTCCTGAGGTGGTTAGAAACTGCCAGCAAGGGTTAGTGATTTGGAGTCCCTCATTTATATCTATTCTGTATTAGTACATAACTTTTATATATTTGGTTATACCTTTTTTTCTGGGTGTTTAAGACCAAGCTAAGATGAGAACAATATTAATCAAAATTAACTTTTCGTTGAATATCAAAGTCTGTTCAGGCTCTTCAGAGGTTTCTTGGGGGACCATGCATAGAGCCTCTTCGCTGCTTTATCAATGTCAGCTGCCACGATGGATCATGGTCTTGCCTGACCATGTGACTTCTCATAGAAGCAGTGGAGGTTTTTGTTTTTTGCTTTTTCCTGGTAATCCTCATTTTTATCACTCTGCACAGTTTGATTCTTGTTGTTTGAGGTCCAACACTCTCCTTGCTCAGGAGATTAAGTGACTTCTCAAAGTTGTAAGATCTTGATCTTTGTCAGGTTCCACCATGACATACTGGGGTCAGGGCCAGAAAGTGCAGAAGGTGATGGTGCAGCCCATCAACCGCATCTTCAGATATTTGCAGAATAGATCCTGGATCCAGGTGTGGCTGTATGAGCAAATGACTATGTGGATAGAGGGCTGTATTAGTGATTTTGATGAGTACATGAACCTTATATTAGATGATGTGGAAGAAATTTGTTCTAAGACAAAATCAAGAAAACAGCTGGGTACTATGAATAACCACTACGAAGACATCAATATGCAATGTATTAATTATTGAAACTGTCCCACTAATTGGTTTTGAAACTGTCTCATTGCTATTTGTTTCTCAATAAAATTAATCAAACAAACAAACAAACAAAAAGAATGAAAGTGGGAAAATTCATCTTCTGCCTCCAAAAATAAAAAAAGAAAAGAAAACAACTGAGTCAGATCATGCTGAAAGGAGATAACATTACTCTGCCGCCAAGTATCTCCAACTAGAAATGATCAGTGAATTAAAACAGCAGGGAAGTGAGGCAATGGCAATTATAATATGTAAAAAAGGCAGCTAATTAATGGTTTGCCCTGGGAGTATTTATAAAACATTTGTTCATATTGTTTTGACTACCCTTATGTTTTTACTAAAGACCAATAAATGTAGAGTTGTTTTTATTTAAAAAAAAAAAAAAAAAAGCTGTAGGATCTTGTGGGAAAGGTCCCCTTCTGTCTTAGGTCCTTGGTGACCTTGGAGGGCCCCAGTCAAAATACTGGCTGTTTTTGTAGCCCACTTATCTTTTTATCTCTGATCTCTAAACCTCAGTTGTTGAATACTCAGAAGGATTAGTTACATTAGCATTGTGATGAGAGCAGTTGGTTTAATTTTATGACTTACATTAGACACTTTGAAATAGCTAACATGGCCAGGGAACTGTTATTTCTTATTAACCACAGTTGCCTTAGAAGTTGAATCTCTGTAGAATGTTAACAGACAACAGTTATAAAGTTGTACAGAGAAAATTTGAGATGTTTTAGCATGATTGTGATGACTTTATTGTATTAACCATTAAGTTTTGTTATTATCTCTGAAACACATCTTTTTTTTTTTTTTGGCAGAACCAGGGATTGAACTCACCCTTGCACTTGCCAGGGAAGCGTTTATTCTACTGAGCTGTCTCCCCGGTCCTGAAACACTTTTAAATGTTTCACTTAGTGAGTGTAGAACAACCTTTTAGTCAGTTCTAGTTATCTTACTTAATCACAAGATATTAATGGCATAAAGAAACTTTTACCCAGTTTTATTTATTTATTTTTGTGGTACCAGGGATTGAACTATACCCAGTTTTATCATTTTTAATATAATGTTATTCAAAATCTGACCATTAGCAATAGTGTCATAAACCAGATTAGAATTGCCCAAGGAAGCAACTCCACCTGGTTTTTTTATCTTTGACTCATCTCCCTTGAGTGTCCCTGCAGATCGTCATGTAAAAAAAGTTCATGTCTAGCATTAATCTCACAAATGAGAGTTAAAGCCATTGTCTGAAAGCATCAGTTAGACTGGAGAAGAGAGGTAGGCTGTTGCCACTTGAATTTTAAAGTTTTTTTTTTTTTCCTTTTTTGGGGTGGTGGTGGTGTGGAGTGATCTCACATTGTTACATTTTAAAATTTGACTGGCTGTCAAGAACTCTCCAAGTGAACCATACCTCCTTGGGATCTTGGACCTGCAGGTCACTGATGTCCTATCTGCTTGTATGGCCAGGAAGATTACTTTTAACAAGAATGGCTAACCTTTGGGCCTGTAGACATCAAAGAAGCAGGGTTAATAGTGCAATTTTTTATAATAATCTCAAGGGTGTCTTAAGAGCATGTCCTGATACTTCAGAAGCTGTTCTCCTGTTAACCACAAGTAACCTTTTGTCTCCAGAATACCTCTGACCTGATGGGGAGTCAGAACTTCCTAGTTTCTGTCCCGAAGTTAGCTTTGTAGCCGCTTCTGTTAGTACAGCTGTAGCTGCTATTGCTCTCAGGCAGGGTGGCTATCCAGCAGCCACCCCATCTAATTTCTTTCAAAAGTATCTAATTTCTTTTGGCAGGGTTCTCATCCTAGCCATTGGGTCAAGACCCCCAAAGCAATTCCTCCTTTTTCTGATACATAGAGGAAAAAAAGGGTTTGGTTTGGTTCTGCTTTGCTTTTTGTTTTTTAAGTCGGGTATTCTCAATGTTGGAGCCTGAGTGACAGCATGCTTTATTTTTCTAAAGGCACTGTCAGTTACTTTTATCTATTCTAGGGGCACTGACTCAGAACCTTTTACTACCTCGTATAAAAGCTTTGCCATCTGTCTAAAATTAGGTAGCTAGATCCTACCAAAGCCTGCCATTCTCAGGAAGGAACAAAGCTATCATTTGGCAGCAGGAGGCCCAAGGTCACAGATAGCCTAGATCCACTCCCTAAACAGCTGTCATTTCCCAGGTGTAAGAATATATCTCAGATATTTAACTTTTTAGAGGGATATCTGAGCTTTGCTTTTTTTTTTTTTTTTTTTTTTTTGCCACTTTCTATCCCTTCTTAGCTAAAAAGTTAAAAGAGTTTATACAGGGTGACAGTTAGACAGTTCCAGAGTTGGGCTGAAAACTAGAATATCATCTACATACTGCAGGATGCTTCCTTGTTCTAGCTTTATTCCTGAAGACTTTTTCTAGTGCCCAGGCAGAATGTGGAAGAACTGTCGAGTATATTGCTGTTTTTGTCTTTTAATGGAGTGTTCCCATTCAAAGGCAGATAGAAACTTGAGAGTCTAGGTGTAGGGGAATGAAGAAAATGCATGACTGAGAACCAATCAGTACTACCTGGGACTTGTGAGCGAATTGTATATGGATCTGCCACTAGAAGATAGATTGGAATAACAGCCTCGTTAACAAGGTGGAGGTCTTTTACCATCCTATATTCTCCTGAGGGCTTCACTACAGGGAGAGTGGGAGTATTGCGAGAGACTGACGAGGTTTTAAAAAGCTGTGCTTGCAAAATGTGTCTGTGAGAGGCTGGAGGTCTTTATATGTCTCTTTCTTAATTGGATACTGCTTTTGATTGAAACTGGTGGGGATCTGTTAGTCTTATAATACTGACATAGCTGAAATAGCCCTACCAAATATTCCTTTGCACCATGCAGCAGGATTTATGTATTGGCTAATTTGGTCAGAGAGACCTGGTATGGTCCCAGCAAGTAAAATCCTTTCTGGCCTTAGCTGGAATTTGAGAATCACCCTCATTTTGTTAATAAATCTCTTCCTAGCAAGGGATTTGGACACTGAGACAATTAGAAACTTAAGTTGAACCTTTGACCTTCAAAGGAACACGTCAGAAGAGGAGTGAACAACTCGTGACTAGGAGTCTCTTCAACCCTAAATATGGCTGTGGACTTAGGGAAGAGTTCTCCAGAGAACAAAAGCAAAACAGAACTAGCCCCTCAGCCCATCTATAAATAGTTCAGTTGTCTCACCAATGACATCCAAGATCACTCAGCATTCTGATATAGGGGAAAGAAACTCCCAACCTGCTAGATGTCCAGTATGAGTCCATGCTCTCTAAAATTGAAGAATGAATTTTAGGAACAACAAAGGTTAACAACAGAATATATTTACTGGGGAAAGAAAGCTTCTGTCTCAAAGAGAAACAGAAGGGGTCTCAAGTGAGTTGCTAAGGATCCTGCCTTTTCTAGGGATTTTTATAGAGTAAAACCATGAGGCAAGGCAGGTAGAAAGTGGGGGAAAATTGGAAATCACAAGGTGGGCATGAGGTGGGACAAAACTGTGGTCAGCCAATGAGATTATGAGCATAATTGCTTAGGTAATATTGATTAAATCAGGATCAAATGGGGAGGCAAGTCATGTAGCAAGTGGCCATGAATACGGAACAGGGGCTTTTCCTTGAGGGGGCGGGTCAGTGGCTCCTCCTAGCTTTCCCAAGGTGAACCATGCCTATTTAGAATACCAGTCACTGTTATCCTAGCGGAGATATGTGAGTGCATTTGTTTCATCTTTTATATTGAGGTCTGGCCCTCAGCTGGAGGTATCTATCTCCCCCACAATTACAAGGTATCCCATCTTCTGCACTGGTTCCTATTAGGCCCTAACCCTATCCAACTGCTTATAATATTTCTGTCTAACTTAGCTGTACATAACAATTCCTCAGAGGAGATGGTAAGGTCTGTGGACAGGGGCACTGCAGGTTCCCCTGGGCCTCTTTAGTCCTTAGAACAGGAAATGAGTGTGTGGCTTGCCTTGCCCTCTCTGGGAGTAGAAACAGTCAAACCTCCAGTGACAAAAAGAGTTGGGGATGTAGCTCAGTGGCAAAGTTCTTGCACTGCATGCACAGAGCCCTAGGTTCCATCCCTTGCATCCCCCTCCCCCCAAGAAAGAAAGAAAGAAAGAAAGAAAGAAAGAAAGAAAGAAAGAAAGACAGACAGAAAGACAGAAAGAAAGAAAGAACCTCCAGTGCCACAAGTCAGGCACATTAGCTGCCTCACGTTTAGAACAGGGCGCAGGCAGAGCTTTGGTGCAACTTCATGCCCAATGTCCAGTTTCTTTGCATCGAAATAAGAACTTTTCTTGGTTGTTTCTTGGTTTTACCTTAGACAACCTGCGTGGGTTTAAAGCATTATCAATTGCAACAGTTACAGTCATCTTAGCCTTTCTCTTTTGTCTTTCCTCTGGGTCCTGATTCTTGAAACTCAGACAAGGTCATGGCCAGTAATTGGCCTATAGATGTCTGTGTCCCCATCGGAAGTTTATGTAGCTTACACTGGGCTGACAGACAGATGAAATGTCTTATTAGTTCCTCTCGCCTTCCTAGAAGATGGATCTATAGTAGTATGCTTGCAGAAGGCCTCTGCTAATTGGTTTAAATGTAGCTGGATTTTCCTCTGTGCCCTGTAAGCTGCCATTCACTTTATCATAATTAACAGACATTTTAATGTATCTTTTCATCCCCATGACAAAAGCAGCTAGTATACTAGACATTATTTGCTGAGTATTATGGCCCCAGTTTGTCTCTGTGGAGGGGAAAGCAGCCTCTCTAGAGTGGTTTCCTTCCTTTTCTAAAGCGTGTTGTTCATCTGTATAACTCCTAGCCTCTTGTAGCACTGTTTCTCTTTCATCTGAGGTACAGAAATGGCCAAGATAGAATACTTCTTGCCATGATAAGTCAAAAACAAGGGTCCAAGTTTGGAACCCATCTGTAAGCTTACTAGGGTCTTCTAACTATTGGCCTAATCATTCCTTGCATTGTTAGTCATCTGCAGTTGACAAAGGAACCTGTACTCAAGTCTTTCCTTCCACCCCAGGACTTACCTTAGGAGCCAGATAAGTTGCAAATTAGAGTAACAAGAAACACTACTTGGGATTCAACCTGCAGGGCTTAAAGCTGTCTGTGTGTACCCAGTGGGACATAGGGCTGCCTGAGGGAGCTGCTGAGGGAACTGAGGAATATTGGGCTTCTCTGGGGTACTAGACTAATGGATTTCCTGGTCACTGGGAAGGGATGTACTTGATTTATAAGTCTGAAGATTATAAGAGGGAGGTTGAGGTGACTTGCTTGTGTATTTATCCTCCCTAAATAGATCAGCAAGACCTACATCCCCCTGATAGACAAAGGGAAGTCTTAAAACAGGGTCATCCAGGATATCATTGTGTCCCTTGGGGTCCATACTAAATACATAATTCTTGAGCATTCCCTTTAATAAAGAGTTTCAAGGGGCTGGTGAGATGGCTCAGTGGTCTAAAGCACCTACTTAGAACAAACTTAGCAGAACACAGGGACCGCGGTTCAATCCCCCAGCACCACATGCCAGCCAGCCCCACCCCCTGGTGGGCTGAGCTGGCCACACACACACACACAAATAAATAAAATTTAAAAAAAAAAAAAAAAGAGTTTCAAAAGCCTGAACACAAGGCATTTCACTCTACCTTTTATGTTCCAAGCAGAAACTCTAACTGAAGAATAGCTTTATAGTTTATAGTACCATCTCTTACTCATCTTTTGCCACCACCACCCCCAGGTCATACTAAAACCAGACCATATTGCAATGGTAGATAAGCTGTTTTTATTTTAAATTGTTAGGAACAAACCTGAACCATTCATCAAGGACACATCCTAGTGTCAAAGTCAATGAAATCTGTGTAGTGACAAGATCTAATAAATTTCCCATCTGCTTGTCTTGGGACTATAGAGAGACAGTTAGGTCTTTACTCCTTAAGGAGGTATCACATGCATAAAGAGACCTGAAGTCCACAAAATGCCTACTGTGAGACTTTTACACAAGACTGGACAAACATGTCTGTCTGGACCTTAGGACAGTACTGTTGTCAAGAACACAGAAGCACAGAAGAAAGCCCCCTTGATGGCCTTTGGCTCCATACTAGTGATACATTCCCTTCTTAGGGACAAGGGACTAGGCCATCTGTTGTCTAGGCCTCAAACTCTCATGAGGTAATGTCAGAATTTTCCCAAGCAGAGTTCTTTTAACCACTTAGTTGGACCCCTTAATGGTTAGCTGGTATTTCATATCCCTTGATGACTCTACTTAACCAGATGTGAAACCATGTGAGAAAACCTCTCTTGCATTTATTCTCATGAAAAAATGTATTAAGAACTGGTATGGCTGTTTTCATATATTCACAGTCACTTTAGTTAAGTGTTTAAATGTTAAATGTTCTGTTCCAGTGTTCCCCGGGAGAAAATGGCAAGGGAATTTAGAAAATAAAGACAAGAAACAAAAGCTGAGTCAAGTGGAGGCCTCTTTACCAGATGGGCAAGAGAACTGAATAATAACAGTAGAAGTGTTTATTTATACCTTTTCAAAGTTAGTATCACAAGACACAAGATTGCCTAGCAACGGATCACAAATTGTCTATGCAGGATGTTTTTCACAAGACTGAGGTAGCTTGACTGTTTTAGACACTCTGGCTTCTTCTTGCCTTCACACATATAACCAATTTCCAGCTCTAGCTTGTGCTTCAAACAATGAATTGGACCTGACAAGCCAAAAATAGTGCCAAAAGTTTATTTGAAAAGTGAGGGATAGGGGCTGGGGAGGTGGCTCAGTAGAATAAGCACTTGCCTGGCAAGCACAAGGGCCTGAGTTCAATCCCCGGTTCTGCCAAAAAAAAAAA
>NW_004524602.1:170601-202640 GCF_000260255.1 Octodon degus
CCTCAGACCCGTACGCTTGCCAGGGAAGCACTTATTCCACTGAGCCATTTCCCTGGGGGGGCCCCGACCTGGCATCTTATAATTAATGGGTCCTGCTTATTTCCCCAGCCGGCTTTGCCATGTCTTATCTCCTACATCAACCTTTCCTTCTCACTATGTTTCTATAGATGACCTCTTGCAATCTTAACTCTTCCTGTTTCCTAAAAGCATTTCTAGACTGCTGGTTGCTGGTGTTTCCATTTTAGATAATGTCTGGAAGTCTGGGGTTTAACCCCCTTGCTTCACTTCCCATGTAAACATTTGCTCCTCACCCTGCCTATCCCAACAGAGTATTTGCACATTTTGATTAAGTTCTTTTTAACTTTCTTCATTATGGCAATCATTTTTGCTGAATCAAACATATGACAAGGTGACATTTATTTTTTAAAACAAGTGGTTTTTGTTTTTTTGTTTTCTCCAAGGGTTTGGCCTCTTTCTTCTCTGTCCCTCCATTCCTCCCTCTCTCCCAATTTCCTTCCTTAATTTCGCAAGTATATGTGTTGGTCTGTTTTTATTTTGGACACTGTTTGGGTCTTTTTTACTTATGTCATTTTGTGCTTGAAAGGTTCTTGTATTACAGCAGTGCCTTGGTTCACAAACCCAAGTCTTTCCCACCATTTGGTCAACAAACCAAGCTGGACAAGAGCCAAATCAGGGGCCAGGGAGATGGCTTAGTAGAATAAGTGCTTTGCTGGCAAGCACAAGGGCCTGAGTTCAATCCCTGGTTCTGAAAAAAAAAAAAAAAAAAAAAAAGAAGAAGAAGAAGAACAACAACAACAACAAGAACCAAATCAAATTCAATGGTTAGGTTCAATATTGACCTTATGGGGAAATTTGATTCGGTTCTCATTTAATTTGGTTGTGACCAGAATTGTGGAGAGAACTGAGTTCCTGAACCAAGTGAGGCACCACTGTATTTACTTAGCAATCTTCTCTCTTCTGTTTTTTTCTTTCTGGAACCCTTAATATGCAACTGTTCCCTTTTGTATTATCTAGGTTTTGGTTTTTGCCTCTTTGTGTTTTTTGGGATGCATTGATTTATTTTCACCATATCATTCTTCTATTCCATTTTGGATACTTTCTATTGTAGTTTTCATTGCTCAGATTTATTCTATTCCTTTGTCCTACTTTAGTTTATAAGTAAAAATATATTTTGCCTTTTTGAGGTTCTCATTTATATGAATGTTTTGGTTTTTTTTCTTCTGTGCTCTGAAACCTTCCTCTTTGGGTAGCTTTTAGAAAAATCTTTATTTCATATTAAAAGTTTCCTTCAGACATATTGGTCATTGATCATGCATCAAGGAGACACCAAGAATCCATTAGGAAGAGAGGATGTGGGCAAGACTGTCCCCTTGATGAACGTGGGTTTTTTCTGGGCACTCTCCTCCACTGTCTGTGATCACAGTCATTGTTCGGGGGGATTCAGTGTCCCAGGAGAGCAGTCCTGGCTTTTCCTGAAAGCATCAGGTTGGATGCAGCCTTCTAGCACCCAGAGAGGGAAGACGGTTCTGGTGGTGTCGCACCCTTTGCTGGGGAGTATCACTGTCTCCTTTCTCTGTAGGTCCCTCTGCCTCCATCTGTGTGTCATGACTGGAGCTTCCTAGTTCATCTTCTCCTGAGAGGCACTTAGTTCCCACTAAGCAGGATGGTAGCAGCCCTCCGGCCACACAGGCTTGGGAGGTGTCTGGTTGGTTCCTAAAGGCTCCCTACTGGGCTTCTGCATTCGGCCCTACTGGGACCTCCAGGCACACCAGGTGCTAAGCCTTCTACAGCCTCACTTCTCTGTGGTTTGCCTCTGAAGATATGGCTGTCTGTTGTCCCCATTCCCAGGTCCACAACTGCTCGACTGCTTCCCGGCCACCAGAGTCTTGTCAATATTGCCACCTCTCTTGTCCTTGGCCCATGTGGATTTATCCCTTGTTTGTTCCTCCAGCGCCACACAGTGGGACTTCACTAGGGAGCAGAGAGGGAACATCATCTGCTCAGGGTACCATGGTTCTCTCGAATCTGCCCACTGTGGTTCAAGAAGGCAGCTGCCTGATCCTCGAGGGAGGCAGGCATAAGGACACTGGCCTGGCCTCTGAGGAAGAGGGATTGCTAAATCATGGGCTTGGAACAGAAGCAGAGTTTAATTTGGCGGTTAAAACCCTGGACCTTTGCCCAGACTCCTACCCGTGTTGGCAGACACGTTGCATTATCCCTTAAGCCTCAAAAAAAAAATGGGATAATAATGGGATTGCCTTGTATGTTCACTTGAGCATTGAATGAGGAAATGGGCAGCGTTTAGCACAATTGCCTGCCACGGGCAAACCTTCCATACATGATGTTGGAGTGACTGTTATTTTTCTACTATTTTCAAATGATAGATCTATAGCCTGGGATAGGGAGAAGGGTGTGTCTCTTCCCCAGAGCAGACAGAGAATGAGAGAATTGTTGGAATATTAGAATAGTAGGCACCTCCCAAACACCCCTACGGCTTATTCCCAGCTGCCCCACCCAGGGTGCCACCAGCACATTGGCTCTGGGACAGACAGACAAGACAGGGGAGTCTCTGTCTGTGGTTGCTGCTGGAATGCACAAGAGACTTGGCCCAGGGCCTGGGCAAGGGTGGGAGGGGAAGCTGAGGGCCTGAGCCAGTGGGGCAAACCCAGCACCACTGGGAAGAGCCAGAGAGAGGTAGAAAGATGACAGTGCTTGCCCTGTGGATCAGAGGTGGATCAAGGGGTGCTTAGGACAGAGGCACCATGTCCCCAAGTCTGCCACACCCTCACCTATTCATTCACTTCCAGGGAACAGGCAGCAGCGGGAAAGAGGAGGGTACATGTGGCCAGTCACGGTGACATCAGGAAATTGATAGGACAGGAACCAGGACCTCCCCCCACTCTAAAAGGGTGGGGAGTTTAATGAATGAGTTAGGCAACCTTTCAGGGCCTGAGGGTCTGGGGCATGCAGCCTACCCACCATCCCCAGAGACCCAGCACCTCAGGCTCCCTGCAGAAAGATGGCTGCTTGCTGGATGCGTGGACCTAGACCGAATGAGCCCAAGCTCTTACCTGCTTGTCACAGCCACTATGGCCCCTAGGCCATGTCAGAGGACAGCAGTAAAGGATGCAGACACTTCCTGCAGCTTTCACCATCCACAGGGGAGGCAGACAGATGACAGTCTGGGTGACTAGTGCAGTGGCAGACAGTTCTTATGGGTGTCTAGGAAGACAGAGGGACACCAGCCTTCTGTCATGTCAGGAGTCTCAGAGTTGCCTTCTGGTGGCTGTTTAGGGAGCAGGACACTCCTTGAGGGGCTCAAGGCCACCCAAAGGCCAATGAGAGAGCTGGACAGGTGGTGCAGGGCTGAAAATCCTGGAGTATGTTCAGGCTGAGAAATGTTGTAGGGACTCTGAGGAGAGCTCACATCGGTCAAGAGAGTCTGTTCGGACAGAAGGGGAGCCTGCCCTCAAAGCCATCTTGTGCCATGTCCTGAACTTTTGGGCTGAACACCAGCCCAAGGGCATGAGAGAGGGGAACACAGGTCCATCTCTCGAGGTGGGCAGCTCTGTACCATCCCAAAGGTTCCCCAGTATCTACCATGGCCCTGCTGTCATCAGAACAAGGAGCTGAGGGCAGGCTGACAGTCATGGAGACCTTGGTGTGCGTCACAGGCAGAACCTGGCAGGGAGCCAATCAGAGGAAGAACGGGCTGGCCACTGACCATCGTGTGACCTGCCAAGTAGACACTGCTATTTATATTCAAGAGCTTGGGACAGGCCTCTCATCAATGAGGACATCGGGTGGCCCCAGGCCACAGCATCCACAGAAAATGCCTGACTCCCCAGACCTCCCTAGAGCCTGCATGTGGCCCTGACTCTGGAACTGAATCCTAAGAGTTTCCCATATCTCCCATCTTGTCATACACAGGACAGGTCCCCCAAGTTGTGCATAAGAGTGGCACCTTCAGCCACTCAGCACCGGGTCCCAGCCTGGAAATGGGACTGGAGCAGGACAGGCAGCAGGCAGGTGTCCATCCTGGGGCAAGAGTGCCCCAACCACACCCATAATCCCAGCATGCTAGAGGGAAGGAGGGTTCCTGGACCAGGCTACCCCCCTACCCTGTACCCTAGAGTGCTGCCAGGGAGTCCCCAGGCTCAACAATCCCCTGGGGACACGTTCTTGTCCTCACCTGGCCTTGCAGTGGCTGTTATCTGGTGTTTGGAGTGAAGTGTTTGAAGGTGAGCAGACCAGGCAGGGGATGGCATAGGTCCAGCAGCCAGGCAGGCGATAGACAGCTCTAAGCCTGGTGGTGTCAAGAGATGATCCTGGCATAGTCTTTCCAGTTGTGAGGTGCATGACAGCGTGTGCCAGGCACACAGGCCACCCCAGCATGCTCAGCCAAGGCACATGCACATTGCACAGCTGGCTGGCCACGCCCATTTAAAGGGTCCGTGTTAGGCCCCACAGGTGATTCATGGGGACCCTCCGGTGCCTGGCAGCAGTGTCATCTCCAGGGATTTGTTCATCGCACTCAGGGCAACCTGGGACCTCTCACCAGCCCTGGGCTAAGACCCACCAACCACCTACCCCCCGGGCCTATACCTCCGCCCTCTCAAGGATCCCTGGGTTTGAGTCCACCAGCCCTGCCAGGATGACACTGACCTTTCCTTCTTTCTTCTCTGCCTCCTTCTCTTCCTCTCCTCCTCCCTCTCACTCACTTGCTTGCTTGCTGCTTCCTTCTCTGTAGTTTTGGCACCATGCATGTTAGGCAAGCACTTACCACTGAGCTACACCCCCAGCCCTGTTTTATTTTGAGATCAGCTTGGTCTAAGTTGCCCAAGCTGATCTCAAATTTGTGAACCTCCTGCCTCAGCCTCCCAAGTGAACTGGATGACAGACATACACCCCCATGGCCAGCTTAACTTTGTTTCTTCACCCCAGCATGTCCCACAGCCTCATTACATCCTCTGGAGTCTCCTATGCCTTTCTTGGGCCAGGTCCCAGGATGTACCACCCCTGCCCTGCCCTCTCTCTAACCCCAACCCACTTGTCCTGGCCAGCACCCAGACTCACCCCACTCCCTGGCCTGGCACGGCCCTGGGCCTCCTAGACTATATGATTAGAGGGCTTCTGCCTCCTGGCCCTGCGAGCCAAGGGCCCACGTCCTTGCTGCCTCATTGGCTCTGGCACTGAATGTCTGCATGGCTCTCTCCTCCTACCACTGCTGTCCTGGTAGCCTGTCTCCTCCATCCCTCAAGCTCCCTGCCTACGGTAGCTCTGGGCAGCCCTATCTTCTCTAACTCTGACACAGCAAGGGTTTGTGGAGCGTACAGGCTGCTACCAAGGAAGCTGGCTGGAGGGACAGGGGCAGGAAAGCCACCCACAGTGGGGAAATAGGCAGATGGCCCGGCTGGCAGGACAAGGCTGCCTGGGGATCAGACCCAGCATTGCCCAGATGGGCTCAAGCCCTGTTTGCCAGCCTTTCTAAGACATTCTCCACACCCTCAGCCCCTAGCTCCAGGGACAAAGTGAGAGGTAGGGGCTGTAAGAAGCTCAGAGCTGGCCCAGCCAATGGTGCTGGGCAGCACCCTGAGGGGCTTAACCCACAAGAACAAAGGCATTGGGCAACAGCTCCCACCACAGCTGGCACCATTCAGCCAGGCAGCACTAGAGGTGAGGGGAGAGAGATCTGCAGGGCCAGGCTGGGATAAAGGACCAGCCTGGCCACAGGGAAAACCGGCAGGGCCCTGCAGCCTCAGGGCTTTGTGCTCTTTTCTCTGCTCTCGCAGGCCCACTGCAGCTTTCCACCAGCCCCATGTACTGTCCCCCTTTCCCTGGGACAATAGCCCCTCATGCATCCTCTTGTCTCACCTCTAGTCGTGGGTGGGGCATGTGCCTGGATGACCCTCCAACCACCGATGTCATTGACTTCCCCTCTGTGCCACCCGGAGTCTTGTATGACGTGGACCACCAGTGCCACCTCCAGTATGGGGCCAACTCCATCTTCTGTGAGGGCGTGGATGTGAGTATGGCAGGGGACAGGAGGATACAGAAATGATCTCAGCAGTTGGGGAGGCCAGCCTGGGAGAAGCCCTGCTTACCCCCCACCTTGGAAGACCCCAGTCAGTTCCCATGGGAGGGCCATGGTATGGGTGCTGGGCTGATGATCCCCTCACTATGGAACCCCAGGCACCTCCCTCCCTCAGCCTCCTGTCACTGGCTTTGCCCTCTGAGGTCCTGGGGCAGCATGTATGATATCTCAGCCACAGCTTATGAGAGACCCCTGGCTTCCCCAGGTTCCTTCCAGAGGACAGGTAGGGCTGAGATGTGGTCTAGATGTGGGGGAGACACGGAAGACAGGGCCTCTCTAGGGTCCTCACACCTGAAGACCCCCGTGGTATGCCAGCCCATGGAGCAGTGTCCAAGGGACCCTTGGGGACAGTGAGGTGGGTGTGCGGTGGCCCTGGGGCAGGAGTGAGGGTATGACCATGACTCCTCCCTACAGAATGTCTGCCACACTCTCTGGTGCTCCGTGGGGATGACCTGTCACTCCAAGTTGGACCCCGCTGTGGATGGCACCAAGTGTGGGCCTGGCAAGGTAGGTGATGCTCCCACCCAAGCTGTCAGGAGGAGCGCTGACTTGCTGGGCTCTTGCTCCAGGGTCATCCCTACCTCATGATTTAACAGACCCCTAGCCCTCTCTGGCCCAAGTCTGCAAGCCTTGGGGTCAGGGCCTGATGCCACGATCCCCAAAGGAACCTACACCCAAAGTCCTAATCGGGTCCTAGAATGTGCATGACCACAGGGGCCTCTCACACCTTCCCTCTCCCCGCTGTCCACCTACTTTATGCTCATTAGGGTGAGGATGACTGATAAGTATGAGGGTTTGCTTTGCCCCTATCTTGGCAGTGGTGTTTCAATGGGGACTGTGTCCCTATGGGTTTCCGGCCAGAGCCGGTGGATGGTGGCTGGTCCGAATGGAGTGCCTGGTCCGTCTGCTCACGGAGCTGTGGCATGGGTGTGCAGATTGCCGAGCGGTGGTGTACACAGCCCGAGTGAGTGGGGGCACAAGTATCTGGGGGTGAAGGACTGGGCAGACTCTGGAGGCTGATGGTGACCCTGTTGCTGAGAAACTGGGAGATGCATTAGAGGCCACAGGAGCATCTGGCTGGAGGGCAGCCGGTGAGGGCAATGGTCAGCACATGGCCACCAGACCTCAGAGAGACCAGGGCTTCAGTCCACTCCACCTTGCATTAGAAGGCCTTCTCCAGGCCTCAGTTTCCCTGGTTGTACCCGCCTGGCATAAAGTGCTTCGGGGGTGAATGCAGCAGTGCCACGTGGGTCTGAGGTGGCCCCTCCCTGAAGTGTCTCCCATCCAAAGAGGGCCATGAGAAGCTAGTGTGGCACAGGCCCAGCCCTGTGGCAGCTGGGGCAACAAGATTCAGAACCTTCTCCTGAGGCAACACACTGCCATGCTCCCACCTCCCCCAGGGGAGTGGAGTGGACCGGTCCCTGGCCTAGAGGGGTAGGGTGGGCATTGCTGCCAGCCGTGGCTGCAAACTCATGGCAGGCTAGAGCATGAGGTCTTGGACACCATGCCTGCCATGTCCACTCTGCTCCAGCCCACAGCCCCAGCCCTGTTTATGGAGAGGAACCCAAGACCCAGAGCCCAGACATCCTGTCACCCCACCCCTTGGGTCCTCACCAGCAGGGGGAGCTGGGGGCTCCCTAGCCTGGGAGATGGGGGTCCAGCACTGCAAGACCCTAAGCACAGCCCACTGGCTCCCCACAGGCCTAAGTACAAAGGCAGGTTCTGCTTGGGTGAGCGCAGGCGCATGCGCCTCTGCAACCTGCAGGCCTGTCCACCTGGCCAGCCTTCCTTCCGCCATGTCCAGTGCAGCCAGTTCGACTCCAAGCCCTACAAGGGCCAACTGCACACATGGGTACCCGTGTTTGATTACGGTAAGCCTTCCAACCTGGGGACACTGAGGCCCTAGGGTGGGGAACATATGGGTCTCAGGTTCTCAGTAATACAGGCAGGCCACCCAGTCATCACCCCTACTGTCTCCAGGGTCTCAACCCCAGCACTCCTCCTGGCACCACATGTGGCCACCTGCCCACCCAGAGCCCCCAGCCTGCCAGGGCTGCATGTCAAGAAGGGGTCTTCCTGGCAGGCTCATGACACTATCCTTCCCCAGGGAATCCCTGCGAGCTGAACTGCCGGCCCTCTACTGAGCACTTTTCTGAGAAGCTGCGGGACGCTGTGATTGATGGCACTCCCTGCTACCAGGACCAGACCATCCGTGACCTCTGCATCAATGGAATCTGCAAGGTGCGCTGGACATAGACAGCAGCGCCCAGTGCCACTGTTTCTAGCCCCTGGAAGGCACCAGCTCACCTTAGCTGCACCCTTGGGCCTCTGCCCTCATGACCTCAACAGCAAAGTTCCCATTACCGAAGATTGCAGAACCCCCATGTCAGACAGCCCCCTACACCCCTGGCCTCCCTACCTGGGCTTGCAGCTTCCTGCCCTTCTATAGCAGCCGGTCCAGCATAGCTCCAGCTGGGAACCAGAGCTCAGGCAGTAGTTTCCTCCACTCTAAGGAGGGTTAAAAGGTGGTACAAGTGGCACAGGGCTCCAAGCTAGCAGTGGAAGCACTCAGTTTGGTAACAATTCCTAGTCTCATTCTGGTTCCCAATCACCTCTTGCCCCTGCTGCTTTCATTCTATGCAACTCGTATGGAGACTTGGGCTCAGAGGAAACTGGCTGCTGGTGCTGGGCCTGGGCTCTTGATGACTTTTAGAGATCCCTGTGTGCCTGCTCAGGAGCCCATGTGCCCACTTTGCACCCATTCCACTGCCTATGGCCCACCCTATGCCCCTAAGGCATGGGCTGACCCCTGTCTCACCTCTGGGGAAACAAGCTCAGAGGAAGAGGGGTCCTCCCGGGTCATATGGCACAGTGAGTTATCAAGGTCCCAAGGGAGGATCAATATCCAGCACCATAGTCTTGACTACCCACCGTTGCAGAGTGTGGGCTGTGACTTCGAGATTGACTCTGGTGCTGTGGAGGACCGCTGCGGAGTGTGCCGTGGCAACGGCTCCACCTGCCACACTGTGATCGGCACCTTTGAGGAGGCCGAGGGCCAGGGTATGCATGGGACCTCCATGGGGGTGGCACTTAACCAAGGGCCCTCTCTTCTCCTAGTTCCACCCTTAGCCCCTTTAGTACCCCCAGACTGGAGAGCACAGACCTATCCTTATAGGTGCCTCCTGTCCCAGAACCAGGCCAGCCAGCCAAGCCTGGGCATGGCCCTATTCCCTACAGAGAGCGCCATCTACTTATGCAGAGATGGAGGCCTCCCCGCTCCATGGCTTCACCCAGGGGGAGCCACATTGCTTAAGTGTGACTGTTGTAGGTGATGGGATATTCACAGTCTGCCAGGGTGACAGCCCTCATAGTAACAGATCTGTGGGGATATTCAGAGCTGAGGGAGCACTCTGGTCCTGCCCCAGGAGTGCAGGTAGGACTTCCTTCAGGAAGCGGACACAGAGCTGAATGAGGAGGAACCCAGATGTGGTAGTGAAGGCAGAGAGGAAACTGAAGCCTGGGGCAGGAGTGGGTGTGTTCTGCCCAGGACCTGGCAGGCAAGCTGGCTTGGGACCTTGAATGCTAGGCCTCCAGCTTAGCTTTAGGGCAGCATGGCCTGGTGGTCATCACACAGGCCCTGTCCCTGCTCCATATTCCAGCAACATCGTTGTGCAAGCTGCCTAACCTCTCACATTCCACGCTCTGCACCTATGAAGTAGGGGTGACAGTGGTGTCTTCTGACCAGCTTGTCTCCCAGTGTTTACATAGTTAGGTCCTTAGAGTCACCTAGCTGTGAGGGACTCCTTACCCCAAGAGCAGCAGCCTTGTGCGGAGGAGGAGGCTTTATTGGAAGAAAGGCCAACGTGTTCTGGTGTTTTAGAAGGCTTTGCAGGCGGGGAATGCAAGCAGTAGATCCAGCTGTGTCAGTGAGGCTAATCGAGGTCCTCAAGAGAGGTCAGCCACAGAGCCAGGGAGGCTCTGATTTCCCAGGGTAGACCAGGCTACATGTCCCATTCAAGCTTGAGGTGGACTCCATGGAAGGTCTAGAGGCAACCTGGTGGCCTATGCACACCGCTGACCAACAGGGTACATGGATGTGTGGCTGATTCCCATGGGTGCACGTGACATCCACATTGAGGAGGTGGCCGATGCTGCCAACTTCCTGGCCCTGCGCAGCAGTGAGGACCCACCCAAGTACTTCCTCAATGGAGGCTGGACCATCCAGTGGAATGGGGACTACCACGTGGCGGGCACCACTTTCACCTATACCCGCACAGGCAACCGGGAGAACCTCACGTCCCCGGGCCCCACCAGTGAGCCTGTCTGGATCCAGGTGCTGTGTCTTGGGGCCCAGCATGGGGTGCAGAAGTGGGAAGCCCCCCACACACAGAAGGTTGGAAGCACAGAGCTGGTGCTGGGGGGTGGGGGACCTGCTACCACTCCTGCCTCAGTTTCCCTAGGGCCAAAGTGGCCCTGTGGAGCACTCCCAGTTGGCAGATGGAGGGGACCCCATGTGCTCACAGGGCTCCCCCACTTGCCCCAGCTGCTGTTCCAGGTGTACAACCCCGGGGTACGCTACGAGTACACAGTCCACAGAGAAACTGAGAACTTCAATGCGATACTGCCACCCAAATTCTCCTGGCACCACGGGCCCTGGAGCGAGTGCACGGTCACCTGCGGCACAGGTGGGATGGGGCAGGCAGAGCCACCACCTGGCTATGCTGGCTGAGCCTGTCCTTCAGCCACACACAACCCTCCCACAGGCTTCGGGGGTTGCACAGTGGCTTCCATCACACAAATCAGTACCTGGGCCTCACCAGGAACAGCGGGGCAGGTGTCCACCCAGAACCCTCCATAATCTGTCTACTGGCTGTCCCAGGGCATCCTACAGGGGGCTACAGTGGATAAGGGTGAGGAGGGTAAAGGAGGTCTCGACACAGGCAGGCCCCATTCTAGGGCACCTGACCTTGGGGTGCAGGGTAGCCTGGGCAGGGGCCTACCCATGTGAATCCCCAGGCATGCAGAGGCAGATCGTGTACTGTGTGGAGCACCAGGCAGGGCTTGTGGACGAGAGACACTGTGACCCCCTGACCCGCCCTGATGACAACCACAGGACCTGCAGTGAAGAGCCCTGCCCCGCCCGGTGAGCTGCCTTACCAGCTCCTGCTGTCCTGACACCTGGAGGGAGGACCCAGGCCCAGGACTAACACCCCAGTTGTCCCTGGTCCTGAGTTTTGGGTGGCCCTGGGCAGCCAGCCCTGGCCTAGGTACTCCAGTCACTTCGCTTTGGGGCCCCAGATGTGGTGAGAGCCCTCAGGCCTTGCACAGGTCCACTGTGGAGGCCAGCAAGGATGAAAAGGCCATGTTCTGCTGCCAGGCTTTAGGGACAGATTCACCTAGGTTTGGAGCTCTATGGACTCATCCTCTGGACACTGAGGTCCAGGACCCCAGCCTGGCCCTCTCCACTCAAGAGCCTGCCACTGCCTGTCCCACAGCATGCTAATGCCACCCTGTGCCCTCGCAGGTGGTGGGCTGGGGAGTGGCAGCACTGCTCCCGCTCCTGCGGGTCCAAAGGCATCTCCCGCCGGGCTGTGCTGTGCCTCCAGAGCGTGGGGATGGAGGAGCAGAGTGTCCTGAACCTGTCGGCCTGTGAGCACCTTCCCCGCCCCCCAGCTGAAACCCCTTGTAACCCCAACGTGCCCTGCCCAGCCACCTGGGCTGTGGGCAACTGGTCTCAGGTGAGTGTGGGATGGGAGATGCCTTGGCCTGGATGGGAGGCAGAGAACCAGTGAGGTCCCTCATTGCCTGGGACCCTAGGGGAAGAACCAGGGCACTTGAGGCTGTGTACCTGTCTTGAAGCCTCAGTCACACAGCAGGCACTGTGTACCAGCCATGACCTTGTCCTCTGTGCCCTCTGCTGGCCCAAGCCTTAATGTGGCTTCCCCACAGTGCTCAGTGACGTGTGGAAATGGCACTCAGCAGCGAATTACCATCTGTACCAATGACACGGGCCTTCCCTGTGATGAGGCCAACCGGCCAGCAACCGAGGTACCCTGTGCCCAGCAGCCCTGCCTGAACTTGCTGGCCCCCGAGGCATCTGGCAGTGGTGCCTCCAGCCCTGAGCTCTTCAACGAGGTTGATTTCATTTCAAACTCCCTGGTCACGTGGCCCCTGCCCAACTCCACACCTGAGTCGGACAGCATCAGCAATCGCATTGAAGACTTGAACCCACCCAGTCCCCAGTGGGTAGATGACTTCTATTATGACTACAATTTCATCACTTTCCATGAGGACCTATCTTATGGGAGCCTTGAGGAGCCCAGCCCAAACCTGGTGGGCAGTGTGGAACTGATGCCCCCAACCCAAAGCAGCCCTGATAAGCACCCAATGGAGCCCCCCAAAGCAGAGGGGGGAAAGCAGGTAGCTGGCCACACCCCACTCCCACCCTTGCAGCAGCTCCCCCCAAACCCAGTGGTCCCACCCTTGCCTGAGGAAGATGCCACCATGGGTACCCCTGACCTTGGACTCCCCACTTCAGTCAGAAGCGCAGAGACACCTGCTGCCCCTGCAAGCCCCAATGAGCTCCTAGTGAGAGAGGACAGCCAGACCTGGCCACCCCCTCCTCAGTGGAATGGTGCCAATGACATCTCCAAGGACAGTGAGGATGCTGCAGGCGGCAGAGCACGCCACCTGCCCCAAAGCCCCAGCCCCATGCAGCCCCCTTGGCCTCCTGTCTACCCCACTCCCATCTTTCCTGAAACTGATGTGGTGCTGCTGTGGACAAGAACTACGTCTTGGGACCCTGCGCCAGAGAGGGATCCACATGGCGAGATGCGGCCCACTACAGGAGTGGCTGTTTCCTCTCCTCTTCCCACCACTCATGTGCCCACGACATGGGAGCAGGACAGCCCCCTGACAGTGCCGCCGACGGCTGAGGAGGGCCACCCTACAGACCTGTCTGCCAGGAATGCCACCTGGCAAGTGGGGAACTGGAGCCAGGCAAGTGGCACAGGGCCAGACTGGGTTTCTGTTCATCTGCTCCCTAGAGAATGCAGATCCCACAGCGGCTGGAGGCAGTGTCCTGGGGCTGTGCACGTGCTCCTCCCTGCAGCCTTCCAGGTGGCCTTGGGCCAATCTGCCCCATAAAGCTTCTGACTTGGACAGGGAGTCCATCTGCCTGTTTCCTAAGTCCCCAGAGCCCCATTCCTGAGCAACTGTGGGCTTCTGAGGATGGCAGCAGCAGCACCAAACAGGTTTGCATGCCCTCAGGGACAGGGAGCTCATCTCCAGCTGTGGTGTACGAGTGGGGCTCCTCAGAGCTGCTTAGATTTGCCACCAGGCAGTCCTTTCTGTGGCTCCAGTGCTTCATCAGGAACCCACAGGGAATGGGAAGGAGCTAGCCTGGACATCCTCTCAGGTCCCCAGATTGTCACTGCAAGGGATGTGTTCATGGCCCCCATCCTTGACGAGGAAGGGACAGGCTGGGGTCAAGAACTGGCTTTGCCTGCGTTTCTAGCAAGTGGGCTGCCAAGACCAGGAGCTGGACCTGCTTTCCTACAGAGCAATAAGTGGCATAGTGGTGGGGCAGTGTCCCTGCAGGTCCCTCATGAGCAGAATGGGTAGCAGGATTCCCCTTTCTCACCATCTCCTTGGGAGGGGAGTAGGGAAGTCCATCTTGCAGGTAAGGGAAACTAAGGCCCAAGAGAGGGGCCCTAGCATGGCAGAAGCAGCTTCACCAGCAAAGTCCGTCCTGATGTTCATGGCTTCTGTGCCCACAGTGCTCTACCACCTGTGGCCTGGGTGCTGTTTGGAGAGCCGTGTACTGCAGCTCTGGTCGGGATGCGGACTGTACTCCTGCTGGACGGCCCCAGCCTGCCCGCCACTGTCACCTGCGGCCCTGTGCTGCCTGGTACACAGGCAACTGGAGTAAGGTATGTGCAGTGGGGGGCTAGGGCACAGCCCCAGGTACAAGGTGGAGCCCTTGCACCCCAGGACCAGAGTTCAAGAGCAGCTGTGAAGGGGCTCCACACCCATCTGGACATTGACTTCCACTCTCAGTCTTTGGAATCTCTTTAGCTTCCTCACGACCCGGGCCAGCCCCTGCTGCAAAGGGCATCTGCTTTCCTCTACCCCCAACCCCTCTAGATTTCCCTTTTGCCAGCTCTGCTTTGCCCTCTTCTCCATCTGCCCCAGCCTGTGCCAGCCTCTGGTCTTCCTCCTGTTGTTCCCCAGGGCCAGCCATCGCCAGCTTCCTCTTGTGCTCTTGTGGGGATAGGGTCTGCCATCTGCCCAGCCACACTCATCAGTTACACACATGTGCGTGTGTGTGCACATGGGCTACATTCACACACACATTCTGGGAGCCCTGTGTTATAATGTGTGAAGGCTGATGGGGTTCACATGTGGGGTTGCATGTGCATGAATGTGGGCAGTATCTCTGGGCCTATGGGGTATATATGTGTGCATGCCTATAGGGAAAGCCCGCACATGTCCCTGGGTTATAAGCGTATACACTTTTTTATTTGGTGTGTCACACACGTCCCTGGGCCCTGGGATTATGCGTGCATGGGTATAGGATACCTCTACCCGTGTGTTCCTTTACCTCTGGGATGTGTGTTTATGCACATGGGGTGCATTCGCATGTCCCTGATCCTTAGGATAATCGTGTGCATGCATGCATGCATGTAGGATGGATGCATCCACTCAGTTGTCCCTGGACCCAGGATTACATGTGTGTGATGTGTCACACAGCCCCCTGGTTATAAACATGTGCATGTGCTTAGTGTGTCACACATGTCCCTGTCCCCCAGTGTTCCCGGGGCTGCGGTGGAGGCTCTGCAGTGCGGGACGTGCACTGTGTGAACACACAGGACCTCCGTCCGCTGCGGCCCTTCCACTGCCAGCCTGGGCCCAGCAAGCCACCCACTCGCCAGTCTTGTGGGACCCAGCCCTGCCTCAGCTGGTATACCTCCTCCTGGAGAGAGGTGAGGAGGCCTGGGGAGGAGGCGCCTAGAGTGGCTCTGGTCCTCCCAAAGTCCTGGTCAGGCTAACCTGGCCATTCTGACACCTCCCCTCCCTCCCAGTGCTCTGAAGCCTGTGGCGGTGGTGAGCAGCAGCGTCTGGTGACTTGCCCAGAGCCCGGCCTTTGTGAGGAGACACTGAGACCCAATGCCACTCAGCCCTGCAACACCCACCCCTGCACACAGTGGGTGGTGGGGCCCTGGGGCCAGGTAAGATGGGCAGCAGGGGGCTGGAAGAACAGAGTGGAGGGTGCAGGATGGCCTGGTGCTGGGACACCAGGGAGAGCTAAGAAGAGATCTGGGCCAAAACCCAGCAGAGGATCAGAGATGCTAAGAAGAAGGGCAAAGCCACAGCAAATAAAGACCCTTGGGCCAGAGACAAGGGAACAGAGGGGCCCATGGTGGGCAGGACTGCTCCCTGCTGGACCTGTCTGGATCCTTGAGGTTCAGGAATCTCAGAACCTGATCCTGAAGGCAGCAGGGCCTACACTCAAGTCCTGATCCCAGAAGTTGCTTAGTGACTGGCAAGTGGATTTGCCTTGCTGGATCATGCTTGTCCCATCTTAAAAATGGGGATGGCATGGGCTGGGAGACATAAATAAAGCAGTATGATTAAGCAAGAGGCCTGCCTGACTCGGCAAGGATGAAACTTGATCTCAGGGCTTTTCATACCACCAGGTCCCCAGCTGCTAAGAACAAGCCCAACTGAGGAGGGGGCTCTGGATGAGAAACTTCTCGCCTTTTCTGCTCCCCTCTGCCTTCCTGGGCTACCATGGTTCTTGTCCAGGCCTCTAGCCTCTGCCAGGCCTCAGGCGGGATTGTGTGGGAACTCCTTACCTTGCCCATTTTCCCTTTATGGCAGCAGATCCTTCTGGGCATTTCCCCACCAACCCCTAGAGGCTGCTTAGGCCCTGGACATGGGTGCAGCAGCCAGGACTCTCCTCCCCATCCTGTGCAGTGCTCAGCACCCTGTAGAGGGGGCGTCCAGCGGCGCCTGGTCAAGTGCGTCAACCTACGGACAGGGCTTCGTGAGGAAGACAGCGACCAGTGCAGCCACGAGGCCCGGCCTGAGGGCTCCCGATTATGCAGTGCGAAGGACTGTGAGGTCACTGAGCCCCCACGTAAGTGTCCCCCCTTCTGGTGCTCAGCAGCAAGTAGGTGGGGTGGGAATAACGGGGAAGCCATCTTCACAAAGTTCTCATAAGCTCCCTCTATAATGTGGACTCCAGGGCCACGTGGCCATGACAGGAGGCAGAAGGGGCTCTGTGCTGGAAACCAGTCCCCCCAGGGGGACACTCAGCCAAGCCAGTCGTCACAGGCAGCTTCTGCATCCATAGAGTAGTAGGGGTGAGCCCCCCAAATTGTGTGCCATCAGGCAAGCTCCTTTTTACTCCTGAGAAAGTCAAGATGTCCCCAAGGCCCCCAATTCCCAGCTAGCTGAAGGAGGAAGCAGGAATGAGCAAAGGTACTACAGGAAGTGCCTCCCTCAAGGCGTTGCCATCACCCAGTGCTTCTGGCTTCCGGGCCAGCTGGGTCCTTTGGGCAGGCAGAAGGACTTGGGCCAGAGGTGGCTCTGGACCCCAACCCCCACTTCCTTCCTGAGCCTCAGCTGTCCGCAGCAGTGCTGAGCACAGGAAACCCTGTGGCCCTGGAGTCGCACCTGGGTCTGGCCATCAATGGAGGGGCCTAGAGCTCTGCTTCCCTTCTTCATGTGTGAGAGGCTGCCAGCCCTTGTCCCTGCACAGCTAGGGTCTGGGGTGAAGGTCCATCTGTGCAAGGCACCTTGAAGTGTCACCTGGCCGAATGTGAGGGTCCCTGAGGCTGAAATATCCCACCCTTGTAAATAAGTTTACAGTTTCCTCGACTCACAGCTCAAGAAAGCAATTTTTAGGACTCTTCAAAAAGAGGCAAGAAAAGGTTTATGACATGGAGGTTTCAGGATGCACTCTGGAGTAGTGTGTAGGCTGGGCACCAGACTACATCTATTTAAGGGTGTCTTTGAGATGGGTGATCTAAGATACGTCTTCTCACTATCTGCTGGGTCACAGTTTACACCATATATGTGTGTCTGAAGTTGAGGTCTGCTGCCCATCAATATTGCTGCTTCCTTGTGGTTAAAAGAAGCACAACTTACAGGTGCAAAGGACAGGTCCGGAGCTTAGATTTACAGGCTTATTGTGGCTGTAAGACCTTTTAGGAATTTTTCTGTTTCAATTTTTGGAGTTTCTTTGAAGGGATGCTGATGCTATAGTTTTAAAATGTTAATTTCCTTGTCTCCTTTCTACCTAGCTTTTATTTCTTCTACCTAAGAGGTGCTCAGGACAGGTGACTTCCTTTTCTTGTGGCAGCCTCTGCTGTCTCCCATTGTAGTCTGAGAGTACTCAGGGCCACCTGTGCAGCGAGGGAACACAGGAATGACATCCCATGCCCAGAGCAGCACTCCTGCCTGCTGTCACTGTCCCCAGCACACTGTGGCTATTGGACAGGCCAGGGTGTGTCCAGCAATCACCTCCCTCCTTTGCTCCATCAAGTCCTCCTCCAGCAGCTGGCTGCCCAGTGGCCATACTCTGCCACCATGCCCCTGGCAGGAATGTCCCACCCACCTCAACTCCAAGGCCTTAAAGCCCTGCAGGAGTGCCAGCCACTGAGCCTCCTGTACGGCTGTCTTGGCATTGTCCCGCATACAGTCTGGGGCTGGAGGAGGCTATGCACCTCTGTCCCACATGTGGGGATCAGAGTCCTTAGGGAGTTGGATGGTGAGGACCCAAAGGGTAGCAAGAATTAGGAAGGAGACTGGCTTAGGGGCTTAGGCCTCATGGTCTCTGGGGTAGGGTGGGCTCTAGGGGGGGACCTAGAAGGCAGGTAAGTAGTTGAGCAGGCAGCCCTGCCAAGTGAGTTTTCTGCTACAGTGAAGATACCCCAGGAGATATCGTAGGCTCCGAGACCCTGGAATTCCCAGGATGCTAGAATAGTCATGCAACTAGCGCAGGACATTTGGAAAGCCTGGGAACTCAGGATGCATGGACACCCTGCTTGCCGCAGAAGGAAACAGGCCTGAGAAACTAAGAAGCTTCCCAGATTCTCAGTGGAGTAGAAGTTAGGTCGACAGAGCTCTGACCAAAGTGGAGGTTTGGTGTTGGGGGGTGGGGCAGGGCCTGCACGCCTCCAGCCCAAATCTGTGGTAAAGCAGGCTAGGAGGCAGCTGGGGGCCATCAGCAACACAGGAAGCAAGGCCAGAGGCTAGAGGCCACATCCCAAAATAGACAGCTCAGGGCAGTGGGGTCTGCAGACTAGTCCTTGAAAGCAGCCTGCAACCCCCTCCTCAAGGCCTGAGCTCAGCTTAGGTGTCTCCTTGTAACTAGGCTGGGGTTCCAGGGAGCTGTTTCCAGGTTCTTGGTGTTCCAAACGAAGAACTGAGCACAACAATCAGAAGGAACAGCAAGAGATGCATTAAAGGGAATGAAGCTAAAGTCACCGGGTTCAGAGTGCCAAGGGAAAGAGCTCACTATCTAATAAGGCAGTGCTGGCTCTCTGGCCTGAGGTCATGGGAGGACTTCCAGTTGGGGTTGATAGGAGTCCTGGCCCAGTGGGGTACTGACTCAGCTCACCTATTGGTGAGGGAGGTTCTGGCCATGCAAGGCTTTCAGAACGATCAGTGTCCAAAGCCCATTGGGCATACATATGTGTATACACATCATGAGGCTGCACATAGGCTATAGTGCTCATTTTGGTTTTGCGCATGCCTGGTGGATTTGGGTGACAGAGTGACCTTTATCAGGGGTTTCCTGATGTTTTTGACATCATCCTTGGTTGCTCTGGTCTTTTGACACTTGCCCCAGGGCTTCCTGTTGTTCATTTGTCCTTGTCCTACCTCCTGCCTCACCCTGATGGCCTTTGTGACTACACACAAGGCCCATTCCCTGGGCTTCAGGGCTCATGAGAAGTGTAGAGCTGGCTGAGGGGTGGCCCTCTACTATAGCCTGAGAACTGGCTGTAGCCCAACATGGCCCACAAGTAAAGAAGTGCTGCCTAAGGCTGAGTGTGGTGTCCAGGGACTGAGGGGAGGTGGCATTTAATATGGAACAGACCACTGTAGACTGGTACAGCTGCCTTGAGGCGCAGTAGTGTGCCAGGACTTGTCAGGCCTTGGGGTGAACAGGGATGGGGGGGACACGACCCCCTGGGTGGGACCTCTGGGTACCATAGGTGGTCTAGATAAAGTCTGTTAAGGTGGTCTGGGATGGGCCTGCGAAAATGGTCTAGGAAAGGGTATTACATTTGTTAAGTGAGTACTGTGCCACTGAGCTATATCCCTGGCCCCTTAGAATGGAGTCTCTTGAGGTGGACCAAGATGAAGTCTGAGGAGAGTTAAGATGGGTTTCCTGAGGTGGGCTAGGATGGGTCCCCTGATGAGGGGTTAAATGGACTACATGAGATAGGCTAGGAAGGGGGGCTCTGGAAACAGAGTAAGATAGGTCACCTGAGGTAGTCATGGCTGGCATCTCCTGAAATAAGGGTTAGGGTGGGTCACCTGATTGGTCTAGAATGGGGTCTTCCGAGGAGAGCTAAGATAGAGTCTCATCAAGTGAGGTTGACTAGGATGGATCACCTAAGGTGTAGGATGGGATCTCCTGAGGTGAAGACAAGATGGGGCACCTGAGCTGTTTGGAATGGAGTTTCTTGAGGTGGTCTAGGATAGGTTACCTCAAGTGGGCTAAGATGAAGGCTCCTGAAGTGGTCTGGGATGGGTTTCCTGAAATGTGCTGGGATGAGCTCTCAAGGTGAAGGCTAGGATGGGTCACCTGAGGTGGTCTACTTGGGGTCACCTCAGGTGTCAAAATGCAGTCTTCTGACATGAGATGAGCTAGGATGTGTGCTCACTTTGGCAGCACATATACTAAAATTGGAACGATACAGAGATGAGCTAGCATGAGCTCTCTCTCTCAGGTGCAATGTACTAGAACAGGACACCTTGGTTGGTTCTGGATGGGGTCTCCTGAGGTGAGGAGGGTTAGGTTCAGTCACCTGAGATAAGTGTTGGATAAATGCCCCAGGGTGCTCTAGGATGGGTCTCCTGAAGATAAACTAAGATGGAATCTCAGCACCTTCCTTCCAGAAACCCAAGCCAAGCCCTGCCAGCTCTCCACATCTCGGGCCCACCCCTGGGCAAGTGGGACAGGCATAAGCACAACTGCAGGTCTAGGGCCAGGAGAGCTCCTCTAGAAATGGGAGGGGAGGGGTCCTGTGCCCTGATAATTCCTGATGTCTCATTAAGACTGGGATTGGAGGGCAGCACAGGTACATGTCCCAGGAAGCATCTCAACATGGCACCTGACCCATTGCCTGCCCTGTGCCTGCCCTTTACCAGGCTGCGAACGAGATCGTCTGTCCTTCAACTTCTGTGAGCTCCTGCACAACATGGGCCACTGTGAACTGCCCACTGTTCGTGTACAGTGCTGCCATTCATGTCACCCATCTAACCACAAGAGCCTATCCCATGGCCACTCACAGGTAGCCCACCGCTGACAAGGACCTGGGCAGGACACACAGACTGTCAAACTGTCCATGACACACAGACCTCAGCGCCGCCCCTCATGCCCTATGGTGCTAATCCTGCCCACCCCAGGGCAGGCAGGGACCCACCCCCTCAGGAAAAGTATTTTTTTATTGTAAAGTTTTGTGTAACATTTGTTATTATTTTACATAAATATCTACTGTTCCAAAACACTGCGTGGTTTCATCTCGCCTCAGGGAACCTCAAGCAGAACCCTGCCCTCTATCCTTCACTGTTTCTCCATATCCTGGACCTTCTGTGGCCACAGCTGTGCCTGTGCTTCTGGGACTGGTGCTGAATGTGGGTGCAGAGACCATCAGGACAGAGGAATACCTAGACACAGGACAGGGTAAAGGTGTATGGCCAGGTTCCGTCCACGTCCTTTACTTCGTATCCACCACCCAGCCCTCCCACAGCCCCCACCAGGCCCTCAGACCTGTTTCACAGCTGGCACACACATTCCCAAGCGACAGAGCCCCCTGTCATCTTCAGGGGCTGCCCTGGCCCCCTCTGATCGGCTAATTCCCACAGTGTAGAGAGGGGAGGGACTCCTTGCTCCTCCTAATCCCCACTGTCCCTTTCCTTCATCTCAAACAGTGCTTGAGGGTGGGCTAATGACCCCTGCTCCACTACCAACCCTGGGCACCAATTTTTAGCACAATGACTTGTGGCCCAGCAGCACGGCATCTGCCTAAAACCTCCTTCCATGGAGCTAGGCTGTGGTGTATACATATTAGGTAGGTGTGATGGTTCTCAGGCAAGGAGGAATGGACACTGTCGGCTTCCCAGACCCATCCACATCCACCCCTTCCCTCTGGCTACAACCTTGGGCCTTTCACCTCTTTTCCAAGTCCCCTCATGGAAGTATTTCTTCTCTGAATTTGAGGAAGCCCTGTCCTCACATTCCATTTTCCAGTGTACACCACCAGACTGTTAGATGCCAGGGACAGCATGTGGGCATTCTGGTGGGCCTTGTGGCTAGGATGGGCACACTGGGAATCATTTGCTAGAGACTGAGACGATAGGGCTATATCCAAGGGAAAAATAATAAGCACCAGATCTGCACCAGAAGGGTAAAGAGTGTGAGTGTAGGGCACTACTACTCCCAGCCACCTTGCCCACCTAATCCTAAACATTCCCTATTCCATGTGACAACCCAGCCATATGCCCACATAGCACAGGCCCAATGTAGACCCCAAGTCTCCATCTCTTCTGAGCACTGGGTAGCCTCCACAGTACCCTGTTATGTATGTACCAGGCAGGACCCCATGTTGGCAGAAAATCATCTGAGGGCAGGAAAGCACAGGCCTGTGCCCTGTGTTTGTGTGGAGGACCTGGGTACCCATACTGAGAAACAGCATCTCCAGCCTTTGTCAGACAGCCAACTTCACAAAGATGGAGCAGGAGCAGATACGGTGGTGCAGCCCTTGGTGCCAGCGCAGCCCTGCCATTGCCATTGCTGTTGCTATTGCACAGTACAACCTCAGGTTCCTCACAGGGCGCAGCTTACAGTGCTGGCCTGCCTCGTGATCATTCTTTGTAGGGCTACATTTGGTCTCGATCATTTTTGTGTGTTTTTCCAGTTGTGGCCAACATATCCCCACAGTGGCAGCTGGACAAGAGGCAAATGAGGCAATGACCAGGCAGGCCTGGACAGCGGGCAGGAGGCCGCCTGTGCTCTGCAGGAGCTTCTCTGGGCACAGACAGTGTCTGGATCCTGGCTCCTACTACTGTCCTCAGACCTAGCCTGTAGCTTGGCCACAGTTCTCAAGAGCCACCAGTGCTGGGAGAGGCAACCTGTCCCAGCCATCCCACCGCACTGGGCAAAGACACCCAGAGTTGATGGCCAAGTTGGTAGGTAAACCCCTGCCCTTGGGATAGGCCCCAAAAGAACATGACTTAAAGAAGTTTATTTTAACCTGAACATCAGTACAGAAGCTGCTGTCATATGGAGGGACAGCGACCTACTGCACAAAAACACTGTATACGAGGGGGGCTCATGCAACAATGCAAACACTTCAATAGGAAAGCATGACTGGGGTTTGCCTATGGTGCTTCCTGTGTCAATGAAACTTAGCAGAAACCAGCGTTTTCTGCAATCCGGGGGTGAGGCTAGAATCCACGTAGACACGGAGCGCATGGCTGGAGATAAAGATGGCATAGGGGGAAGAGCAATGGGGAGGCTCAGGCTTACATAAATACATGCAAGGGGGTGGGGCACACAAAATAGAACTTGTTATAGAAAATAGATGTACAGAATCTAGAAAAAACTTGATAAAATAGCCTACAAAAATATAAACTGTAGTAAAAATATACAAAAGTATCAACAGGTTCAACCTATTGAAAAACAATAGAAACCACTGCAAAGCTGGCGCCTTCCCCAGCCCTGGCACGTGCATGTGGCCAGCAGGTGAGACCACATGCAAGATGAACCATGTACACAGTCAGGGCCAGAAGGTGCTCTTCAGACAGCAGTGTGAGGGACAGGAATGAGTCTCCTCAGCTGCAGAACAGGGTGGGAAATGTTGATGCAAAAACGGGTTCAGCCTGGAACTGGGCCAGCATGCACCCGCCACCGCCCATCCAGGAGGGCACCCAGTCCATGTCCAGGATCACTGCTCTCGCACGCTGCCTGGCCACAGAGCAGCCCCGCTGTACAGGTGCTATGGCAAAGCACTATTCCACGGGAAGGTGGACCAAACATGAACGTTCCTGAGGGGCTACTCTTGGCCCCTGAATGTGGCAGCTTGGGTTGGCACCTTGTGTGGGAAACTGACTTGGAAACTAAAATCTGGGGGCATCTAGAGCTGACCCAGGAGGCACCTGCCACTGTTCCCTGTGCCTTCTCAGCAGCTGTCCCCAGCTAACAGCCTCTCTGGAGGAGGACGGATAGGGTGCACCAGCAGGTGGCCTGTACCTGACAACAGTGGCAGACTGGCTCCCCATTCATGGGCTACTTTCCAGAGAAGCTGAACCTCAAAAACCAGTCCCAACACATACATAACAGCAAGATGTGTTTCTGACACCTGAACAGAGAAGTGGCTGAATAGAGAGACCAGCTCTCTGCATAGTAAGGAAGCAACTTTACCAAAGCTACAAGCTGAGTTCAGCATACAAGTAGTGTAAAATACTCCATGTAAGACTATTTCTCTTGTACTGAGTAATACTGTGTCAAAACACATTCACTTACAACACCCAAACCTCAGGGATGGTCTCAAGGGGCAGGGGGGAATAGTCAAGACCTGGCAGCCTACCACATCAGAGACCACGTGAACCCCATATCTTCACCAAGAACAAGGTTATCTAGCAGCCGCATGGAGCTGGGTGAGAGCTCCCATAAGCCCTGGCCTCAGCAAAAGTATTGTCAAGCTCCAGTGCAGGAAGGCACAGGAGCACTGGCCACCCAGGGGGTTCTTGTCCAGCAGCTGCAAAGCCCCACAGCTGCTTCTGTGCCCTCACCAGGGGCAGGCAGTTCACCTGGAGTCCTACCCAGCCCTATGTGAATAGCTTTCATATATCATCTTCCAGGTGGAAAGTTTTCCACAGATGCCAAACATGGGGCAAGCTGCAGCAGAACCATCCCACTCGAGGCTGGTGCAGGGCCAGGCCCCCCAAGTGGAGGAACTACAGTGAAAGGTTGAGCCTGAGAGGGCAGAGGAAAGCTCCTGGGCTTTCAGCAGAGGCCACTCCAGAACAAAGGTGCACTTGTTTTTTAAGGAAGCCCCTCTGCACACTGATCTCACCACATGGGAGTAGCCACAATGAACCCCTAGTGTATCTTCCAAGTACTGCTGTTTAAGACACACACAGCTGCTATGTACAGGAGACGTCACGATATGGGAGGCACCCAGCAAGGTCAGTTTTCATGGGGCGAAGACCAAACCAGCTGGCAGAAGCTGTAAACAGAGTCTTAGAGACAACCAGCTGGTAAGTGCACAGTGATTCACCGATCAGGCAGAATGCAGGACTGAGACATATGTGACCAAATGCTACGGCACTGTGCTGGCTGTAAACAGAGCAGACCCCTCTCCAGCCCTGAGTGGGATGAGAAAGTGCAGCCTGGCTTTGGACATCTGCCCCACAGAGTCCCAAAGGCCACAGATGTTACACCCCAGCATTAAATGAGCAGGGACCCCTGCAGTTCACTTTGGACACACTTTGGTTACCACAGCAAAGAGCAGCATCTAGGGGAGGGGTTACTCAGGCATCCTCCTCCTCATCGCTGACCAGGCCACCCTTGTCAGGGCCAGGTTCCCGCTCACGCAGGAAGTCTTCGCGGATGGCCTCCAGCTCAGTGAGCTCTTGTCGCACCTTCTCCAGGTGATAAGCACGTCGGTTCCGTATCTGACGCAGAGGAAAGGGGTTCAGGTCCACAAAGGAGATGTTGATCAGCTTCCTGGTATAAAGGGCAGAAAACAGGTCAGTGAGAGTGCTCTCACAGCCCCCACAGCAGCAAAACCACGGGACAAGCAGGAAGGACACCGATTCTCCACACACTAGAGGATTGAGTGGGTGAACAGGCCTCCTCCCATGGGGGCCTCGGTGGCCAAGGCGACATTCATGATCCTGCAGGTCTGCTATGCCTATCTTCTGGCCTGATTCCCCATCAGAACATTGGGAACATTGGGTATCCTGACCCAGAGCATGGGGGCTCCTGAAAGAAGTACCTGGTACTGTTCCACATCTGTGGATGCTAGTGGGTATGAGTCATCAGGGCCAGTGCCAGGCTGGACTGACTGCACAAGGGCGGACGCCTGAGCAAACCAGCAATGACAAACAGCAACACAGACCTATGCTGCCTAAGGGCTTCTAGTACCTCTGAGCCAAGGACCAATTTTCAGCAACTTACAAAATTGGGACTTACCTTTAACCACTGCCTATCTGTCTAAGACAGAACTAAGACTTGTCCCAAGGCTGCTGTTGCTCCCAGCACACAGGTCAGCCCACTGCTCCTGGGCACAGGAGGAGCTGACTTCCCCAGATGGGGCCATACCCTGCCTGCCAACTGAGGGTATGGTTGAAGTAGTACCCCTGCCATCACCCAGCTGTGTGGGCTGTATTTAACATGGTGTGCAATATGCAGAGGCACAAGCCTTAGGAATCCTCCTCCATCGTTACTACTCTACAATTCATGCATGCCTGATGAACCCAAAGATTCTGGCATGGAGATACAGGTGAGCAAGGCCAGCTCTGTTCAATGCCAAGCTCCGACTGTTCTAGGACAGGTGAGCCCCAGAGATCAGGGCAGCCCTGAGCAAGAGACACTGTGGGCAGACTAGCTGAGAAATAAAACACTGCAAGGACTGGGTCCGGGAAGCCCACACACCAGCTCTCCTTACTGCAGCTATGCACACCTAAGCTATATAAACCCAAGACCTACTATCTTCCCTTTTTCTACATAAAGTGAGCACTGGGAGTGCACAGTGAACACTTCCACTCTTGGATGGGAAGCTGGCTGGCCTATCAGCCCAGAAGCAGCACAGGCAGCCCCAGATTCTACCCTGAAATGCTCAGCTCTTCTGAGCACCCAGGGATCTTGCTGCAGAGACCATTTCAACTGTATCGTCCAGCATCTTCTGGATGCACCTGGCTATAGAAGCCCCTCCTTCCTGTACTATAAGACCCATCTATATGCTGCAGAACCAGTTCACCCTGGAACCATTCTTGTGGGGGCTTCTTAAACTATCAGGGCCCCCTGCAGAGGGGCCTGGGCACCTGCACTCTTAACAACAACACCTACCACCCATAGTCCTGCCAGCACATAAGGCAATATGAAGGCTTGGACTTTCTAAAGCAAGGAAAACTTCACCAAACTGCTCACAGGTGGCGCTGCAGGACCATAGAGGGCTTGGCAGGCACTGCCCAGCCCTAACGGGTGTTAACAAGACAGGCTGGCAGGATGGACAGGCTCCATCTCTGAACCAAAAAATTTCAACATAGGGTTAGCTCTTGGACTGAGGGAGCCCATCCAGAATCTTTCTTGATGTTATTAACAGAAAGTTCTGGAGACTCCTGAGAACCTAGCAGTGTTGACAGGCAAATATGACCATAAGATATCCTCTGGGCCGAGATTAAGTCCCTGCTGAGCATGTCAGTGTTGATCCTAACAGCCTAAAGTACCAAAACAGTGAGGATGCCGGAGAGCCTTGCAGCATCCACTGGGTCCGGCTGCTGCCAACAGACTCCCCCACTGTGGTTCAGGGGTCACAAGAAGCCCAAGACAGAACGATTCCAAATGCTTGGCTGCCAAACCAGAATTCTTCCAGATTCAGACCTCTCCCGTCGGTCTGCCCCAGCGCTTCAGCTCCACAGTAGCTCCTCTCCTGCTAGGACCACTCACACACCCATCCTCCCAGGATTCCCAGAGGCCATTCTATGCCAGTGTGACCTGTCCCTCTCTTGCCTAAGTTGTCTATGGTGATTTCCAGTACTCTTAGTGCTAGGAAGCTTGCAAGAGCCAAATGGCCCAGCTCTACCATGGCCAGCTACACACACAGGCAGACCGGTGACTAGGCGAATCCACTTACAGGTCCCCAAGCACTGGCTCCCCCATCTGCATGCTGCCCAAGAAGGGTTCTTCCTAGCATCTCCCCTCATCTCCCTTCCTAGCCTAGGCCCTCTGCTTGGGGCCCTCCTGCTCCCCTACCACCACCAAACTCTATCTAGCACCCCATGCCTGGCCCAGGCCCTGTTTGTAACACACTCAGCAAACAACTGTAGACCCAAACAGACCATGGTTTTTGGTTACTGGGATTCACATTTTCTGGTTGAAGTATAAAACCAATTTCATCTCAGTTCTCTTCTAATCTCCACAAGATCACACCCTTCTTGTTTCTTCTCTCAGGAAGGGAATTTCCTCCCCCACACAGAACCCAAGTCTTACAACAGCAGGAACCAGCTACTGTGGGAGTGCAGAGGTGTAAGTTTCAGTTTTCCTGATCTTTTGGGGAAAGAGAACTCAGGGACTCACCGGGCATCAAGGATAGTGCGAGTGAAGTAGCGGAGATACTTGAATATAGACATTGAGTCCTGCAACTTCAGGATCTCTTCTTCCTTGTATTTAAAAACTGCCAGGGCAAAACGGAAAATAACCTGTAGAAAGGACAGGCAACCATGTGAGTGAAAACAAGCCTGAGTGCTGAGGTCCTGAGGAACCACCCATTGGGCCTGGCCCATGTGCATGCCGGCCCTGGGGGCAGATTCTCACTGGCCAGGCAAGCCTCTTCACAGGAAAGTAAACAGCAGCAATTCAGCCCCAACCCAGTCAGTCTCCCTGTGAAGTAAGTAGCTGTAGAATCCTAAGTTCAGCTAATATTTCTCATCAGTACAAAATAGAACTAGAAATTTCATTTATTTGCTAGCTTGCTTGCTTGCTTGCTTGCTTGCTTGCCTGCTGGCAGCACTGGGGAGTGAACCACGGCCTCACCATGAGCTACATCCCCAGCCTGTTTTCTTATTTGGAGAAGAGAAGCACAGATAGACATGAAACTGTCCACCCTATCATCCACCGGGGCTGCTGGATAAGTTTCTGGCTCATTTGTGCAGCTTTCAGCCTACCAGAGTAACTGAGATTACAAGTGTGGGACTCCCACTGTGGCTAAGTAGAAATCACCTGTACCACTGGTACAAACAGATTTAATCACTTTTATCAGGATTTTTACTAATAAAGGTAATAAACCCAGCAGTGAGACATCCAAAGTACAGCCCCTTCATGAACATGTTAAGTAAACTCAAAACCGAGGTCTTTTCATTCTGAAAGCCTCAAAAAGCTTGGCCACCAGAGGCCACTCCCCTCATGACTGGTGCAGCAGCACCATAAGTACTGATTTCTAAGTATGAAAAAAGAGAATCCACATTTTAGAGGATTCTGAGCAATCCCATATTTGAAGCTGGGGAGTGCACGCATGATGGTCTTAGCACATTAAGGCAGATTTGGAAAGAACTCTAGGAGCCCTCTCAGCTCCTTACTTAAAAGGCAGTATGTACAGAGGGGTCCCTGCACTTCCCTGCCTGAGGCCTGATTCCCATACTGTTTCTGCCCTCACTGAGAAATCCTTATAGTAAGAGCAGTCTAGATCATCACGTTAGCGATGCACTGCAGTACACAGAACTTGAAGCACCTGCGACCCCCTCACCTTTGGCCCAACACCTCTACCACAGGCGCACCTGCACAGATGCAAAAAGACAGCAGTCTCCGAGTCAACACAGCACGGGTAGACGTGAAACTGCCCACCCTACCATCTCTGGGCTGCTGTGTAAGTTTCTGGCTCATTTGTACTAGGAAATCCTATAAAGAGTTACAAAACATGCATGTGTCAGACCTTGACACCCTGATATGGAACTGTCTCCAAGATACACTTATGTAATTTATGCACTGAATACTTACGAGAAGGATGTGTAGTACATGGAGAAGAATTAGGACACTGGGGACAGGGAGATCTCCTTTCCACTATCTACCCTTAGTTTTTGATAAGTAGTGTATTTATATATTAAAACATATACTAGTTTTCTAAAACACACAATGGGGGGTGCCTCACGGGCAGTCTAGCTGACTCCCCATCCTCTCTGATCAGATCTCTGAACCTCTTTAACCACACAATGCAGATAATGCCAACACCCATTCCACAAATGGTAAGGCTCAGACTACAAACCATGCAAGCTCCCAGGCCTAATACAGGGCTTGGTACTATTGTTTTTGTTCTATTCTGCAGTGCTGGGAAAACCAAAGTCCCATGCAAGCTATGTAAATGCTATGTCCCTAAGCCACATCCCCATCCCATACTGAGCATTGCTACTAGATAAGCAGTGATCATGGCTCCTCAAGGCCCCCAGGACCACCACAGCACTGTGCCCTGCTGCCAGTCACCAGGAGTGTAACTGAGAACAACATAGACAAGCACATTCACCTTTGGTCCCTCATACAAGAAAGAGTCCCATATCTTAAAGAGGATGTCGCTAACTACGCTGTCCACAAACACCACCAGGAACCAGTTGAAGGTAATGAGCGTATAATCAACTTTGTATTGTTCAAAGTGTGCGTGCAATCGAGGCAGCTTCTCATTCATGAGATCTCTGAACACCCGCTGGTCCACCTGTGGAGGGAACAGAGGGGAAAGGGGTCAGAGTTGGCCACAGCACTGAGCAAGCACACAAGGCCAGTAGCTCGGACTGGGAGCAGAGGGTGGAGTCACAGGAACCATGGCCACAGAGCTGTCCCAACTGTGGGGACTGTCACAAGGCTGGGCTGCTCTGTGGCTCAGAGGTGTCTAAACCTGAGTGCTGCAGATGCACATCCAATATCCAGGCTTTGGGGTAAACAAAGCACAGGGATGGTAAGCCTGCATCCTGGGCAGATGTAGCAAAATGAGTCCTGAGCCACAGTGGGACATTACCTACCTACCTGTATGACACACATTTACCAACTGAAAGGGAGCAGGGGGAGCAAGAGTTCCTGCCTGCGGGACCCAGGCAGGGGTCTCAGCAACACCACACCAGCTGGTACTCTCAGCAAAGGGTTTTCTATAGTCTGTCCTGTCATGGAGATGGCTCTTGTGAGGCTCACACAAGGCTCATGTGAACTATCTACTTACTGCACACAGACACACCAGGCAGAAGATGATATGGCACAAGTTCAGCCTGACCTCAAGGATACAGAAGGTAAGCAGGCAGACATATATGAATTGGCACAGTGTTGATGGAAGATCCTGGAGATAGCTCATGGAGAAGGGACATCACCTGCTACCCAAGCCCAAGTAAGGTGCTACCATGTGACAGAAGCCAGTCACAGAGGCTGCCTTATCACACAATAGGGTCAAAACCTTGTCCTGTAGGCCAGGAGCTTTCCGTAGCCCACACAAAAACAACCAGCTTCACCTGTGGCTCAGTCAATATTATCCATGTGTACATGTACAACAGGAGCAAAAGTCACACAAACAGTACTTACCCCATACACTAGACTTGCCTCAATATTCAATTCCAGTCTACTCAACTTTACTGGACACAAAAGTCCCCTGAACCACCTTCTCCAGCCAAGTTGAAAGATACAAGAGGCATGGAGCAATGTCTCATGAATGAACACCCAGGACTGTCCCTCCCATGGTAGTCAGGCAGCAAGGCTGGCCAGAGAGCGAGGTGAAGCCCTGTCTGGCCAGGTGCAGGCAGTGAATCTGAGCCCATGGAGAGCAGCAGGGAGGAAGAGAGCACAAGGATTCATAACTGTGTGGAGACAAATCTGCACAACTAAAAACCCCCGTGCAGAGAAAGTTAAGGAGAAGTGTTCAAGTACCCTGGTTTCTGGCTGCACACAAGGCAGGGCAGAAGTGTGGAGCCTGGACCAGAACACGGAGACTAGCATGTACTGGTGCCATGGCACCTCTACTGGGAGACCACACTGAGGTTACCGGGGAGGCCTGGACTCCAAGGAGGAGGCACACAAGAGTACAAATCTGCAAAAAGAAGAAGGCAATAGCAAGGCCCCAAGTCACAGGTAAAAGCCCAGGGGTCAGGGCAGGGGCAACAGCAGCCAGGTACACATGAAGGTCCCTGCAGTGCTTCATGAACTGTCCACGTGCCAAAACTACAGTCAGCATATCTCTTGTGGGCAGCCAGTGGGGACAAACTGGACAGCCACTGTGGACAACAACTTGGCAACACAGTGACACTACTCCTAGAAGGACACCATTCCCAAACTTGCAAAACTACACCACACATCAGTAAGTTAGAATAACAGGTGTGGTCATCCTTGGGATCCCTAGAATACTAAGAAAACTAAAAGCAATATTCAGGCTATCCAACCTAAGCCCACAGGGTGTACATAGATGGCTTGCCTCCACAAAAAGGCCCCATCTCGGCCTGGCCAGATAGCTCAGCAAACTAAAGTGCCTGCTTAGGAAAGCACTAGGGGACCAGGGTTCGATCCCCATGCCATGCCGGCCCTGCCCCCGGGACACATGCGCCCCTGTAATCCCAGTGATTGGGAAGCTGAAAACAGGAGGATCACTATGAGTCAAATCTGTGCGATCCTGTAGACCCTGTATTAAATACATTTTAAAAAAAAAAAAAGGAAAGGGCCTGAGTTCAATCCCCGGTTCCGCAAAAAAAAAAAAAAAAAAAAAAAAAAAAAAAAAAAAGGCCCCATCTCAGGCCACGTGTAAAATGTGTAATGAACAAAAGTCAGAAAACTCAGCACTATAGGCTGGACACACCTGATCGAGACAAATGTTTTTCTTCTTTAAAAGAAATTTCAAAAATAAAAAATGTGGGGGTTTTTTGTTTTTAAAAAGTATGGTTAGGGCTGGAGAGATGGCTCGGTGGTCTAAAGCACCTACTTAGAACAAGCTTAGCAAAAGCA
>NW_004524602.1:202770-204305 GCF_000260255.1 Octodon degus
TCTCTCTCTCTCTCAAATAAATAAATAAATAAATAAAATTTAAAAAAAATAAAAATAAAAAGTATGGTTACATAGCTTCCAGTAGGCACTACTAGTAAAATCTTAAAAATGTAAAAGCAATGTAACCTATACAGTTAAAAAGTATTGCTATTTTTACAAAAATGATATTAATAAATTCTAAGCTTACCCCAGAGTAAAGGACCACAAAACACAAGAATTTGAGGTTAGAAATACAAATTTTTGGCCAATTAGCTTTCTGACTATAATAAGAGACAAAAGATACACATTGGCTGAAATGAATTATAATTAATTTCCTTAAACACTTTGAAAACAAAAGTACGTATGAAGCAGTGAAGCCTCTCCACGTGCAAAAGGTCTGGGCCTCCAGCTTCCCTCCCCTTCCTCCTGCCGGGTAACCCTGGGTAAGTGTCACTACTACCAGAGAAGGCACTGTGAACATAGTTTCTTTTTCTTTTTTGAACATAGTTTCAAGTAAGACCTGTCATCTCTTCTCAAAAAGCCTACCAGGCCCATCCTGGGCAGTCAGCACCACACCACAGACAGTGCTTTCCTGCCTTGAACCTCCTGTCTCTACACTCACACGTGAACTACACACTGACCTTCACCTTCAGGCCCTGGGTTGTCTTGAAGGAGCTATTGAGTGAAAAGGGAGGAGGACAGCTGCCTCCAAAAATCAGCTGCTGAAATCCAGTACACAAAGCCTCCCTTGGGGACTTAACTCAGCTTGCATCTCAGCTCTAAATCTACAGGCTGATGACTGAAGCACAGTAGCTTAAAAATACCAACAGGATAGAAATTCATTAACAAGTCCTGCCACCAGGGGGCGCACTGAGACAGCGATTGAGACTGGGCATGGTGGTGGATGCCTATAATCCCAGCATTTAGGAGGCTGTAAACAGGAGAATCAATATGAGTCTGATCTACATAGTGAGACCCTGAACACCCTGTAGACCCTGCCCTAAATACAGAAAAAAAAAAAATTCATTAACCAAAACTCAACAGCTCTCCCATATGCCTATAAGGAACTCACCAAAAAAGAAACCAGGAAAACAATCCCAATCACAACAGCTACAAAAAATTAAGAACATAAGAATCAACCAAATAAAGGAAATGAACAACCTCATAATGAAAATTACAGAGCATTGAAGAGGACATTAGAAAATGGAAAGACTTCCCCCCACTACCCCCCGCCCCCAGGGCACGCTGAGAGGGTAATTAAGACTGGACATGGTGACAAGCGCCTGTAATCCTAGTGTTTGGGAGGCTGAAAACAGGGGGATCACTACGAATCTGATCTGTTTAGTGAGTCCCTATAGACCCTGGTTTTTTGGGGGTTTTGTTGTTGTTGTTGTTGTTGTTTTCCAGAACCAGGGATTGAACTCAGGCCCTTGAGCTTGCCAGGGAAGCGCTTATTCTACTGAGCCACCTCCCCGGCCCTTAGACCCTGTATTAAATACATTAAAAGAAGAAGAAGGAGGAGGAGGAGGAGGAAGAAGACAAGGAAGGAGAGAGAG
>NW_004524602.1:207168-221441 GCF_000260255.1 Octodon degus
AAAAAAAAAAAAAAAAAAAAAAAAAGATGCAACTGTTTCCCAATGACTGAACAGCCTCATTTAAAAAAAAAAAAAAAAAAGCTTTCATTTTGCTAATGCAGCTATTCTTTGAGATCATAAAGTTCAAGAAGTTTCAACTACTCCTTTTATACATAAAAAACAACACCAGATGTGGATTTAAGTAACAAAGACTAGCAGATGTATAAAGAATACAGCTGTCCAGAATCCAACTACTCTGCTTCAATACTGGAGGAAGGAAACAGCGCCACAGACAAAGGGACCCTGCTGAGAGGCTCTCTGAGACAACCAGATCTAAACTGCTCCTGCAGAGGTGGAAAAGGATGCCATGTGTGCCAAATTCTACATTCTTCACAACAGACACTTGGGTCCAACTATTATACACTGTTACTAATCAAGAGAATACTTACCCAATATGTCCACGTTTGGTTCCAAGTAGGCACAGGGGCAGAGGTGAGAAAAATGAGCTCTTAAGCTAAAATCCAAGAACCTCTGGTTGTATGTAATAGGAAGCTGAGTCACAGGAAATCTCAGATGCCCTTTCTCATGATTTGCTTTTTCCCCCTTTCCTTACGTAGAATCATAATGAATTCACCTCCAGTTAAAAAAGAAAAAACAGGGGCCGGGGAAACAGCTCAGTAGAATAAGCGCTTGCCTGGTAAGTGCAGGGTCCTGAGTTCAATCCCCAGTACCGCAAAAAAAAAAAAAGAAAAAAGAACTGAGCTAGGTGGGCAGGAAGGTCTCCAGTCATGAAAGGAATGGAGAACACAAAGATGACAAATGATAGATGAAGGAAAAAAACATTTCACAAAAGGATGGTGAAGTTAAGAGGCCTGAAACACAAAGGAAGACTGAAGCTTGTCTACTGAAGTTCTGAGTATTCAGAAGGCACAGACAAGAACCAAACATTCTGAAGAAAAAAATCCAGCAAAACAGTTAAAATTCAGACACTTTAACAGTAGTGGAGATGGAGGTGCAGGGAAAGAGCTGTAAGCACCCCTTACAGACAAAGATCCACTTCCATGACATCATCAGGTATGCAGGGTACCACTGCACCTCCAACGTGTGTGCTCAAGTCCCACTTGGTTTTGCAGACTGTCAGCTTCCAGTCAGTTTTATACCTAAGAATAATATGTGAATTGTGGCTTAAAGTGAAACAAGACTGCTTTATTAAGCAGTAGCCTATTTACAGCCTTTTTCTTTTTAAAATGGAGACTGTCTAGGAACAGCTGAACTCCCTTTACTTTCCAAGGGCACAAAGAGAGCTGCTCTGTCCTCACCACCACAAGCAAGGGCTTCCTGGAAACCATCTGGTTTCACTTGGGTCTTACCCAAGGAACAGTCCAGTTTAAAACTTTGCCTCCTGCAGCACTCTCGTTCCTGACACGAATAGACAGCCCTTAACCCAATATCAGTACCAGGGCTATTAGGCCTCTATGCTGCCGGGATAAATATAAGCACTCAAAACTCAAGTTCATGCACTTGGCTTACAGGGGATTCCTTAAATACATATACAGAGTCTTCATTCTTTATCTTCCCAGTAAGCTGGGTTACCTACATCACTACCAGAGGGGAATACAAATGCAAAGTGCTATGCAGCAGAAAGCAGAAACAACAGGAAGTGGGTCATCCAGGTAAGGCCAGACTGGGTCAGAAGCAGGAGGCTGTCTTTAGCACTCAACACTCTGTCCAAGAGAAGCTACATGCAGAGGCCTCATTCTGGCCCAGAACAGCTCAGACATAAAAGCTACACCAGTGATGCTGAACCTCTTAGAGCTTACAATGATGCAAACAGCCTGCTGCAGCACCCATGCCATAGGTTTGCCACACTGAACTAGATTATTAAGGACAGGCCAGCAGCCTATAAATCCCCTGCTTAGGGAGGTACGGGAGACATATTTAGAGAGGCCAACCTAAAGAAAACAAGGTTAGATCTTTCAAGAGCAGGGTTTCAATCACTGAAGCACTGTTTAAGGCAACTTCCTAATTCACAAGGGTCCCATATAAATAAGGAGGGACCCGAGTTTTTACCCCCTGCATTATCAGCCACTGAAATCAAACTCTGATCAAAATCTATGTGTGAAAGCACAAGGAAGAAAGAATGAGATTCCAAAATGAACTGAATTTGATTTCATGTTTTTTTCCTGGGTGCTGGAAACTAAATCCAGGCCCTCGTGCACTTTACCACTGAGCTACACCTCCACCCCCACTTCTGCATTAATACTTTGTGGAAGCACATTTGTTTCTAATATTTCAAAGCTGGGCATGTTTCTTCACTAAAAGTACTTGCTACAATGCTTTTTTCCCTACAACACTGCCTTTCTGGACCGCACAGGAAGGGAGTTGTCAGGCAGGGCTTGGCACCCATCATTCTTTGAATGGCACCTGGGAACATGCTATGGCTGGTGCCCACCTGTTCAATCCTTGGCAGTAGCCAATATCTGGGTTCCGCCAGGAAAAGGCGAGCAGGACATTACGCAGCTTCTGGATACCCTCAGAGGTGGGGCAGGAGTAGTGCTTATTGTTGGGCAGTGTCCGAAGCAGGTCCAGCTCGATCTGTTTGGAGGCCGGGTTCTGCTTCTCCAGGGCCTTCTGCAACAAGACCTGGAAATAGTCTGGCTCCACACCATCCTTGAACTTCCTTGTGTGGAGGTCCACACACCACTTCCACACTTTGGAGCGGTGTTCGTGAGGAATGCCTGAGCGGATCAGGGTCTTCAGTTCTGGAGAGCACACCATCTCCCTATTCACTGTGCTGGCAAAATAGTTTTCCCACTTGACCCCAGTGGAAACTTCCTGGTTCTCTGTGAGGTACAGACTCTTCAGGTCCAAGGCCCGGACCTTAGCAACCAACTTCTCCTCTTCATCATCATCAGGCACAGTTCTGAACCCATAGATATCATACTCACTAAAGGAGAATGAAAGTGAAAATAAAAATAAAAATGATCTTTGCAAAAATAACCAATAAAACAGAGTAGAGAATCCAAATACTAAGCTATGTCCATGTATACATATATTACATATGACCAGGCATTTCATATAGTGAGCAAACAGTACGCTTCTTGATAAACAAGGAGAGAACAACTGCCATCTACATGGAAAAAATCAATTCCAGATGGCTCAAAATACTTAATGTAAAAACCACAAAGAAAATATAAGCAATGTCACAAAAACAAGACTGATCAACACGGCAACATCAACATGTATGTGTTTATATATCATACATACACAAGTGAATAGATTTATGCCTCAAAAGACAGGTCTCATTATGCAGCTCAGACTGGCCTTGAACTTACTATGTAGCCCAGGCTGGCCTTGAACTTGTGGTGATCCTCTTGCCTCAGCGCCCCCCGCCCCTGGGATTACAGGCATACACCACCATGCCCCGAAGAGACATCATTTTAAAGGTAAAAAAGCAAAGAAGAAAATACTTATAAGGTATTAGGGATGAACTGGTTACCCACACAGATTTCCTGTACAAAGAAAGTCCTCTATGGGCTCCCTCTGTTTCTGAATGCTTTGTGGATGCAAGTGTGTCCTAAAAAAGGCTAACATTGACCAAGCAATGGCCGTGACTCATCCACATGGCTGACACTGACAAAGGATCTACAATCTGAGGTACAGGATCTCAGGATAAATCCTGGGGGGATTTCACCGACCTTATCAGACCCAAAAGCTACAACTCTTGTTGCATAGGTCCTGCTTTATCTTGGTCTTAACCATCCAGCAGAAAAGTATAAAAACGAAGTATAAGAAGTAAAGCCATTGTGTTATGTTGAGCTGTAGGAGACTCAGGTCAACAATTTCTGACACTGCCAGTCAAGCAGAAGACCCAATACTATTATGGACTACTGGAATCTTTTAGAATATTTTGCTGAGTTAACATACCTATAATATTCAAATGACGGAACTAAACAAAAAAAGGGGATACAGATGAATGTCCATTATGTATCTGTGTATTCAAAGCGGTTAGGATAGATATATAGTTACATTCTCTTAATGAATAGAGGGATTTGTTCTAATAGTGTTTGTAAATAGGATATCACATCTGCATCTTGTACAGCAAATAACCACTAGAAAGAGAGTATACAATGTGTTAATTATTGAAACTGTCATACCAATTTGATTTGAAACTGTCTCATTGCTATATGTCTCTCAATAAAATTATGGGAAAAAAAAAAAGGCTCTCTATTCTTTGGAACACTGGCTCCTCCTGAAGCAGCATGGTCTAGAAGCAGGGTGACTTTGACATGGCACACGAGATCTGGTCCCCAGATCTACCCCTTCATGATGCAGGAGACGATAGTGCAGGATCTGTTCTGCTGACCCAATGGCACTGTCATTTTCAGACATGAGACACAGGAGTTGTGCGAAGTCCTCTGTGAAACACTACTCCGCTCAAGGGACTATAGAAAGCACCATACCCCAACAGTCACTGGCACCTTTACCTGACAAGATGAGGCTTCACAAATGCTTGCTCTGGCTGCTCCTGGCTCTCAACCTGCAGTGCGTCCTCCAAAAGCTGGGCAATGACTTCCTGGGTGGGCCCCTGTTCTTCAGAGCACACTGGAGTCTTCATTTCTTGAAGCAGTATCAGGTATTTGCTTTCTACCTGGCAGAGCTTGGCTTCCAGGCTGGAATACTACAGAGAAAGTGGGAGGTTACCTCTATCCAGACGAGATGCAGAAAAAGCTTCCCGTATGTGGCTCAAGCAAATGACAAGCCCAAGATTATCAGGAAGTGAGCCAGAAACAGACAGTAACAAAGACAAGGTTAATGCATGCCACTGGCCAACTGTTCTGTTTAACATAGCTTCCTCCTCAAGATCTGGCACAGAAGCAGCACTGCTAATCAGAGGCCTGGGTGCCAACAAATGCCACACCTCTGGACAGGGTTGGAGTGAGCAGCAGGGACCAGGTGCCAGGACTGACCAAGCTGGTGCCACCTGGCACATGATCCATAAGTGATCACCCCATGCCATACCACTATTCTTATGACACTATGACCCAGGACCAGCTCCCACCTATCAACTGATCAGACAAATTAAACACACACGGAAAACATGCAGGGGTAAGATTGGATAAATGCTTTAAGATTTGCTCAAAAAATTACACAAGGTATACAGCAGCCACAGGCAAGTGTCATCTGGTTATAATTCAGTTACAAAGGCCAGCCCAATAGCTCAGCAGATTAAAGCACCTGCAAGCAGGCACAGGGGCCAGGGGTTCCATCCCCGGGCCCGCCTCCAGGGTGCGCTGAGAGGGCAATTGAGACTGGGCAGGGTGGCACATGCCTGTAATCCCAGCTCTCTGGAGCGGACCACTACGAGTCCGATCTACATAGTGAGACTCTGAACACCCTGTACACCCTTCCCTAAAATACAAAAAAAAAAAAAAAGTCAGTTACAACTAGAATATTTGTGATCCCATTTACACTCTGCAAAGCCTTTCCAGCCATAATCATGTCTGACTCTCAAACCAATCCACTGTTTCAGAGAGGAGGCAGTATCCTCACCACCCATTTTATAGATATAAAACGTGACATAAATTCGAAATAATTTGGGGAATCCATAGTTATATATAATTTTTCTCAAAACTTCATTTAAACTGCATGTGTTTGATAGAATCCACATCTATAGGCCTTTCTCTGTCTTCTTCAAAGACGAAGTATGTACTACTTGGCTCTACATACCAAACTTACTTTAAATATGTTTTGATACCACCAGTCATCTTTCTCTAAGCTTTTAAAACACATCCATTTAAATGTGTTTTTATAAAGCCATCCCCCTTACCAGATAATAATAGCCTCATACAGACTCACCTTGGCCATCAGATCTCTCTCTCTCCTTTCTGCATTTCTTCGGAGAGCTGAGAGTTCCAGAATTTCCTTATTAAGAAATTTATTTTGGGCCTTGTACCCCTGTAGATTATCCTGTGGGGGAAGGAAATCCCATCAATTCACACTGGCTGGATGTTGGCTAATTACTCTTGTGAGGAGAGCTTGCTGCCTCACCAAACAGTCTCTAAGTTGGGTGACTTCCAAAGACCTGGAGGTTAACAGAAACTTCTGGGTTAATCTTGCTGGTCACCTGTGGCAGCAGAAGGAACATAGTCATGCTGCTGTAGCAAAGAAGGCAAAAGAAATACTGACTTGATGGTGGCGCTTTTTCTCAACTGATGACAGGAGAAATGAACAGCACTTATTTCCTAAATCTATGTAACTATTTTGTTACTCATATTCCTTGAAGTGGTACAAATAAAGTGATACTTTACTTTTTTTTTAATAGAGAAATTGAACATACTCTCTCAAGTTTCCCGTTTTTTTCTTATGTACTTTGTGTAAAGGGAAAAAAGGGGCTATAAACATATAAAAAAGCCCTAGACTAAAAGTTACACTAATAAATTCAGCCTATGATTATAAGGCACGTAAGAAAACAAGCTTCTCAACCTTTTTCCATTGAAGAAGTTCAAACTTATGGAAAACCCAAAGACAAAGTACAATAGGGCTGTGGAGTAGCTCACTGGGAGTGCCTTCCTTGCATGCATAAGACCCTGGTGGCACTGGAAAAAAAACAAGGACCAATGTTTTGTCTCCACCAGAGAATATTACAAAAGCAAGAAGTAACCATTATCAGACACAAAAAAAGAGTAAAATCCAAAAGACAAAAAAATTGTACAGGGCCAGGGAGATGGCTCAGTGGAATAAGTGCTTCCCTGGCAAGCGCAAGGGCCTGAGTTCAATCCCCAGTTCTGCTAAACAAACAAACAAACAAACAAACAAAAAAACAAAAAATCCAAAAAATTGTACAGGCCACATTCACTGACAAGCAAGAAAATGGGCCAGTAACAGAAATAATAAAGTTATCTAAAAATACACTTAAAATATTTAACATGATTTGTTTATATAAAAATATATAGTTGAAAAGTATATACATGTTATTTTCCACCTAGTCATTTTAGATGTGAGGTCAAAGAAGAAATCAGTACTCCCTCTTCAACCATGTAGTCTAGTCCTGGAAAAGGAGAAAACAATGTCAAGATACTGCTATCGAAGTCCTCTCTCAAACCTTTCAGCACTACACAGGAAGTATGCAGTAGGTCTAGGGTCACAGGGACAGAAAAGCTGAGGTCCTGACCAAGGCAGGACTCACGTATCCCACCTGAAAGTGACCTGGCAGCCACTGTCTCTTTATAAGATCCACCCACTGAACATCACAGTTATGGAATTTGGGAGCCAAAGACTTTTAAATGGTTGAGAAATGTTCAAAAAAAACTACTTTATTACTGACCCCAAACATCCCAGCTATTATGCCACACAAAAAGAAATGGAAGGAAGGGTCCACCCTGATCCACCCCATTAGTGATCTCCACAGCCATGGGGAAGGGTCCCCTGCCAGGCACTTGGCTCAGCTTCTGGAGAAATGTGACCCACACCTCTCTCCTGCCCGGTACAGCCCACTATGGCCTGGAAACCCTGGCTCTGGCAGAGTCTGTACCTGTTGCAAACACAGATGTGTTTGCAAAATGAACACTTTCAATAGGATGTATGATTAGGGCTGGGAATAGTCATGGTTCCACACATCAAGCGAACCAACTTCTACTGGTAGCACCAACAAAGACCTCTTCTACAGGAAAAGCTACTTTACAGTAAATGTAAGTATATAGTATGAGGTTGGGGTTTAGTGACTTTTTGATTTTCTCATTAACAAATTCTGCCCCCAGACCAACTGAGAAACGGTCACTATGGGGAGCCATGTATACACTCTGACAATGCCACTATTCTGAAAAACTCCACTAGGGGAAAACATGCCTGGATCCAAGTTACTCACAAAGAGCAGGTGGCCAGGTGCAGAATATTTTGAGCTTGATGGGGCTGGCAATTGGGATCTGCTGAGCTTCCTGGGCTCTGCCCAACATCTCACATCCTAGGAGACATATGTCCATCTAAAACCTCTCAAAAGCTAGTGGCAGAAGAACTTGACGACCCTCTCTATGACTCAAGAGCAGCCCAAGGCCATTGAGCTCTATGCCCTAGATGAGGCTTTTCTGTAGGCACACGAATCCAACCACCTCTCCCTTTCAGAGTGCTAGCCATGCAAACAGCATCTGCTGTCAGTATCCTAGATCAGACCCAGAAAAATCACTGCTTCTCACACAAGGGTGGCCTAGAGATAGATGCCAGGAAGGGGAGTTCTGTCTCCCTTCTTAGCATCAACACCCTTCTACATGGGGTACAGGGGTGTGGGCTTCTTCCATACCCACCTGAGCTGGAATCCACCCCTAGCTGGCCCTTCACCAGCTTGTGCAAGAGTATGTGCAGTGGATGTACAGAAGAGGCAAGAGACCATTTCCACAAAGCCCATGGGATAACAAGGTGCTAGGGTGATTCAAATAGAAAGGGAAGGCTCAGCTGCCTGAAAGCACAGGGGAAGAGATCGGAGATCTGAACCTACTTCAAGCAGAGGCAACAGCATTCACATTTCCCAGGAAAACTATTGGCAATATCAATAGTTTTGATATTGTGAGACGTGTTACACTTGTCAAACACAAAAACAAAAACAGGCAGTGTTCTATCTCACCCAATGAGCTCACAGAGAACAGGACCTCCAGGATGATCTGGCTAGAGGTACCATTTCTGGGAGCTCTGTTCTCATAACCAGAGTCAGTGCCCTGCCCTTACTTTCAGCCTGTCCAGCTCCAGCTGGTCCCTGCTGGCTGGGGCAGCCAGTGGAGAGCCCGGCACTGAGGAAGGGGAAGGCATGCTGCCCTCGCCCTCGCTGAGCTTGATGATGACCTCGTCCTTGGCTTGGATGGTCTCCATCAGCATTCCCAGCCGCTCGTCAAGCTCGCCAACTGTGCTCTTTAAGGTCCTCACTTCCTGTTGCAGACTCTCCTTCTCCAGATTCAGCCGCTCCAGCTGGCTGCTGAGGCCCAAAATCTGATCATCCTTTTGGTGGAGCAGGTCCAGTGTGGCCCCAGGGATCCCCTCGCAGAATCGACCACTTGTAAAATACTTGTCATACTGGGAAGACCGAACTGTCTGCTGCAGCAGCCGGACTAGCTCCTGGGAGCCAAGAAGAGGACAAGGTGAGGTGAGGGAGAGAGTGGACAGGAAAAGGCAGAGACTATAATAGCATGCAAAGAGCAATTGTTGGAATCTGCGGAACCACAGAAGCTTTACTCAAAACTCCTTGAGAGATACAACTAAAGAGGAAAAAATTTACTCCATCAAGACAGTCTGTATGAAACAATGACAGGAAAAGGAAACAATAGACACAAACACTGTCATTAACAATGGTGATGACAAGTATTAATCAAGATTAGAGAGTCTGTAGTCTCTATTCACATTCAGTGAACTGCTAAGCAGTTAGGTCTGATCATGTCAGAGGGAAAGTGCCACTTAAGAGCACCGAACTCACAGTAGAATTGGCCAGAGTACAAAGAGCACTGTCCTGAAACCTCCAATAAGGAGGATGCCCTGTCCTGTCAATCCAGCCTCTCTGGACAAACCACCCAGCGGAGCACCAGTACCTGGAAAGGTGACTGTGGCAGGGTGAAGCTGCAGAGAAAGGCACTTCTGGGAAAAAGGAAACAGGCTGCGCTCCTGTAGTTGGGGACACAGAGGTGGGGAAGGCAGGTGTCTGAAGATGGTTACCTTCTGACTGGTCAGGTCTTTCTTCAGCCGCTCCAGCTCCTCCTGCTGGCTCTGAACCTGCAGCTGCATCTCAGAGGCCTGCCTGACACTGCCAGCACCCGACATTCCCTCGCTCAAAGGGTCTCCACTGCTGTGCCGATTCTTGTACGACCCAATGATGTCTTTCAAAGGGCGCTTGCCTTTGTAGGAGTTACGTCCAAAATCAAAGGGGAACCCTGAGCCAGATACTCCTACACAAAAACAAAACATACTTTATAAGAGCTGACCAAATCATCCTTCTGAACAGTACAATTAAAGAAAGCTTGCTCACAAATCACCCCCCAGGAGTGTGTATTCATCACTCACAAAATATGGGCAGGCTGAGATGCTCCTCTAGCCTCACCTTGTCCTAGAGAAAAACCAGCATGCCTCAAGTCAGAGATGCTGCCCCTATGGGATTCCTTGCTGGACACATAGTACCACATGACAGCCCTAAAAGAAAACTAACGTGTAATTACCCTAAAAGAAAAGTAAGACACAGTGATGCCTGGCTTCCTATTTTGCTAATTTGTGATAAAAACAAAACAAAACCCAAATGTATCTTTTTTAAAGTGTGAACAGCTATTTTAAAATGCAACTTTGCCTATTTTTTTTTCTTTTTTTTTTTGGGGGGGGGGGAGGAAGAGTCTCACTATGTAGCTCGAACTCATAGTAATCCTCCTGTTTTCAGCCTTCCCAGCACTGGAATTACAGGCACGTACCACCATGCCTAGACTCGGTCACAGGCTCAGCACACCCAGAGGCAGGGCCAGCGCAGCATGTGGTGCCAGGGATTGAACCCCAGGCCCTGCAGTTGCCTAAGCAGGCTCCTAATCTGCTGAGCTATCTCGCAGGCCCTTATTTTTTCTTCAAAATCATTTTTTAAAATATTGTGGAATTTGAATAAATTTTAATGCAGATGACTTCAAATATACATGCTATACAAGTTCAATTTGCATGAAGCTGGTAGGCAGGCAAACACCGACATGGTCAGGAGCAGCTCAGTGGCCCCTGAGGTCAGGTAGAAGCTGGAAGGGGCTAGCACCTGAGTGAAGATTGGTTTCATGTTGTGCTGGCTCTATGACAGTTCCTCAAGCCAAACATTCCTGACTTGGGAGGGAAGAATACAAGGAAAGGCCATCCACTTCCTGTGAATAACATGAACAAGTTGGTGGCTGATTCTGAGGGCAGCTCCAGAAATGCCCATAACCCATACAAGCATCTTCTCATTGGGAACAGGCTGGGAAGAGGTGGAACAGGCTGTTAGCAGTGGAGAAAAGATGCTTCAAGAGGTGCTGAGCGTTCATCAGGCACAGAACCCCCCAGTTCCCACTTCCACTTCACTGTTTCCACTAGGAGTCACACGCTCAGTGAACTCCCCCTCCACAGTCCTCCGCTGCAGGAAGCTGCTTCAAGTCACAATGGCCCCATCCTGGGTGTTTTATCAGGCAACCAAGTACACTCAACCTGACTTGATTCAGTGCATACCATTTCCTCATACCTAGATACCACACCACGATCCCTGGAACACAGGAAAGCTTTTTTTCAAATAAATCATAGCAGTACTTGCTCTCCCAAAAAACACTTCCCAGGGCTGGGGATTTAGCTCAGCAGTAGGTTGCCTGCCTAAAAAGCAGGAAGCCCTGGTTCGGTCCTCGGTAACAAAACAAAAAATAAACCAAAAAAGACTTTCCTAAACCCTAACTTCTGGTAACCCGTGCTAGAATCAAGCATAAGGCAAAATTTCTAAGTTATTTATTGTACTTTTATGTTTACAACATTAATATTCTCTTAATAAATCAATGAATCTAGATTTACTATGAAGGCCACTATGAAATGACTCTGAGGAGGATTTAATATTAACCAATTGGCTTTTCATGTTTACCGTGTGAGTTTGCCCAAGGCTTAGGCCCTTGTCTGGAGATGGGCAGCAGGCTCACAGTAAGTGAACCTCTATGAGTCACTGGTCCCCACTGAGGCCTGCATAGACCTGGGAAATTGGGATGTCTCACAGGACAACATAAGGACATAAGGACTGAGGATGTGTGGCTCTAATACCAATTAACTAAAAGGAGACTGCCGCTGTGGACTTTTCAGTCCTATGGTGAAGGCCTTCCTGGAGATAACATAGTTCTCCTAAATTAACATAATGTATTATTTGGAGAAGACCTTAAAGGGATTCTCAAGTCCTGCCCAGATTTCTGCATTTTTTTTTTTAGTATCCCCCTTCTAATAAATGCAGCTAATAAAAAGATAATAAATGCAGGCTGCCCAGAGAAGTTCTTTATCTTCAATCCTAGAAAATCTCTGTGAGGTTTTTGATGCTCCTGGAGCCCTGAAACCATACCATTTGCCTCATTTATTTAAATTTTTACTGTCCACTCATTTGGGAGACTGCAGGGCTGACCATCCAGCAATAACTAAGGGATGATATTAACACAACAGTTAACAGTATTAAGCAAAAGACTGATGGAAAATTTTATGAACACATCAAACTGTAGCTCCTAACCATGATCAACTGTAATAGTGGGAGAGAGAGGGAAAAAAAAAGACATGCTGTGGCTTCAATTATGTGCAACACACAATATCCTAAGCCCTCACGGAAAATATATTCCCACCAAAATTACAAGTTAATACTTAATCTCACCAAGCTTCAGCTTAACTGCAATATGAAGGAAAGGGAGGGACAGAGGAGTATATTAAATGAGCTCCCCAGCAAATACAGTCAGTAAAATCCAGAGGTGGGAAATCCCTCAGTATCATCATTGGGTTTCTGAGCATATGTGACAGGGAAAAGGAAGGGAAAAAAGACAGCAAGGTGTTTTGACAAAAGAGACCTAAGAAGTCAAGTATGGTGACAACAAACTGTAATCCAGCTACTACCTGGGGGCCTAGGGGCCACAAGTTTGAAGCCAGCCTGGGCAACTTTGGTAAATCTTATCTCAAGACAATTTTTAAGAGCTTTAGAAAGGTGGTAAAGCAATTGTCTAACAAGAGTGAGATCCTGGGTTCCATCCCAAGCATCACAACAAAATAAAACAGCAAGAGAGACAACATGACCTGACATTAAATGCAATATGTGGGCTTCATTTCCATCCTCATTTGAATAAACTATTGGGAGACATTTAAGGGAGGGAAGAAAAGGAAACCAGAAGTAGAAAGAATTAAGATGGGCTAGGTATATGAACCAACTCCCAAAATGAAAGCAATCATTATGTACTATAAACATGTACCAATAAAAATAAATAAAAATTATTAAATAAAAATACATTTAAATTGTTTTTAAAAGATACTTAAGGAATATTTTGGAAATTAGGTCATATTAAGATTTACTATAACCACCTTTAGATACAATAATGAAGCTGTATTTATAATGCTTTTAAAGAGTCATTATATCTTAGCAACAGCTATTAAAAGCTAGGTGGGGGCACACACCTGCAATTTCAACCCTTTGGGAAACTAAGGCAAAAGGATCACAAATTTGAACCCAGCTGAGAAAACTTAGTAAGACTACTCCCAAAAAGTAAAAAGATCTGAGGATGTAGTTTAGTGCAAAAGTCCCTAGTGTCACCAAATAAATAAATACAATTTTTAAAAAAGATACTAAGGGGCTGGTGAGATGGCTCAGTGGTCTAAAGCACCTACTTAGAACAAGCTTAGCAAAGCACAGGGAGGTGGTTCAACCCCCCAGCACCACATGCCAGCCCGCCCCGCCCCCTGGTGGGCTAAGCTGGCCACACACACACACACACACACACACACAATAAATAAATAAAAGACACTAAAAGGGCTGGGGAAATGGCTCAGTGGAATAAGCGCTTGCCTGGCAAGCACAGAGGCCTGAGTTCAATCCCTGGTTCTGAAAAAAAAAAAATTTTAAAAGGGCTGGGGAAATGGCTCAGTAGAATAAGCACTTCCCTGGCAAGTGCAAGGGCCTGAGTTCAATCCTCAGTTCTGCAAAGAAAGGAAAACAAATCTGTTACAGTTGTTGACACTCTGGGTACTAGGAGAGAACTGAGGGAAGGAAGAGGGTGGCCTGGGTAGAGAGAGAAGATATCTGAGCTTGCCCTTGAAGGAGGGAAGAAGGCATGAGATTTCATCCACTGAACAGTATTTATAGAGCAGGGAAGCGTGAAGGAATTGGACAAGCAAGGCTACCCTGAAGTTTGCACCTTGTGCTTGCCAGGCAGGTGCTGTACCACTGAGCTATATCCCTGGCTCTCATTTAGGCTTCTCTTGTCTCCTTTCCTACAGGGAACTTCATGGTGAGCTGTTTGAGCTACATCCTGGGGACCAGACAGGGCCTAGAGCTGAGCCTGGCAATTTCTTAGCCTGAGCAGGACCATGCCTCTATTCTTGTCCTTAAAGCAACACCCTTCTCCCTGAGGGCTTCTGGGAGTGTAGGCTCTTCCCCTGCCCGGGCTTCCAGGGAGTCTTGTAGGGTGCTGGGCAGAGCCTGTCTTGAAATCAGACAAGGCAGCTGGAGTTTAACCCCTTTTCTGCTGCTCACTGGCTTTGTGACTTGGGCAAGGTATTCAACTTCTCTTTCCCTCCCTCCCTCTTGTTGTTGGTTTTTTTTTTTT
>NW_004524602.1:223704-232956 GCF_000260255.1 Octodon degus
CCCATAATCTTCTTGATCAAAAAATTTGGGACACAACCGAGGTACATGACGTTACAGTACAAGTTCTCATATGTCCTGAGTCTTAATTGACCTTAGAAGACTAGGGCCAAAATGTTGGCTTTCCTTGTAGCCCTCCTTTTTCTCTAATTTTGGTCTGCAAACTTAGGTTGTTAACCATCCAGAAGACAATATAGCTTTACTTTTTATACCTCGTTTATACTTTTCTGCTGGATGATTAAAACCAAGATAAAGCAAGACCTTGTTATATTAACAAGAAATGTAACTTTTGTATCTGACAAGGCCAGTCAAATCCCCTCAGGATTTACCCTGAAACCCTGTACCACAGTTTATAGATCCTTTGCCAGTGTCAGCCATGTGGACGAGTCATGGCTATTGCTTGACCAATTTGCTCTCTGTGAAAGCCTGAGAGAATGTTTTCAGACTGCTTACGCACGCTACATTATCGATCACTTCCCTCTGTGGCCCCATAATCTACTTGAACAGAAAATTTGGGACACAACTGAGGTACAGGATATTACAGTACAGGTTCTCCTATGTCCTGAGTCCTCACTGACCTTGAAGAAAAAAAACAAAACATTTTTAAAAACTGGAATAAACAATTACATATTTTTACACAAAAATTTAGAAATCTAACTGTATACAGCATTGTAGCATGACAGTTCTGTGACACTTTTTTTCTGTCTCTTGTTTTCATTTATTACCCTCTTTTAAACAAACATTTACTTGAGAGACAGTACAGCAGTAATTGGTATGACATGACAAGCAGTATGTATTTAGAAGATCAGAATGACAGACATTCCAAGCATGACCCTTCTATTGCACACTGCTATCTTCAGTGCAGTTGCTTAGTTCACAGGTAGCAGCATATATAGTTAGTCAGGGTGAGAATCCTACCAATTAACTGCTAATTTCAAAAACCAAAAACCTGCTAAATGTGCCTGGCAAGCGCTAGGGCCTGAGTTCCATCCCCAGTACGACACACACACACACACACACACACACACACACACACACAAAAAAAAAAAAAAAAAAAGCCCTGCTGAAGATTCTCAGGATCACTGTCTTAACCATCTCGTGCATATAAATGTATGGTTTTGCCCCGGTCATGTTCCCTAGCTTTTCTCCTTGCTCTTTCTTCATTGTTTAATCCTTAAATTCTCACTTTCCTTTTAATTGTGTTATACCTTTCCATTTGTATTTCTTCTTTTGAGTTCTTACACTAGGGAGAGTATACGATATTTACACTTATATATGGTAATCTGAACAATTAATTTGAAGACAACATTATGCAATACAGCAACCAGTGTCAAATTCTGATTGTTTTGTTAGGTGAAGTTCTGTATCACTTTTTTTTTTTTTTACTATTTTGTGTTCTTTTTAGATAATAATTTAAAAATAAAAATAAATAAACCTGCAGTACATAAGGACCAAAATGGATGATAGATATTGGAAAGTAGGAAGAAAATGTCCAAATGGGAAGGAGAAAAAGGAAGGAGAAAGAGGGAATGAAGGGAAAGAAAAGGAAAAATAGAAAAATGGAAACAAGGTTTTTGTTAATAAGGAGAGGAAGTGGGTTGAAAGGATGGCAGGGGAATGGGAGAAAAAAGAGAATCAAGATATATTATGTACAGTTACAAATTCCCTATGATGAATATGATCATTATGAATATCAAGAGTACCAGGCTGGGGAGATGGCTCAGTGGAATAAGCGCTTCCCTGGCAAGCGCAAGGGCCTGAGTTCAATCCCCAGTTCCGCCAAAAAAAAAAAAAAAAAGAGTACCAATAAAGTTAATTTAAAAAATAATAACCCCACTGATGGTAAGTGCAGGAAGGAAGAGGTACTTAGAAAAGAAACAGATGGACAAGAGAGGCCATAGCCCAAATCTGTAGAAGCCAGGGTGCTGCGTGCCACAGCCTGGATTCCACACAGCCCAGAGGCCTATTAGAAGGCCTGGTCCTCAGGTGGGCTGCAGAAGAGGTGGAGACTGGAGTGAATGGTTTGGGCAGGTGGTCTTTCCAGGCCCTGGGCTCTGCCCCTCTCTTTTTTCTTGGTTCCTGGCCACAAGAGCAATGGTTTTGCTCTGCACGCACTCCCACCAGGCCTCACTGCCCATTGGCCATGGACTAAAAGGTCCATTGCCAGAAACCAAAGTAAAACTTTTTGTAAGAAGATTTTCCTCAGGTATTTGTTACCGTAGTAGAAAGCTGACTAACTCAATGTGTAACTAAAATTGCTGACACTATGTGTTTCCTCTTCTGAGTATGTCTCAAACTTCTATAAGCAGCTTTCAAACCAATGTTTTCATGTAGAAGATAATGACTGGGGGCTGGTGAGATGGCTCAGTGGTCTAAAGCACCTACTAAGAGCAGGCTTAGCAAAGCATAGGGACCACGGTTCAATCCCCCAGCACCACATGCCAGCCAGCCCCGCCCCTTGGTGGGCTGAGCTGGCCACACACACACACGCACATAAATAAATAAAATAATTTAAAAAAAAAATGTCTTTAAAAAAAAAAAAAAAAAAGAAGATAATGATTTTTAGGAGTTCTACCTCCTTAAAAAATCTCCACAACCACTGGAGTGCAGTTACCTATTTCTTATTTTTCAAGCCTTTATGCTTAATATCACACACAGAGATAATGTTGCCAGACACACCTGCCAGTAAAGAGTCTTGAGGCCACTGGTGGTTAATAGACAGAGTGACAGCACAGAAACATGTCCATACCTTTGTTGCCCTCAGGTATTTGCTTCTTCCTTTCCTCCTGTACCACAGACTCCTCCAGGTCCTTTGGAGGTGGATCTACCAGTTCCCACTCCTCATTGGTATAAAATACAGTCCTCCGACTATCATTATGCCCTCTGCCAGGACGGAATGATGACATTGAATTCCTATCAGGAATGAAGAAATGTGTTATTTAAAAACAAGGAAAAAGGGCCAGGGAGATGGTTCAGTAGAACAAGCACCTGCCTGGCAAGCACAAGGGCCTGAGTTCAATCCCTGATTCCGCCAAAATAAAATAAAAACAAGGAAAAGTAAATTAGGCTTGGCAGCATACTCCTATAATCTCAGCACACAGAAGGCTGAGGTAGGAGAATTGTGAAGTTTAGACCAGCATGGACTACCTCGCAAGTTTAAGCCAGCCAGGACTTTTTCTCAAAAACAGGGTGAATGGGGCAAAAAAATAAAACTATCAAATAAGAAAAAATAAAACACACAATTTCACACATGTAGGACTGGCAAAAATTAAAAAGTGTGGTAATACCAAATTTTCATAAGGGTATGAAGAAATGGTAACTGTTGTATATTTGTATAAATTGGTAATACTATCATGGAGCATAATTCCAGGAATACAGAATGAAGCTGAAGAGGTTCCTACCTTATGATCCCAGAATTTCCTAAAAGAAATTCTTATACTTGTACACAGGCACACACAAGCAAGAACATCTATTACATCACTATTCATATTAGCACAAAAAAAAAGGTACAAAGACCTACACACCTACACATCCGTCAACAGATGAACTGTACTATATGCACACAATCAAACACTATATATCCCTAAGAAGTTGTTTAAAATGAGAAAAGGAAAAAATAGAAACAATTCTTTTATAAGAAGGAAGGGGAGGAGGGGTTGAAGGGAGGTTAAGGAAGAAAAAAGAAACAACTTATATCATGTACAAGTATAAATTCTTCTGAGGAATGTGATTATTATGTATATCTAAAATGGACCAATAAAATCTGATTGAAAAAAAAAATCTGATTGAAAAAAAGTACCACAGGAGCCAGGAGATGGCTCAGTAAGATAAGTGCTTCCCTGGCAAGCGTGAGGGTCTGAATTTAATCCCCATTTCCGCCAAAAAAAAAAAAGAAAGAAAGAAAAAAAGTACTGCATAGTCCTAAAGATAAACTCATTCAACACATATTTAACAAGTGCCTGCTCTATACCAGGTACTTTTCAGGGGGTATGGGACACCCAAAGAACACAATACATCAAGCTTCTCACCCTGGGACAATGTACATTCCAGCTAAAGCTACATTTACCATAGGCAGACAGATTTTCTAAATGCTGACAAAAAAAAAAAAAACCAAACTGAAGAATGAAAGGTACAGAATGATACTGTTTTAAGTGTACATGCTAGTGTTATTATAAGACTGTGTGTGTGCATGTGTGTGTGTAGTAAAACTTTTTAAAATCCACACATGAAAAATAATTATCAAATACAGATTACTCACTACCTCACTGTAAAGATCCAGACAGCAGGATCAAGAAAAGAAAATTTTTAACTATAATGTTTTGCTTTTTTAAATACAGTAGAAATATGACAAAATTATAAAGATGGACAGTCGCTAGCCAAGCAATCAATATACTCTATACTATCAATATACTACTATACTAACTCAACTAGGTTGGGATTCTGTTTCTAGTGAAGATGGAACAATGGGGACTAAATCTATGCACCCTCCTGAAAACTAAAAAAAAAGAAAAAAATCTGGCAAACAGTGACTTTCAGATACTGGGTCTCAAACAACTCAGGACAGTGAACCTCAAGAGGGTAAACAAGGGAAGTGAGCCCTGCCACTGCCACAGACACTGCCCAGAGGTAGCTGCCAGGCCAGGGGCCAGGCAAAAGAGGCCCTGGACAAGCTAGTAGCTCCCCAAGTTGAAAAAACAGCAAAGCCAGGCTGCTGGTGCACACCTGTAATCTCAGCAGGCTGGGAGGCTGAGGCAGAAAGACTATAAACTGGAGCCCAGATGGACAACTTAACAACTTGGCAAGACCTAGTTCATTATAATAAATTTTAAAAGGTCAGGATGTAGCTCAGTATTGATCCAAAATTATACAGAAAAAAAATTAGAAGAATGAAAGGAAATTTTACAACAGTTTCTCAGCCTGCCATAACAATATACAAAGGTACAACCTTCTGCTAAACTCTTTAACAAGGAGGTCCCAGAACCCAGTGATTACACGACACTTGTATAAGACCTGGCAGGTGTTTTCCTAATGTTACTGACCTAGGACCAAGAGGAGCTGGAAAACAGACAAAGCACACATTCTACACATGTCAGTCACTTCCTAGGCTCTTTTAGTGCCTGGCACCAAGCTACACTTGTACAGAGAGATTCTAGTAAACTGCAACCCCCAAGAAGCCAGTCCCCAAGATACTGAATTCTGACTTTACAAACATCATAGACCTGTGGGAAAATATTTCAGAATAGCTGCTCTGAAGAAAAACAAATTGCTCCCAAATGCTCCAACTACTTCTGTTCATTTTTGACACAACTGGTTTGTTGCTTCTTGAGTACTGGCACCTCTGGTCCCGCCACACCAGCTTCAGTGGCCCCACCTACGGTGATGATCTCGCAGCAGAAAGATTCCATGCAGCATAAATGATCATCCGCATCCCTCTGAGAAGCAAACTCTCCTTTCATTTGCCTGGGCTCCAAGCTGTGCCCTGCTCTGGCTCTCAAAAGAACGAGCACAGGAAGGGGAAATGAAAGTGGGAAAGACACACACAGGCTGAGCAGGAAGAAGGGCGCCCGCTTTCCCCACAGAGGTTCTGCAGTTTCAGTCTGTCACAAGCCTGCTTGCATAAACCCATGCTCTCACCCGCAGCTGGGGGTGGCATGGGGTGCACCACCACCTGCCAAGTTCTGGAAATGGTGATCAGGCTCAAAGCAAAAGTGGATGACAGTGCTGCACCAAACCCTGCATGAGCCTGGATATGATGAAACCCATTCTACAACTGTCAGCTGGGTCACCGCAATGTAGACTGGAGCACAAGCCTGCTACCCATGCCATTCAGCAGAGGCAAAGCAAGGGGTCTGGTCTGTGCACCACACTATGGAGGCCATAGTAGGATTCTTGGGGCTGGTATCAAAGGCTATCCTTCAACAGTACCTGCTCTCCAAAGGTCCCACTCCCATTTGACTTTAAGAAAACTTTGATTGTTCTCCAGGCTTTGAACTTATATCCAATAAGCACTCAGCTGCTCCAATCCTAGGCCGGAAGTTAGGTACTGCTGGCAGCAACACAGCATCCCACAGCAGCAGGCTGCAGCCTGAGCCTTGCTAAACCATCACCAGCTGTCTGTATCATCACTAAGAAAACGTCCCACACATCCAAATATTTCAAGTGGATTTCTGCAGTTTAATAATGTTTCACTAGGCACTTGAGAGAATCAGGCCCCTGCAGGCAAAGGAGGAGCAGGCTGTCCCTCCTTCTCTAATCTGACAGGCTTCTCAACCCCCTCAGGCTACAAGCTGTGGTCAAAGAAACAGAACTCTGTAGAACAGGAGGCCCCACAAGGATGAACAAACGACTCCAAACTAGCTCCAAGGGACATAAAAGGTGGTCCCAGAAGCCCCACTACTGCCAGCCCTCTTCTGTCCCTTTAGGTGAGAGCAGGGCTCTATGATACAATGGATGGAGAGAATGCTAAGTCACTGAAGCCAATAGACACTGAAGCAGTATCACTGCAGGGCCCTCCTGTGTCGTGAGCACAGATCCCTCAGAGTGCATCTCACACAACTCCCCTTCTACAGCATGGACATACAGACCCTTCACTTTTAACTCCACATCCTTAGCATTGGTTGGTCTTTCTTTCTACAAGTATGCACACCTTTCACAATTAAGCACAGAAACACACCTAAGAAAGCCAAATGGTGATGTTGACAGGTGGAAGTTCTAGGCTAAAGGGACTAGGTACCCTCTTCATTCCATGAAGAAGGGAACAGGCTTCTCAGTAGGCAGAGGTTTCAAGAGCAGGGGGCCAGGTGGCCTCCACAGTGCGTCCATCCCACACCATCACAGGCCCCAGCACTCCAGTGAAGATTGAGAAGGTGAAAGGGCAGAAATAAGAAAAGAAGGCCACTGTGGGAGATGGGACCACATCTACCACCATGGCACCCACATCCAAGTCTGGGCCTGGTTTGCCAAGCTGGCTCAGTGACTATACATCTCAGTTGTGATTAGAGTCTCTGTGTGCATGAGCCAAAGCCATAACCTTTTGGACACCCACAGTGATTTCCCTACAACAGTGACCCTTCCAATGAAGATGCCCAGAAGTGCAGGGACAGAATCAAGAGGCAGAGGGCAGCTGAAGTAAACCACCAAGCAAGACCACATGTGTACCATGAGCCATCAGGGAGGGTGTAGCTCCAGTGCTAGGGCAGGCACAGTGACTCCACAGGCCACATCACATCCTTCCTTCACACTTCCCTTCCCCAGACCCAGTTCTGAAAATGTCCATGCAAGGAAGCTGCCTAACTACATACTGTGTCTTTCTTTGCAAACATCAAGCTATATTTTACAAAGAAAATACAAAGAAATATGACATCACAGACACAAACAACTTCCCCAAATTCACCACACATCTGGTCCCTGCTTTGGACTGGCTTAGACCCTCAGCTGTGTTTCCTGGGGCTAAAGAGCTAAGTCACCAGCTGTGTCCTAGACAGCACAGCCCTTGTTAAACTCCTGGGGACAATAGGCATACACAAAAATCATTAATACTACCAAGCCTGGGTGTCAGGAGAGAAGCTGAAACAAAGTCAGAAAAATGCAGCACAAGCAGGGACCCAGGAGAGGCCAGCAAGAAAAGGGGACAGGGTACAGCACTAGGGCTCCCTCTCCTATCTTCCTTCTCCTCTCTCCCCGTAGAGCCCCTTTCCCTCTCCCCTCCCCCTTCCCCTCTTCCTCTCTCTCTCTCTCTCTCTCTCTCTCTCTCTCTCTCTCTCTCTCTCACACACACACACACACACACACACACACACACCCCAGGTCAAGAAGTCAGGTTAGCAATGAGCAGTGGCACCTCCAGGACTGGATCACACAGCCACCACACACTAGCACCAGCAGCAAACTACATGCTGCGAGACATCCTTACTCACATGTACCACTTACAACAGAGGAAAGGAAGATCAAAAGAGCCAAGGGACTGGCTCAGCTGCAGAGTCCTGGGGGCTCTGAAGCCCAAACTGATCACAAAGAGCATAGTTTTTCCATGCCACCCAGTGGTGAGCATGATCCAGGAGCCACCAGGCACACACCAGCACAGCCCGTGCCACACAGGTACTGTCACTGCTTCAGCCCTGTGGCAGCAGAGGCAGACATGCCTCCCACACTGCATTTTAGGCCACTTACACTTTTGGATGAACATGGACCAGAAGGGTCACAAAAGGTCTAGCTGTCCTTCCTGATATGATCTGAACATATGCTGGTTATATAAAGTCATTAATATTGGAAAACAAGTGAAACAACTAAACTTACAATCCACACATTTATAAAGGGACATGTGATTGGACTCTCTCTCGCCTGCCCAGCCTCTGCATGTAGAGTTACTGACTGCTGTCCAGTCACCTTCCTGTGTAAATCACACAATAAAACATTCCCTGGCAGCCAGGTATGGTGGCACACACCTATAATCAAGCTTTTGGGAGGCTGCAGCAGGAGCCTTGTATGTGCAGACCTAGTATGTGCAGGCCTTGGGTTCCATTCTCAGAACAGAAAAAATAGAAAGTATCCCTGGGCACCCAAAACATTTTATTTAAACCTTTGTATTGCATGAATTCAAGGTCAGACTGAACTATATGAGGACCTGTCTCAAAAAAAAAAAACTCAAAAAAGGCATCTCTGTGCTGTTTTAATTCACTGTCACTTCAGGCTGGCCAGACAGCTCAGCAGATTAATGCGCATGCTTAGGCAGTCACAGAGTCTGGGGTTTGATTCCTGGGCATGCTGTGCCAGCCCCGCCCCTGAGCATGCGGAGACTGCAAATAAGACTGGGCATAGTGGCACGGCCTGTAATCCCAGCACTTGGGAGGCTGAAAACAGGAAGATCACTAGGAGTCCGATCTGTGTAGTGAGGCCCTACAGACCCTATACTAAAATACATAAAATAATTGAGTGTCACTTCTTTTTTAAAAGTTAATAGACTTACAGTTAGAAACAACATAAGCATGGAATCTCATAGATTTTTCCAAACTATATCACCCACACAACAGTTTTTTAGTGAACCATTTTTACTAATTTTGCCATAATACTGCCAGTGTGGACTACAACCCAGAGGGAATTCAGAAGGTCAGCTCATAAGGACAGCTTCATAACAGAGCTTCAGCTACTGATAAAGAAAATATAGGGGCTGGAGAGATGGCTCAGTGGTCTAAAGCACCTACTTAGAACAAGCTTAGCAAAGCACAGGGACCGCGGTTCGATCCCCCAGCACCACAT
>NW_004524602.1:233084-233761 GCF_000260255.1 Octodon degus
TCTTTTAGAATATTTTGCTGAGTTAACATACCTATAATATTCAAATGACAGAACTAAACAAAAAAGGGGATACAGATGAATGTCCATTTTGCATCTGTGTATTCAAAATGGTTACGACAGATATACAGTTACATTCTCTTAATGAATAGAGGGATTTGTTCTAATAGTGTTTGTAAACAGGATATCAGGTCTGCATCTTGTACAGCAAATAACCATTAGAAAGAGAGTATACAATGTGTTAATTATTTAAACTCTCATACCAATTTGATTTGAAACTGTCTCATTGCTGTTTCTCAATAAAATTATGGAAAAATAAAATAACCTTGGCATACAATGGAGTATCAGCTATAAAAAGGATAAATGTGAGGTTTTTATTAGTAACTGGATGCAACTAGAGACTCATAAATGAAATAAATCAGACCCACATGTGCATAAATTACATTGCCTTGCTGATGTAAAAACCTGAAAGAAGAAATAAAATCTGAAAGGTACAACAGATAATGTGAAAAGGAAAGAATCTGTTCAAAGGGAAGGAAAAACTGGGATGAGGAAAAAGACAGGAGATATGGATAAAAAATAAATAAATCTGGGGCTGGAGAGATGGCTCAGTGGTCTAAAGCACCTACTTAGAACAAGCTTGGCAAGGCATCAGGGACCGCGGTTCAATCCCCCAGCAC
>NW_004524602.1:233865-234360 GCF_000260255.1 Octodon degus
AAAGAAAGAAAGAAAGAAAAAGAAAAAGACAGGACAGGGAGGGAGGCAGGGCAAAGAGATATTTATGTGTATATGCAGGATGGCTTGGATAATTGTACTATTGATTTCTGCTGGTCTACAGAGGGAAGAAGTTGTGCTCTTTTTTCCTTGTCCTTTTTAATTTCTTATAACTTTTTTCTTTTTCTTTTTTTACCAATTTTCCATGCTTTTGTATTATTAATTTTATTGAGAAATAAATAGCAATGAGACAGTTTTAAAACTGATTAATAGGACAGTTTCAATAATTAATACACTGCATATTGTTGTCTTCGTAGTAGTTATTCATAGTACAAGATGCAGACATTATATCCTGTCCAAACATTATTAGTACAAATCTTTCTTCTCATTGAATTAAGAGAAAGTAGCTATACATCTATCCTAACTATTTTGTATATACAGATACAAATTGGTCCTTCATTTGTATCCCCTTTTATTGTTTAGTTTTGTTAGAGATGA
>NW_004524602.1:234460-237945 GCF_000260255.1 Octodon degus
TTAAAAAAAAAAAAAAAAAGAAAATATAAGCATTCAATTTTCCTTTTAGCCCTGACTATGCTCAATTTGAGTACTGTTTAGAATCCATTAAAAAAAAGACACACACAACTTTTGAGCCATTCCTCTAAACTATAGGAATAAAATAATTTCACTTTTTCAAAGATCATTAAAATATCTCCAAGCTGGTGATGTAGCTCATGGCAGAGCACTTGCCTAGTATGTGCAGGCCTTGGGTTCCATTCTCAGAACAGAAAAAATAAAAAGTATCCCTGCGCACCCAAAACATTTTATTTAAACCTTTGTATTGCATGCCACAAATAAAAAGATAAAATAACAGCCAAATACCATAACATTTAAGGGCCATAGAGCATCATGAATATCCAATCTCTATAGAAAGTCATCCTTGGCTGGTGAGATGGCTCTGTGGTCTAAAGCACCTACTTAAAACAAGCTTAGCAAAGCGCAGAGACCGTGGTTCAATCCCCCAGCACCACATGCCAGCCAGCCCCGCCCCCTGGTGGGCTGAGCTGGCCACACGCACACACACACACACACACACACACACACACACACACAAATAAATAAAATTAAAAAAAAAAGTTATCCTACAAGAACACTTATGCGCTGTACCCTCAATGATGGCATCCAACCCTACTTCCCACTCAGTGCCAGGCATTGCTCTAACCACTCTGCATTATTAACTATTAACATTCAACCTCATGAAGCCATATGACAATTATCCTCTTTTACAAATGAGAAATGGAGACTCAAGAATGTTAAGTTATAGCTGGGGATATAGCTCAGCAGCATAAAGCACCTCCCTGGCAAATGCAAGGTCCTGAGTTTGATCCCTAGTGCAAAAACAAAAACAGTTATTTGTCCATACACCCAACTACCAAGAGGTACAGCTGGGAACTAAACTGGGGAGCCTGGCTCTTACCTCTGTGCCCTACTACAAAAGCAGGGTTGATAGGTGGCAGCCCCAGTGATGATCAACTCTGATTGTGCTCTCTGTCAGTTGTCACATGCCAAAATGACATGTACTCCCTTTCCTAGGCAGCAGCACTCAAAATTCATTCTAAGCTCAAGGATACACAAAGCAAGCAGTCTGTCTCTGCTTCTGGCCTAAGTGGTACATGCCTTTACCTAAACCTGAAGGCAGAAAACGCTACTCAGGAACAAAAACCTGGCAAATCCACAGTCCTTCAAACAGTCCTCCAAATAGGTTCACAGGCAAAGGTGGAGGAGATCTGGGTGTGTCTTTCAGTTCTGCCACACACTTGCCCCATGGCCTTGAGCAATCACTTTATCTCTCTAGGTCTCAGCTTTTCAACCTATAAAATGCAGGGAGGGCCTCCTCACAGTTTCCTAGCATTTGGGGGAGCACAGACCCATTTCTTTGCTGAGAAGCATGCTACTGTAATGCAGGAGTAGTGCTGCTCTGCAGGTGGGGGCACTTTGCTGCTTCTACCCCTGCCCCTGGGTACAGTAAAGTGAGTGGAACCTCATAAGACAGGGTACACTGAACACACAGGCACAGTAAGCAAGCTGGGCTCAGCCAGAAGGGATGGTCAGACTGAGCAGATGGGCACAGTGTAAAGTGGAAATCAGCAAATGGCCAGAACACAAGGCTCGGATCACAAGAATTCAGGGGAGCAGCCACCCGAGGTACACACTGAAGCCGTACTACAGAGAAACTCAATGTCAGACAAGAGAAGCTGACACCACAGGCTTCGAGGAGAGAACAGCAGAACACAGCTGGAGCAGCGCAGGTCTGCTGGTCAGAGCCTCACAGCACTCTCCCTCATGGTGCCAGTCTTAAGTCTGGCCCCAACCACATCCTACCCAATTCCCATATAAACCCAGGTCTGAAGAACTAAAAACAAGTGAACACCATAAAGATATACACAAAAAAATAAATAAATAAAGATACACACAAAAAGGGAAAGTGATTAAAGGAAAGAGGCTACCTCCCAAAATGCGTTTCTGGATATCCTGGACATTTGAGTTCTGCAGTGCAGCTGCCTGGCCTGCATCCTGATCACTGGCTGGGCCCTGCAGCAGAGCAAGAAACCTTCAAGTCCCACAACACATCAGCACACAACCTTTCCACTGATCCCCATCTTCGACACCATTCCAAGGTTCTGTGGCTACAAAGGGACTTTTTCAAACACCTCTATTCAAAGAAAGCATACAGCTAATTAAACATTAGCTAATCCAATTAAAAATGGGCGAAAGGTTTGGATAGATACTGCTCCAATAAAGACTCACAGCCAGCCAGTAAGGACATGAAAATATGCTCCACATCATTAGTTATTAGGGAAATACAATCAAAACCACAATGGGACACCAGTGTCAGAGCCAACCCAGCCACAGTGCAGTGCAGGATGGCTAGGACCAAGAAGACAAGCACTATTAAGGATATGGAGAACCTATATGTACTGTCGGTAACAATATCAAATGGTAATGGGCAGTTCTTCAAAAGGTTATGCATAGAGCTACTATGAGACCCAGCAATCTTACTCTGGGTATCTACCGAGGAGAAATAAGACAACTCCACACAACAAATGTACATGAGTGTTCACAGCAGGATTACTGGTAATGGTCAAAAGTGGAAACAACTCAACTGTTCAAATGATAAATGGATAAATAAAACATGGCACAGCCACATAAGAGAATATCATTTGGCCATTAAGGGAAAGGAAGTACAGTACTGACATGCTATAACATGGATAGGCCATGAACACTGTGCTAAGGGGAAAATGCCAGACCTAACAGGTCTCATGTGATTCCATTCATATGAAATTCCAGAATAAACAAATCTATAGAAACACGAAGTAAAGTAGGGGTTGCCTAGGGCTAAAGGTAGGAAGGTAGAGAAAGAGGTAAGAGAAATAGGAAGCTACAACTGCTAAGGAGTGCAGAGTTGCTTTATGGGGCAATGAGAAGGTTCTAAAATGGAATGTGGTAAAGGTTACAAAATTCTGTGGACGTATTGCAAACCACCAAATTGCATATTTCAAGAAGATGGATTATATGGTATGTGAATTGTAGCTCAAAAAAAGTATTTTTTCTTTAAGAACAAATACATTTTTAATAAAACTTCCATTCTAATTGCCCCAACCACAAGTAAAAATAGAAATCTAGAGACTGGGAAAAAAAAAAAAAGAAAAGAAATCTAGAGACTGGGCATAGTGGTATGTGCCTATAATCCCAACGCTTGGAAGGCTGAAAACAAGAGGATCACTACAAGTCCGATCTGTGTAGTGACACCCTATAGACCACGTACTAAATACATTAAAAAGAAGAAGAGGAGGAGGAGGAGGAGGTGGTGGAGGAAGAGAAGGAAGAGGAGGAGGAGGAGGAGGCAGGCACTGGTGGACCTAGGTGTCTGACTCGGCGGTGTTTTTTCACTCAGCTTTCTGGGTGAGAATTAGTTGCCCCACCAAGCCAGTCCAGAGTGGCTTAGTGTATCCCAACTTCCT
>NW_004524602.1:238045-239608 GCF_000260255.1 Octodon degus
AAAAAAAAAAAGACCCTCTGGGCAAGAAGCCCCAGCACTGGCCCTAGGAGCCCTGTGGCCTTAGACATACTCAATGTCAGCCCATTTCAGCCTCTGAACACATGAACCACAGGACTTCTCTCAGACTCAAACATTTAAACCATAAGCATGATGATGTTTGGTAGGGTATCAGCCACAGAACAAAAACGTTATTTATAAACTAAAAAGCAGCTATGGGAAAATACACCATAAAAGACAAGGAACCCTCTCAAGTGTACAATGGTTTTGTAATTACATATACAAACACATACATTGTGACCTGTATTATCAGAAATAATCCTGGGGCCGGGGAGATGGCTCAGTGGAATAAGCGCTTCCATGGCAAGCTCAAGGGTCTGAGTTCAATCCCTGGTTCCGCCAAAAAAAAAAAAAAAAAAGAAATAATCCTTTTTCAATTTCCTAAACCATGTGCCACTCACTTGAGTTCGCTGCCCCACTGTCTCAGAGAGTAGAAGTTAATGGGATTTTGGTGTGCTGGAGCTGGCTGGTTTGCAGCTTGTTCTCCCACCAGCTCTCCAGGAACAGTTTCCATGGCTAGGACATTTCTGGCTTTTTCTGCAGAAGTGTTTGGGTGTGGATAAACAACATCTGAAAGAAAACCAAACAAATGTCAGTTACTCAAAATTTCTACATGAAACTTCACTTCCTACACAAAACGTGATATGTTACACAGAAAATCTTAACTATATGAATAATGGTATATTTTTAATGTACACCATATAAAAAACAATTTGTGGGTGGCTTTCATGTTCTGAAGCCATTTTCATTAAAGTAGATACCTGTTTCTCGAAGGAAGGCTGTGACATGTTTCAAAACACCCAAGATGGCTCAGTGGAATAAGCACTTCCTTGGCAAGTGCAATGGCCTGAGTTCAATCCCTTGTTCCGCCAAAAAAAAAAAAAAAAAAAAAAAAAAAAAAAAGACCTGCTAGAAGCTAGTTCAAGCAAATTGACTCTTTCCCAGTGGCAGGAAATTGGCCATTGAAAATATAAAATTTAAGGATTGAGAAACAAATGAAAAAATTCAAAATCCTTGTACAATTCCCCTATCATGAATGCTATCACTATGTATATATAAAATGTACCAATAAAAAAAATTCAAGGAAAAGAAAAAACCACCCAAGATTACCAGTACTGGAGAGGGAGAGAACAACCAGGACTCCTCTCAGACCCTATAAATTAGTAAGCCTAGAGAAACTACAAACAAAGGCCACTCACCTGTGCTGATAAAGAACTAAATCCAGGTCATACCAGTACACAGAAAGAAAAGTGCAAATCAGATACCCTACCCCCTTTCCCCCAAGCAAGTAGGAAGACTACAAATATAAACATATCTGCTAATTAAGGCAAATAGTGACTGAAAAAAGCAGTCTGCACATCATAGTTTAGTAAACTGTAAGCAAACACACTGGTACTAAAGCATGACCAAGTTTCAAAATATATCCTTAAAATTTAAGTTTTGGAGATCTTTAAAGTTGAAGCGAGGGGCCGGGGAGATAGCTCAGTAGAATAAGAGCTTGCCTGG
>NW_004524602.1:239878-241320 GCF_000260255.1 Octodon degus
TTTGTTACTTAAATATTTAATAGTATTGTTCAAAAACGTGTTACTTGCCTCAAAATAACAAAATGAAACAGAGACCAAGAAAGTTCATGAAGTAATTTTTTTTAAAGTTTGTTTTGTTTTGTTTTTTTGAGATAGGGTCTCACTGGATAGTCAGGCTGATCAGGAACTCACTATGTAGTCCAGGCTGGTCTCAAACTCATGGCAATCCTCCTGCCTCAGCCTCTTGAGGGTTGGGATTATAGGTTGTGCCACCACACCCAGCTATACAATAATTTTTGAAACTAATAAACATGGAAGTAACGTGTTATTCTCTTGACATATTTAAAATTTCCCATTCATTAAAAATTACTTTTTTAGAAAACCTGCTAAATACTTTGTATTCTTTCAAATGACATAACTTGGAGGACAGGGCACATTTGTAAACATAATTTAATTACAGTACTTCACCACAGTCAATGTGGTCTACATTTCTTTTTAATAAAGCATCCCTACATCAGCAGTATCAACCATCATGCTTTCTAGGAGAAGAAAATCACAAAGGAATTTCTCCCCAATGCTAGCTTCTAACCCAACCAGCAAATGCCAAATCATTTAGGAAGGGCCTCCATGAGATCACTGAGCACAGGTCAAGACAGCAGAGTGACCCCCCCAAGACAAGTGTCCCACATAGAAACCCACTGACAGGCTTGCCTTGTGTAAGCAGGCAACTAACTGGACCCTGTCAGCACTGGTGTGGAAAGTTTCAATGTCCATGTAGAAGATATCCAGAGTGCAACATGAGTAAGAGCCTGCTGTCCCATTGGGGGTGTTTAGCTTTAGCCAGGGAAATCAACACCAGTTTGTGCCAGGGTTCTGACTAAGAAAAGCCAAGGAGCATGCTGAGGATGGAAGAATTGTGGCCGTGGGAATAGATCCCAAACTCAAGGCAAAAGGCATGAATTACAAACTCCAGAGCCAGGGATAGAGGCACTGCCTACCCTGCAATGACCAACATCACAGGACAAAGACAGAGAACTATGCTGGGCAACCTAGGCACTGAGCTTTTGAGCCTGCTTCAGGCAGTGGGCCCAGGAAGAATGGGGAGGTTCCACCCCTTAGTTCAGAAAAGTTAAAAGTGCTACCCAGCATCCAGAGTCCACCACTCATAGACCAGGGACAATGCAAATGACCCCAGGCTGGGCCAGGACCAGCTATACTCATTTCTGTAGGCAGACAGGGCAGCCCTCCTTCCTGTGTAACAGCAATTATCACACTCTGGTGTGGCTAAACACTCAGTACCAAGAAACCCTAGACCTCAAAAAAACCCTGTCCCAAACCAGAAGAGCTTCCTTAAGGTGGGTTGCAGAGAAGCTGGAATCCAGGGAAGAGAAGCTGTAGGAATAATTCTCATATTCATTCTCTCTTTCTCTTTCTCTCTCTCTCCCTCTCTCTCTCTCTCTCTC
>NW_004524602.1:241420-250251 GCF_000260255.1 Octodon degus
TCTCTCTTATTTGCTCTCTTTCTCTCTCTCTCTCTCTCTCTCATTTGCTTTTGCTTTTGCTTTCTATTTTTATTTTATTTTTTGTATTTAGTACAGGTCTACAGGGTCTCACTACATAGATGGGACTCGTGGTGATCCTCCTGCTTTCAGCCTCCCAGGCACTGGGATTACAGGTGCATGCCACCATGCCTCGTCTCAGTCGCCGTCTCAGTTCACCCCAGGGGCACGGTGGACACAGCATGATGGGGATCAAACCCCAGTTCCTGTGCCTGCCTAAGCAGGCGCTTTAGTCCACTAAGCTATCTGGCCAGCCCTCCTCTCTCTCTTTCTCCCCTTCCCTTCCTATCTCTTTTTCTCTCTTTCTCTGTGTCTCTTTTTCTCTGTCTCTCTGTCTTTGCCTCTCTCTGTCTCTCCCCCGTTCTCCATACTGGGGTACTGAACAAGACCTTTGCACTGATCTACACTTCCTAGGTCCTGATTCCAGCACTCTTAATTTCAGTAAGCTAAACAGCCTCAGCCTGGGACACATCCCAAGTGTCCTGCTAGGGATCTAGGGAGGCTCCTGATCAGACCTGCCCTGCCCTAGGATGCTCATTTCCCTCCAGCTCCTACCCTGCCACAGCAGCCAGGCCTAGCATTCCACCAGCAATCACTCCCATAGAACTATACAACCAGGAGAATCCCAGGAAACCCACTCACATCTCAGAGCACTGTGAAAATGGGAGCCAGGGCATCACCATAGCAGATGAGGAAGCAGAATCTGAAATGCCTTTTTCATCATCAAATCAAGTTTTAACCCAGATTGAAGGGGCAGTCATGAGGAACAGAGGTTGTCTTCTAAGTAAGCACACAGCACCATCCTAAGTTGGTGCAACAAATGGAGAGGTGGGTCTCAGAATGCCCAGGATTGGCGATCCACTGGTCTGGTTAAAGCTATACACCTGTTCACACTCACTGCAAGGACACACACAGCACAGAGTCCTAGCTGAGTGCTAACTGCTGCACACCCAACACGCAGCACAGAGGAGGACTCAGCTGCCATCAGTAAAATAGCTGAACAGTAAAGAAGACAGTAACTCACCCCCACTGTTAGCAGAGAACAAAGAAGGCAGCAGCCGAGGCCTCAGCATCTCGCCACAGCTGACCTTCATGCTTCCTCTGGACTCCCTCTCTAACTACCTCCAATGAGCTCCCTGACTGCAGGTCACTTGGCCCCATTCCCCATCCACAGTAACCCAAACATATACACACCTTCATCAGCACCAAATGCCACTGGAGGTGCAGGCCCAAGTATCCCTACAGGACTGTGCCCCAGGCCTACTCAGATAGCATCCTTTCACCTCTCCTTGGGCTCCTAGAGGTTCCATGAAGATGCCTCTCAGAGAAAACACTGGTGTGAGTACCATGGCTCACACTTTAAAAATATGTGGCACTGTGCAGCATTCCCAAATGAGATGACATAGAGCTGGGGAGATGGCTCAGTGGAATAAGCGCTGCCTGGCAAGCACGAGGACCCAAGTTCCATCCCTGGTTCCAAAAAAAAAAAAAAAAAAAAAAAACTGTTGATGTCCCAAATGAGATGACACAGGAGCAGCACTTCTGGGATCACCATGTGGGACCACAGCCTTAAAGGATGACATGGACTGGCTAAGGGTGGCCAATGCTAGATCTGCCCTCCATCTGTTCTACTCAGAAAGCCTGAGCCAGGTGTAGAGGACTGGGAGCTGCCTCTTGTCCCACTTGCAGCTGCTAAGGGTGACAGTGAACTACAAAAAGCAGCTGCTGTGAGGGAGGAAACGTGTGGTCAACCCTCAAACCATCATCACAAGTTTCAAGAAACAGCATCTATCCACAAACAGGTCTTAGACACTCAGCCTGTGGGGCCCACACAGAATTCACACTCTTGACCAACAGCACAAGGCTTGAAAATCCAGCACATGGTAAAGTGTCACTCTGAAGATAGAGCTTTTGGGAAGCACATGAATGCAGGCAGCTAAGTGACAGTGCCAGCTCACTGTCAAACAGTCACGTTTTTCTGTGCTCACAGATCTCTGTTTTGATGAAGGCCACATCTTGGTTATCTAGGGAGAGAATCCCATGATCTTTGCTCATACCAGCTTCAGTACCCAAGGGTCCTGACAGGGCACACCATTAAACAAGTAGGTGACTGGGAGATAACAGCAGTAAAAGGTGTTTTGGTTTGTTGTTGTTTTTTTGTTTTGTTTTGTTTTGTTTTGTTTATGCAAACCAGCATTACAAAAATATCCACTGTCAACGCTAGCTCAAGTTAGCCTGGCTAGGCTAAGCAGAGCAGCTAACTATATGCATGGGTTCAGGATATCCCATGGCACCACCAAAAATTTATCTTTAACCCATTTTTCTCTCTGGTAATGAAAGAAAAGAAGCTCAAATACAGCCTCTTCTTGTTGTTCTCCAGCTTTAGATTTTTTTTATTTCTTGAACGTTATGCTCTTGAAAACAACCCAGGGGTTTTACTGTTCCTAATGCTATCTAAAATTTGGTAGAAGTTGTAGTCATTTCTACACACAGTAGAAATGTGCACTTTGGACAGAGTCTAGAACCTGCAGCCAAGACACTCCCAGCCATCAGGCCCCCAGCCAGCTACAGCTCCAACTCCACCTGAGTACACCCCAGCTTGCTAGCCCTGTAGCCCCACTGAGGTACTGCACTCCAGCTCTCCTGCCTCAGCTATTTTTCAACCTGGAGGGCTTCTGCTCATCTCCTGAAGTCTAAAAGAACACTTGGCCCACACACAGACCCAGGCACCTACACATCCATCACCTCACTCTCTCCTACCTGTCTTCTCATAACTACCCTGCTTGACTGGAAACTCCAGGAGGCAGGGTCCAGGCTGAATGCAAAACATCAGATGGCACAAACTCTAAGTTCCACACTAAGATCCCCAAACTGAGACAAGGAACCAAAGATCTCCTCAACACAAGTCTGTCACTAGTGTGAGTGCTTTAGCTGGCAAGAAGGCAAAAGAGGGGGCTGGTAAGATGGCTCAGTGGTCTAAAGCACCTACTTAGAACAAGCTTAGCAAACACAGGGACTGCGGTTCAATCCCCCAGCACCACATGCCAGCCAGCCCTGCCCCCTGGTGGGCTGAGCTGGCCACACACACACACACACACACACACACACAAATAAAATTTTTTTTAAAAAAAGAAGGCAAAAGAGGTGTTCCAGAAAGACTGCTGTCTTTCCAACTCACATCTCTGAGTATCTACTATACTTTGTTGTCACCCAGGTAAAGGAGCAGAGACCAACAGAGTATCTTCTGGACAAAGGCATCAGCCACAATCATGAAAGCTGCTGGTTCCCCAAAGGTGTCCCGTGTCTCAAGTGACTCAGAACTGAGTCGTGGAAAGAATGTCAACAGTGTGTGCACTTCTTATGACCTTCAAAACTGCTAGGACAATGGCTTGACCATTTCAGTCCCACATCAAGATTCAGAGCTTGGTCCCTGCCTACGTTGGGCCTACTCTTCTCCTTATATCATAAGTGGGGGCCATAAGAAGCCCCACCTCCCTCCTCCATTATAGGGAACAGGACAGGTGGGTAGGTGAGGTGGTCAGCAAATAATTTTTAGTCTCTCTAGAGGGCTCAACACAGCCACATAGTGGTGAAATGATCATAGAGTGCTAATTTTTGATATTCAAATATAAAAGCACATTTCTAGATTGCAAATGGCCAAGAATTACTACAAGTTATTCAAACATAATGAATACAAAAATAAATAAAATCAGTATCTGAGGGTTAAAATCCCTAGTTTGAACATGACTCTAAGCCTGGAAGCACCATAAATATGAGATGCTGCCAGTTCAGAAGGGACCATCACAGCTATCTTCATCCTGAACTCTCATTCATCCATAGTCAAGCTGACCTGCTGTGTCAAGTGGCCATACAAAGAGAACTGGCATGGCCCCTCCATCCCTGCATTACCTGTGTTACTTCTGGCTACAAGGCCCTTAGGGAACTGCCCAGGGGTGGGGGATGTCCTGCTGTCCCACTTCACCATGTCCAGGCTGTTGCAATATTCCCATCTCTTCTGCTGTAACTCCTGCAACCAGTAAGTCATGAGCTGACGATTAGGAGCCTAGAAAAAGGTGGGAGAAACTTGTTATGGCCACAAGTAAAACAAAGAGCTTAAAAAAATTATATCTGATAGGGACTGTGCACCTTGCCACATGAAAGGGAGTGGCAAGACAGAACAAGGAAATTTTAGTAACAGGATTGGTAGCTGTTGTAGTTAAGGTATGCAAGGGAATGGGTTTAATACAAGACACATAATTTATATTTTTGTACAGTGGTTGGAAGCAAGAAAAATAATTTATAGGAATACTTTATAATACTCACCTAAGAAGTCAAGTCCGGAACAGTGCAAAAGATCTGATGCACTAGAGATGTGAAGAACCCAGCTAAGGGCCCAGATCCCACAGCAATGCCCTGCTCGAATCCAGCTGAAGACCTACAGTGCACAGCAATATCATCTACAAGTCCATGTGGAGGCTTAGAGCCCATGTCAATGTCTCATGCAAATCTGTATCAAGATCTGTACTGGGAAGGCCCAAAGATCAGTAATGGAAGCTAGAAAATCTGCACCAACAGGATGAAGGACCTGTGCCAGCAGACAGGGATCTACACTGGAACCAGGAAGCATCACTCAAGATAATGACCAGAGCTCCCCAAAAAGAATCACAGCCATCCCAAGCAACAGCAAGAAGCCAAGCTGCTCTAAAGACGAGAACAGCTGAGCTCATATCAGAAAAGACAGTGTGACAAATTTCTCCAGGAGATCAACCTCACACCACCTTCCCTCCAGTTCTCTCTTTATGTTGTTGGCAACAATCCTCACATGGGCCTTCTATACCCAGCACCTCAATGATTCAGTTCATTTGGATATTACAAATTAACCATTAGTTAATCCACCACATTAGCATTTGCTCATAAGGACCTGGTGAAGCAGTTCTAACAAAGATTTTTAATCCAAGTAATTTAAGAAATCTTTTTAAATCCCACCTTCCTGGCAAGTATGAGGTCCTGAGTTCAATTCCAAGTTCCAAAACAATAAATTCGAAGACTAGAGAATAATGCAGTATGACACTTTCCATTTAGGACTCATTTTCCTGTTGCTCCTTCATTCCAAGCATCCATATATCCATCTAAAGGAATCAAACCTCAAATAGATATAGAGGGCACTTGGCCAAGTCACATCAAATAATGGCATCTAACTTCTTCCAGCACTGGAGAGAATATAAAGAAAAAGCTGTAGATCAGGCAAGTATAGTGGTACATGCCTATAATCACAGCCACTTGGGAAGCTGTAGGCAGGAGAGTCACAAGTTCCAGGCCAGCCTTAAAAATGCCCCATCTCAAAAGAAAAGTATAAAAGGACAACAATATAGCTCCATCCTCACTGGGTTCTGGGTTCTGCACTTCTTAGTGCTGCAAAAAACAAAAAACAAAAAAAAACCAGAAGCCTCCAAAATAAAAACTAGATAGCACACCTATTAGAATGGCTAATATTAGGCTGATGAGATAGCTCAGCAGACTAAGTGTCTGCTTAGGAAGCACAGGCACCAGGGTTCAATCCCAGGCACCAGGGTTCAATCCCTGGCACCACATGCAGTGCCAGCCCCACCCAGCTGGCAACAGAGTCCAGGCATGGTGGCTCATGCCTATAATCTCAGCACTGGAGAGGCTGAAAACAGGAGGATCACTACGAGTCCAAGCTACATGGTGAGACCCTTACCAAATACATTTAATAAATAAATAAATAAATACTGATACTGGAGTGGCCACATGTGGGAGCTGACTACACCATGACTATTATAGCAGTCATGATTTCATGCATCAGTCCAAACCCAAAAAACTGTATACCACAAATTAATTGCATTTTATAACATAAATACATCTTTAAAAGGTGTCCAGGACACAGGAGAACCCCAAACCATGAACTCTGGTGTAAATAAACAGACTAGACCACAAATACAGGTCACAAATCTCCATGCTGTTCCTACAAAGAAGTCCCAACAAGAAAGGAGGCCAGGGCACCTCATCTACACTGGCTTCCAGCAAGGTATACAGACCTCAGACATAGTGACTCCCACACAAGACAATGCAGAAACCGGCTCTGCGGGCCTGACAGCAAGTGACACACCTAGAGACCACACTGTATTACTGGTAAGCACAGGACAACCCCCAGGCACTGACACTACATTTGGGGCTATTTTCAGCAGCATTTGCACACTTGGTCCCAAATTTTAAAAAAATCATCCAACAGGTATCTGTGTATCTACAAGGAATGTTTCTGTCAGGTAAGCCCGTTCTTCACTGATGCATTTAACCCGCACTTGACTGTGCACCTCTGAGATACCGGGCAGTGGGGCTGGCCTAGAAGAAAGAAAACAACACAGTGTGCCAAGTACTAAGAGAGGGCAGTGGGGTAAGATGGGGCCATGGGACCTGCAGAGCACTAAGGAGGGTGAGGTGCCCAGAACAGACACAACCACCCATCTACATGTTGAAAGCTACAGAGTATGGCTTCCTGTCTGTCCACTTCAATAAAAACAAACTCCAAGAGGGCCCCATTTCTGTACCCTCCAACTCTGTACCACATGCACAGCAGGACACTTACTTAACAAATACTGAAAGAATAAGTGAGCAACAAATCAGGAGGTGGTACCAAAGCTGGGTCTTAAAGGTGAAACAGGCAGCAACCAGAAGGAGCAGGGCTCCAGACCAAGAGAAAAACATCTGCACAGAATGTCTACAAAGCCCCGGGGGAGAAAACGGAAGCCAGAAGAACTGGTGTGGCTGGACTCACTCCAACCCAGGAGGGAGCAGGAAGCCCACAAGGCAATGGCCCTGATGGACAATGTCACCACTCCAGAGATGGCTGAGAAAGAGAAAAGGCTAGTATAGGCCTGGAAGTCCAAAACCCATCTGGGAGACACACCCACAGCCTTGAGTCTGGGCAGTAGCCAACTACAGGATGGATGGCATGGCTGGGCCAGGACAAAGGGAACATAGGAGTCCCCACGAGGGAAGCAGGGATTCTGGGGGTAGATGGGGATGGGAGACACAACTATGGCCAAACTCAAAGCCAAAGTCCCTAGTTCTCCTCCTCACTTTGGCAGACCAGTAGGGAAGTAGCTTCCTGGGGTCACACATGAATTAATGAATGTCAGCACTGTGACACCATCCTCCACCCAAACTCTGAGGTGGGAACATATCTAGGAGTGATAAGATCCTCAGCAGCTCTCTACCATCCCTTGCAATGCAGCCACCACGAAAACCTTGTTTTACAGGAAAATCTTTTCCCTTTCAATCTTTAGTATTAAATCTGGGAACAATTAGTAACAGCCCATTTACCTCTCACTGAATTCCTAGGGCAAAGAAGACTCAGATCACATGCTTTAGATCATATGACATATTGCAGAAATCTAGTCAACAAGACAGGCAGAACCACCTTGAGACAGTGAATAACCAGAGCTCGCTGCCTTCCACAAGTCTACAAGTCTTTAAAAGTATCCTAACTTCGGTCCCAAAGCACCTAGTGAAAAATCTGTCTACAAGGCTCTGGAGCTGATACTAGGGATAACTAGCACAAGTCCCAAAAGGCCCTTCCCTTAGGAAGCTGAACGTCAAAGGCAGAAACACACAGGTTCTAAGGCAAAGTGTGAGGAAAAATAGTAAAAATCAGCAAAAATCCACACTGCCTCTGCATGTTCCATCTGGTATCTTTTTAACAGAGGACAGACTGGATTTGACCTCTTCTGGTCCTATTCGATGTGTAATCACACACAAATCTCTCCAGGGCCAGGCCTGGTAAAATCAGTCCAGATCTGCCCTATCTAACACAGTGGCTACCACTCGTACCTGACTACTGAGCCACCTCATGAACTATTTACGATACACTGGATTAAATATAATAAAATCAATGTTGCCATTTAATGAGGATATCTGAAAATTTAAAACTATATATGTGGCTCACAGTGTACTTTTATGAAACAGTGCTGGTCTCCATCATGATGGTAAGCAAACAAGATTCCATTTGAGAGCCACATTGTGGCAGAAGACACTGATCAGAAGTTGTAAAGCAGGTCTCAGCAGAGGGTACGCAGGGTATGGGGCAACTAACACCATCTCCTTCCACAGCATTTTCTGACACAAGACAACTCTTTCCTTCAAATAGTGCCTCCTCATCTCTCAGAATGCCATCCTCCACTGATGCCCAAGCAGATACCAACATTCTTAAGGACCAGGAAATCTGATGCTCTGGCTGATGGCTCAAGGCCTCGGTGCCCACCCTGCTCCCTCACACTGAGTGGGACATTTGAACAGTGGGGCCTCACAGACAGCACCATGACAAATCTATCACCAGGAGTCCATCCATTAAGCTTCAGTTCAACTGGTGAACCTGTCACCACCACCACATAGCATCCACCATGCATCCTGGCCAGAAACACAAATACACAGCTGGAAGACTGGCCATTTAAAATGCTGTGGTCCTAAGCACTGATAGTCAGGTATTCCAGTCATAAGGGAAGGAACAGAAATGAAGCAAATCTGTCAGCAGGTGTTAGTAAACACCTAACAAGTGCCCACAGACCTGGCACCTTGCTGCCTGATTCATTCCCAATCCTGCACCTGCAACCTGTGTTCTTTAACCCAACAGGTGGCCTGATGCCAATGTACACTATCTTTATTTTTATAATAATATATCTGTAGTACATATTGTTTTCATTCCTTGTGTGGAGTGGGCACATGCATATGACTCACCTCAATTCCTTTTCTCTGTACAT
>NW_004524602.1:250351-261752 GCF_000260255.1 Octodon degus
ATATATATATCAGACTTTATTTCAAGTAAAGCAACAAGCTACATTTCCTATGAAGAATCTAGAAAACAACCTGGGCATACTCCCATCACCAAAAATAATCTCTATTGGACCTGCTGTATTTCCAAACACTTTCTACCTGTAAAAATACACAGCAGTTTTCCTCATAAAAATGAAATAAAATGAGACTCTTCAATCTAATATACACATTCTACCTATATATTAGTAATACACTAAGACACTTTTGCTTCACGTAAACTATCATTTAACCCCCATAAAGTGCCATCCCTTTGCCCACAGACCTGGCACCTTGCTGCCTGGTCCATTCCCAATCCTGCATCTGCAATCTGTGTTCTGTAACCCATCCAGAACTCTGAAACCCTGTTAGGAAGTCTGCTCTGTGATTGTGCTACAGAATAAAGTGAACTACAGGTGTAAAGGTCAGAAGGGGCTGGGCACACAGCAAGTACTCAGAGAGTATCAACTCTAGTTTCTGGAGCTTGCCCAAGATCACACAGCCTGCTGCAAAACTCAAACTTGGTGCTGCACCACTTGCCACAAAGGAAGAAGAGCATGTCCATGGAACAAAAGCCCTTCTCAGCATTTCAGCCGGAACCACAAGTTCCTCTCTGGTTTTTCTCAAATACTGAAATGCTAATGACCTTAAGCAACAGCGAAGTTCAATTTAAACCCCCGTAAGTGTGTTGACTTCCAGGGGCAAAGACAAACTCCCACCATGAGGCTGTCCCCCATCACTCCAGAAGGCAGTGTGGTATCACTGAACCTGAGAGGGTACAGCCTCCAATCATGGATGCCTCCAGTGGATGTCCCAAGCCACATTTCTGCTCTAGGCACAAGGATGTGTCTGTGTGTGTCTGTGTGTGTGTGTGTGTGTGTGTGTGTGTGTGCTCGCGCACGCGCATAACAATGACATTGAAAGTTAAATCCAGGGTGCTACCCAGTGGTAAAAATAAGCTACAACTTCAATCCTTTATTATTTTTTGAGACTGCGTCTAAGTTTTCCAGGTTGGCCTTGGATTCTCAGTCTTCCTGCCTCAGCTCTCAAGGACTTTTCTGAAAAATAAACCACAATGAGAAATAACAAAGCCACACAGAGACAAGTCCAAGGAGGATGGTGACAATTCTCCAGATTCCCTGTCAGCCTTTTGGGCCCCATCCCTGACCTCTCCTACCTCTTCCACCATGGACTGCAGCACCTGCCTCCTACTGGACTTGCTGCCATCAGCCTCCCATTTCAAACCTTCTTAAGAACTGAGTTACTGAGGTCACAGGCATTCCATGCTCCAAACCCCTAATGTTTCCAATACCAAGCATCTGGTGTAAACGTTAGTTCCACTCTGCCCCTCACTCCACTGGACCACGACTTTCCTCCCACACACAGGTGCACAGAGCCAGATCTGCTCCCACTGTGCCCCTAAGATCCAGCTCAGGCCCACTGGCAAGGCTAGCCAGGGTCCCCGTGGAAGCACTCACACACAGTCATCCAACAGGTCCTAGGTAATGGTGACTCCATCCTGACTCATCATTCAGGATGGGGTCTAGCTGGGGTCCATCATGGTTCTAAACACAGCCTGTGGTCACGATGGAACTGACAACAGAGCATGCATGCAGGTGCGCCACAGCCACATACATCAGAGGATATAATGGACTATGTGGCAGTCTCACTCACCCATACTTTTTTTTTTTTTTTTTTAATGAGCAGAATATATTTATTGAGGCAAAGAAAGCTCCTGTCCAAAAGAGGGACTGAAGGGGGGCCCGAGCAGGTAGTTCCCCTGGGAAGCTGTCTCTTCCAGGGACTTTTATAGTGTAAAACCATGTGGGGCTAAGGTGGAGAAAGGGGGAACTCCCTTAGGTAGATGTGGGGTGGGACAAAACTATGGTCAACCAATGGGATTACAAGCACCATTGCTCAGGTAAAACTGATTAAATCCAGTATCAAATGGGAAAGCGAGTCACGTAGCAAGCGGGCATGAATATGGGACAGGGTCTCTCCCTGTTGGGGGTTGGAATGTGGGACAGGGTCTCTTCCCGTTGGGGGTTGGGCTAGTGACTCACTTGGGTCTTTTCAGGTGATGGATACCTATTTAGAATATCAATCCCAGGTGCTACTCTTTTAGCATTTGTTTGGCCTTTAGGTCTTTAGGTCTGGTTCACAGCAGGAGCATCCACCCCTCCCACAGTTGTAAGGTGTCTCACCTTTTGTGCTGTCTCCTTCGAGGGCCTGGCCCTGTCTGACCGCCTATAATATTTCTATCTAACTCGGCTGCCTGCAATATTTCCCCCTCTGAAGAAGTAACCTGAACTGTCATGAAGGGAAATATGGGCGAAGACCACTCTGGCTTCTTCACGCTGAAATGTCACACATACTTCTTAAGAGACCACAGGGACTACTCGTGATAAAGGAACTCTTTTTTTCTTAAAAATGTTTTGGAGCTTCTCCCAAAACATATCTAAGACTCATCATCTATAAACAATAAAAAGCGTAAGAACACTAGAGACAGCCTCACAATGCAAAACAAAATTCTGATGGAAAACAGACTAAACCCAAAATTCAATAAATAACTTTAGGTTTCCAACTTTCTTTTGAAAGTTTAAAAATCATGAGCCTGAGAATATTTCTAAAGGACCTGGCTCTGTGTCAATGGAAAACAGTATCTTTTTCCCTTGGAAGATTCTGAGGTCTGTTTTGGCCCAAAGACAGAGACAGAAGGCAATCTTCGGCCTCCTGCTTCTTGGAGACAGAACATAACTGAGCAAACCTCCACTCCTTAAGGGACACAATGAATTCTCATTCTGAGTCTTTTTATTTTTTTATTTTTTTTTTTTAATATTTATTTATTTATTTAATGTCTGTATGTGGCCAGCTCAGCCCACCAGGGGGCAGGGCTGGCTGGCATGTGGTGCTGGGGGATTGAACCGCGGTCCCTGTGCTTTGCTTAGCTTGTTCTAAGTAGGTGCTTTAGACCACTGAGCCATCTCACCAGCCCTCTGAGTCTTTTTAGATTATTATTTTAAATCAGTATTTCTTATATATAACATAATCACCTGAACTCTAATCTGACTCCTTCTCAAAGGCCAACTAAAGACCAGGCCCACTCATCAGGAGTAGGAGCTGGTCCTGGGAAGAACTCCCTGGGACTCATGCTGAGAGGGCCCAGTGGGGAGCACTGCCTCTGACAACAAAGCCAGCGGCTGGGGACAAGAAGCACTTCTTAGGCCCATCTTGAGCCAACATCTTTCTTAAGCCAACATCTTTCTTAAATGTTGACCACTTTATGGAGGTGAGAAAAAACCATGCAGGTGATGGGCGAGGAGAGCCCACATGCAGAACCAAGGGGAGCCACATGTACTCATGGGAAAGGGGTGAGGAAAAGCAGCTTGAGAGGAACCGGGGTACCTGGAGCTTCTCCCAGCCCAGCCACCCACCCCAAGACTGATGTGATTATGCTGAGATTGCAGCAAGGACAAATCATTCTCCAGGCCTATCTTTCCCAGAGGAAATGTGGAAACCTCTCCAAGTGTTTAGTTTTAGAACAGGAGCACATGGCCTCTGGTGACCACAGGGCTACATTCCTGGGAGTCCTTATCATTGCATTGCACAACAGCAGAAAGCAGGGTTTGGAGCTTAGGATAACTCTCACAGCCACAGCCGTGAGGCCTCCAGGACTGTAATGCTCTACAGTAACACTGCATTATCTTCACTTCAAAGCTGGGACACAGGACCAGCTTCCTGATGACATGAAGCTCCAGGAGGTGACGTGGGGCACAGGTTCAGCCCCACCCATCAGAAGCTTGAGGAAGAAAGCCTGTATGGGAACCTGGGAGACCTGCTGATTCCTGGTGGTCTTTATTTTTTTTCTGGAGTCTTTAAAGCGGGTGTCTGAGAGAGCTCAGAGGGATTTCCATCTACACTCAGGTACCACATCTCCCTATGAGAAAATACTCACTGGCTAGTACTCATCAGAATGCACTTCAGAAATGCCCAAGGAGGCCAGGCAAAACTGTTTCTCTACAGACAACTCCCTTGGAGAAGCCCTCGCACAGAAAAAGGAACCTCAAGGCCAACTGAAGTTGGACTCAAAACTCTCACTCCGGAGCATAGAAACCCAGAATGCATAGAAGATTTACAGCTGCAAACCACAGAGTGCCAGGAAGGGGAAAGGCTCACACTTCACTGCTCTTGGCCCATGCAGTTCAGTCATTTCTAGTCCTGTCAAAGCTGCCACCAAGGCAAGCCGAATAGAGCAATCACTTGTAACCTAGAGAAGGCAATTTCCAGGAAGGGGCTGTGAAGACTTGCAGCAAAGAGCTGATGCTGGGAGAAATAGGGATCTCAAGGTCCATCTGGACCAAATGTCAAAACAGAATTTCTAGGGCAGGAACCCATGGTTTCCACATGAACAGCACCCAGGAAGCTTTCTCCTCACACCCAAGTTTGAGAATCACAGTTCTGAGGAAGGTGCTTCTCTTTGTAGGACACAAATAAAAGGTTCTCATCAGTTTGCCACCTCTGGGACAGCATACACTAGAAAGCTGTGTACACTGGAAAGCCTCAAAAACTGATTCCTAGCTGGCTACAGTGGCAAATGCCTTATAATCCTAGCACTTAGTAGGCTAAGGCAGGAGGATGATTAAGAATTCAAGGGTCATGTTGGGCTATAAAGTGAGTTGAAGATCAGCTTGAACCAAATAATGAGACCCTATTTCAGAAAGAAAGAAAGAAAGAAAGAAAGAAAGAAAGAAAGAAAGAAAGAAAGAAAGAAAGAAAGAAAGAAAGAAAGAAAGAGACAAAGAGACAGACAGACAGACAGACAGACAAGACAGACAGACAGACTGACTGACTTCCTCCTGAGGAAAGAGGGCCTTCAGACTCCTTCTTCTGCTGAATATCTCTCCCTTAGAGAGGCAGCTAAAGGCAATGACCCAAGGAACATCATCGCTCTCCCCCAGTTAAGCCACTGGCTCAACTCATTACCCAGGAGAGAAGGGTCAGGTACTACCCTTACCAACACAGAATAGGAGTTTCTTTCCATTACTTGGTTCAGCCATGCCCTCTGACTGAACTTCAACTTACACCAAATACAAAAGCCTTCAACATATGATTTAACTCTTCCTTACAACAACCACAAAGGAATGAGCTGCTTCCTTCCTAATACATAACACCCATATGAAATTCCTCCAACAGGCTGCATTCACATGTCTGGGGAAGGCTCAACACCGTATACTCATTCTCCTCACTGTATCATATGACACAAGGCAGGCTGAATTCTGGGGCCTCCCCACTCTGACTCTGGAATCACAATCAGAACATTAACACCAATGACTGTCTCCACCTCACAGAACCCTTCAATGACAGTTCACCAAGACACCCAGAATTCCTGCCAGATGCCCTTCCTCTGCAAGGACTAAGAGGTAAGTAGCTAGCTGCTTCCCACTGAAAAAGCTAGGCCACAGGTTATGGTAACACACACCTGCAATCCCACACTAGGAGGCTGAGGCAACAGGATTGTGAGTTCAAGGCCACTCTGGACAACATAGTGAGATCTTGTCTAAATAATACATTAATAATCTAGGAAACCATAGTATACAAAGCTGTTAGTGGGGGTATGTGCTGCTACTTGTAGGCAAAGGTGAGGATAAGGCTGGGGAGATAGCTCAGTGGCATAAGCTCCTGCCTGGCCAGCACAAGGTCCTGAGTTCAATCGCTGGAACCACAAAAAAAAAGTGAGAGGATGAAAGGTCAAACTCAGAGTTGACAGTGTGGCAATATTCCATCTCAAAAAAAGCAGGAGGAAGAAGAGAAGGAGAAAGAGAAGGAGAAGGAGGGGAAGAAGAGGAAGAGGAAGAAGACGAAGACGAAGACGAAGCAGCAGCAGCAGCAGCAGCAGCAGCAGCAGCAGCAGCAGCAGCAGCAGCAACAGAAACAGTGTATAGAAATCCCAGCCACTTTCTTTGCAAGCCATTTCCCTTGAACATGAGGAAAGTTGGAAACTGTGTGGCAGCACATGCCTGTCATCCCAGCACTCAGGAGGCTGAGGTTAGATGATTACCATTAGTTTGAGGCCAGCCTTGGCTACATAATGAGTCCAAGGCCAACCTAGACTACAGAGCAAGACCATGTCTCTAATAAAAAATAAAAAAGTTGGAAAGGGAAATGAAAACTGGGCTTGCTGCCTAGAAACAATTCCTGTAATCCAAGATCAACATCCCTGATATCATGGTCTGCCCAATTGTGGCCAGGGGACAGACACGCCAGAGAGCAATGTGCTTAGAAAGCCCAGCTCTCCCCAGTGGATCAGCCCAGAAACAGAAGGGAGTGCAATGGGAATGGGGGCAATTCTTGCTCCCAAGCCCTCTTACCTACCAGACTCCATCTCTGCATACAATTGATCTCTGCAGAGTTAAAGCAAAGGCAAGTGCACACACTCATTCAAAGAGGCTGGTCCCTGGGCCAGACATGATGATGAACGCCTGTAATCCTAGCACTCAGGAGGCTGAGGCTGGAGGACTGCTGTGAATTCAAGGCTCACCTGGGCTACAAAGGGAGTTGAAGGCCAGCCTGAACTGCATAGCAAGACCCTGTCTCAAAAAGACAAAAAATTGGGGCTGTGAAGATGGCTCAATGAAATAAGCGCTTCCCTAGCAAGAGCAAGGGCCTGAGTTCAATCCCGGTTCCACAAAAAAAAAAAAAAAAAAAAAGAAAAAAAAATTTTAAAAACAAAAACAAAAGAGGCTGGTCCTTATCTCACTGGGCCGCAAGAGGAATTGAGTCTTAGCTGCACAGTTCTCCAAAGCCTATCTACTCCCTCACCATCTTCTCCGAAATGATAAGACCAGCACTGTAACACAACTACACAAAGGACTCAGGAAACTATTAACTAAGCCACAGACTTCTGGGCACAGTCCTATCCAGATTAGTATTTTGTGTAAAAGGTACTCCTCCTCCTATTTACTATGGAAAGATGCCAGACCTCTCCTAGAACCAAAAATTTCAGACAGTTGATATTTATCTCCCAATGCTGAATACTATAAACAAATATGGTCTCTCTCTAAGGATTTTTTTCCAAAAGTTTTGTAATGCTTCAATTACTTAAAGTGCTAAGTTATGTGTAAAGCTTTAACACTAGTTTCCTAAATGATTGGAAAGTTTTCACTGCTTTATCTGCAGCAAGATGCACAATGTCAAAAACACAAGCTAAGTAAAAGGACATTGCAAACCTCTCCTTGGCTGTGAAATGACCATCTCTACCCACATGTGCACCACACCCTCCTTCAGGGTGACTAAAGGGCTGGAAGCATTCCTTTCACCAATAAACATATCCTGAGCATTTAACAGGTGCCTGGCTTCCCTCTAAGTATTAGAGATACACTGGTAAGTACACAGTGAAAAATCTGCTCTCTGGGAGGGCACAGCACATATGCTCAGGGGCTGTGAAACACCTGACCACAGTGGACAGCAATCCATCTCCAGTCTCTAGTCAGCTCTCAGGGAGTCTCTGTGCCGCCTGGTGGGCCACTGCTCACCAGTTAGTCATGAAGCCCACAGCCCTTCCAGGACTCACGCAGCTTCTTGCCCCTCAAAAAGTGACCAAGTGTTTATTGAACTGAGCACCCCAGGAAAAGATTTATGAAACATTCACACTCCAATTTACTGTTTCCATACTGTATTCACACTGTGAAAGTAAGAAACCCCAGCTGAACAGCGGCCTGAGGACTTAGGGAAAAACCAATTCAAATGTCCTTAAGACCCTGTACAAATCTCTCTCCATCAGAACCAAAAATTCCCTATCAAAATGCCTTCAATCCCCCCTTGAGTCATTTCTAAACAGCAGGGTTCTTCTCTTCCTGGTGAACTGTCTATAGTTGACTGTCTATAGTCTATCTGGCTGGAGATGGGAATGCTGAAACCCAGCAGCTAATGGGAAAGCCCACATTGCCAGACACAGTGGTGCATGCCTACAATACACAGGAGGCTGAGACAGGAGGACTGCTGTGAGTTCAAGGATAGCCTGGGATATCCAGTGAGTTCAAGCCCAACCTGGAATACACAGAGAGATGCTGTCTCAAAAAAAACTTCCATCTATTGACCTTCATTTCTTAAGAGATGGTCACCTCCAAAGAGAAGAAAATAAGTAATACACATCTGAGCACAGCAAGTAGAACCCAGAATCTGAGAAAGGGCAGGTGTGTTGGGAGGTGGAAAGGGGCCTTTTGAGCTGTGATTAAGCTAACAGATGAAATGATCTCTTACAAAACACATCAAAAGGAGCTTGGCTGGCTCTCCTGCCAAGTGGGGACCCACAACTCAAAGGTACCATCTATCTCTACAGAAGAGTAGGCTCTCAGCAGACAGGAATCTACAGCCAGCTTGATTTTCAATCACCCACCTGTAGACCTATAAGCAATGTAACTGTTACTAATAAACCACCCAGTCTATTTCAATCACTGGTACCTATGACTTTTAAAACAAACACCAAAATCCTGCTATATTACCAAAACCTGTGCAAAGATGGTAGGCCTGGCTTTCCCAAAGGCCTGGCACTGCATGAGTCCTATGTGCAACCAGCCTTCCACCCAGGCCTCTGCTTAGGGTTACCACTTCCCTTCTCTCAATGCTTCACCTCTTCCTCTCCACTTTTCCAGGTAACTATAACTCATACTTCCTGCCTCAACTCCAATGTCACATTCTCAGGCAAGTCTTTCCCAACCCAGCCCTGCTGGGTTGACCCGATCCTAAATTGATTATTTTTTTAATCTTCTTTTTATTTGGTACAGGTCTTGCTACACAGCTTGGACTCATAGTAATCCTCTTGTATCAGCCTCCCCAGTGCTGGGATTACAGGCATGCTCCACCACACTCAAGTTTCGGTGGCTGGCACAGCACAGCACCAGCAAGGCATGCATGCATTACCAGGGATTAAACCCATGTTCTTGCGCTTCTCAGGCAGGCACTTGGACTGCTGAGCTATCTCCCCAGCCCTTTAATCATTCAATCATTCATTCATTCATTTGATACAGGGTCTTGCTAAGCAGCTCGGACTCATAGTGATTGTCCTGTCTCAGCCTCCCCAGCACTGGGATTACAGGTATGCACCACCACACCTGGTTTCAGGGCCAGCATGGTGGGACCTCAGGCCAGCATGGCATGCTGTACTGGGAACTGAACTCTCAAACTCAGGTCCTTGCACCTGAGAGGCAGGTGCCCAGACCGCTGAGCTATCTCCCCAACCCCAAAGGTATGTCTTGTTTTTTTGTTTGTTTGTTTGTTTGTTTGTTTGGTACCAGGGATCAAACTCAAGACTTTGCACTTGCCAGGCAGGTGCTTAAGCTTCTGAGCTATTTCCCTAGATCCCAACTGATTATTTCTGTAGTACCAAGGTTCACACCAAAATCAAGGTTTACTATTCCTTGACAAATGACAAAAATACCACATGTTGAGTCGTTTACACAAAAGAAAGCTCTTCGCAATTCTGAAAGCTAGGACATCGAAGGCCAAGGGGTAGCCAGTCCAGGTCCCAGTGAGGCCGTCTTCCTAGATTGTATAGGGAGGCCTTTCTGCTGTGCCTTCACAGATGAAGACAGAGAATATCTCTCTGGGTCTCTCTTTAAGGGCACTAATCCCACTCCTGTTAAGGCTCCACCCTCATGATCTAACTGCTTCCCAATAGCTCCACCTCCAAATACCATCACATTCTGAGTTAGGGCGATGACCTACAAATTCTGAGGACACAAATATTCAATTCATAGCACAGGGCAGGAGGGGACTCCAAGTTTGGTCACGATCTGCATTTACACCATGAAAGTAAGAAACCCCAGCTGAAGATTGGCCTGAGGACTTAGGGAATCACCAATTCAAATGTCATTAAGATCCTCCCATGTATTGTAGGCATGCACCACCATGTCTGGCAATATGGGCTTTCCCATTAGCTGCTGGGTTTCAGCCTACCCATCTCCAGCCAAATAGACTATAGAGAACCAACTATAGATAGTTCATCAGAAGAGAAGAATCCTGCTGTTTAGAACCAACTCCAAGCTGGTTATGATCGTTGTTCTGTAGACTATGTAAGTCTGGAAGCACAGGGTTGTTCAAGCTTTACCCCTAGACAGGCACATATATGTACCAGCTCACTTCACAACTGTCCCAAGCCAGTCTTCATGTATATGCACTTGCCAGGCACACACACACACACACACACACACACACACACACAGCCCAAGCTCTGCCAGAACCTCGCAGCCACTTCCAATTGCCCACCAAAAGCCACTATGCATCTTGATTAAAAAAATCAAGCAGTAAAACATTCCTAGGGCCTATTTTTGGCATGCAAAGGACAGATACTTCATGCAGCAGAAGGAAAAGTCATTACACCTTATCAGAACCAAATCAATATCCAGAGTCAATCACATAGTCCATCTAGAGTACTCTGCTCCCATAGCCTCTGCCTCCAATGGGGTCTCAGTCTAGCTTGTGATCCCAGGCAAACTGTATTGCCTGTGGGCCTTATTTCCCTCCTGAGTAAAACAGCACTGGGCCCAATTTCTAAGTTTAGGAATAGAATCATTTACCAAGAAATTCCAGTATCAGCTTTCATGAAGACTCAAGCAATAAAGCATTTTGGAAAAGCCCAACAAAACCCCAGCTTCTCCAGAGAAGGCAGAAACACTCTTTAAAATGAAAAACATATGACAATACAATAAGGAAATTGCTGAATTTTCTTCCCTTTTTAAATCATGTATAAAAAGAAACAGTCTCTGCATGGTTACACACAGCTAGCTAAAGGGCAAGCAGGACAGTCCCCTTATTAACCTCAAGGCTCCTTGAAGTTGGGGTCTATTCTCCATCTGGATGGCCCTAGTCCAATGCATTGATGTCTCAGGAAATCAGTTCTTGGATTAGTTCATGTGAAAAGAATGACGAATTACTATTTTCCAGTTTCAACACCATAAAACTGTTACTCCTACAGCTCAACAGGAATTACTATGTATTGAAGTTCTCCTTTCTTAAAACACACCCTGACTCCAAAACCCTCTGTCTCAACTATTCTTTTGATTTTTGTTTGTTTTGTATTTTAGGGAAGGGTGTACAAGGTATTCTTTTTTAGAAAACCTTATGTTTCAATCACTTCTATGAAGCCAACACTTGGCCTCAGGTGTTGTCTTGTTCTGCAACAAATGTATGCATGAATACATTCATGAAGTCAGTGAATTTCATGAAAGAATTTCAAGTGGACCAATAGTCCATATTAAAATGTAGTTCCTTTAAAAAAAAAAAAAAAAAAGTCTAGGGCTGGTGAGATGGCTCAGTGGTCTAAAGCACCTACTTGGAACAAGCTTGGCAAAGCACAGACAGCATGGTTCGATGCCCCAGCAAAACATGCCA
>NW_004524602.1:261852-271894 GCF_000260255.1 Octodon degus
GTTAAAAAAAAAAATTAAAAAAAAAAAAAGCCTGAGCATACAAATAGATGCAAGGGGGCCAAGGATATAGTTCAGTGGCACAGTGTCTGCTTGGCAAGGTGAAGGTCCTAAGTTCAATTCCTAGTACCAAAAAAGACAGAAAAAACACAGCAACTTTAATGCACCTATCAATCACCCAGTCCAAGAAATAAAACAATGCAAAGCAATCATGGACACTCCAGCACATTTCTCTCCAGCCACACCCCTTTCTTCCCATTAGAGAACCTCCAAATCCAAGGTTGGTCACCCCACATGGCTCTCCCTCTCTCTACATAGCATACACTGTACTCTTACAACCTAAGGTACTACACCACTCAATCTTCTTAATTCTTATATAAATAATATCACTATGTGACTTTTTTATTTCTTACTCAATTTTATGTTTGTGAGAGTCACCCACACAAACACACACAGCTCTAGATTCTTTATGTTCGCTACTGGATAACATTCTATTAGGGGAATATCATGAATATGCCACACTTAGCCTAAAACACTGCCTGATGTTTTACACAGCTGCTGGATTATACTTACCTTTGTACCAGTCATTTTCAGGAATTCACACAACCACCCAAGGAGGAGGGTGAGAGTCCCACTAGACCAAACTGGAAGCAGTATGGAGAGGTATAAAATTTGTCCAGCACCCCTGAGCAGTAGCCTCAGGCTGCAAATCAAAGCCTGAAGCCATGCTAACTATAAGCTTTGTGGTCCCACCAAAACACTGCATTCATTTTATTTATTTATTTAATTTTGTATAGGGAATTGAATCCAGGGCCTACACAATACTATATCCCCAGCCCTTTTATTTTTCATTTTACATTGAGATACGGTCTTGCTAAGTCACAAATCTCCTGCCTCAGTCTCCTAAAGTGCTAAAATCACAAGGGTATGCCGCTACACCATGGCTAGGTTCCTTTTTTTAATGAAAAAACTGAGCTTGGTATTGTAGTGTACACCTATTCCTCTACAGTGCTCTAAAGGCTGAGACATGAGGATCTCAAGTTCAAGACCAGCCTGGACTACATGGTACAGTTCTGTTTCAAACAAAAAAAAAAAAAAAAAAAAAAAAAAAAAAACAGAAGTAGCTGTACATGTACCTGCAATACTAGCCTTCCCAGAGGCAAGAGGATCGAAAATTCAAGCCCAGCCTAAGGAATTTAACAAAACCCTGTCTCACATGTTTTAAAGAGCAAGCAGGATAACTGTGAAGCTGTGGCTATAGCTCAGTACAAAGACCCTAGGTTCAGACCCTGTACTGTACTGCCAAGAAAGAAAAGAAGAAAAAAAAACTGATAGAGAAGTGCTTTAAAATCATATGAAAACCTGAAACAGGATGCTCAAGTTTCTTTTTTTAACAAACAATTCCACCGGAAATTCATCTGACATCAGATGATCCTCCTGTACTCTGAGGACAAGCCTCTCCTGTGAAAGCTGCTGTGAAGTAGCTGGGGCCGCTCCTAAGTCTACGCAGAGGCTGTCTAAGTAACCTCAAGCTGAACTGCAACCTGCCTCGGTTTCCTGTGGAGAAACAGATCGCCTGCACCCACTTAAGAGACCATGGGAATCTAATCGCATGCCAACTGGCAAAGTGGAGCCCACAAAGCTCTAAGAATGACTTGGGAGCAGTTCCAGCTGGCCAGGCGCTAGAGGGATCCGGGAACAGGCCTGTGTTCGCATTTGTCCACTCTGCTCTCCACCAGTCAGCAATGGGAGAGCCCAGCCCCACTGCTCTGGAGGAAGACCAGTGTGCAACGCAGAACAATCAGAAAGAGGACTGAGGGTGGGGACTCAAAGAACCAGGCAGAGAGCAAGGGCCCCTCTGTATGTTCCAAGCAGGGGAGTCCTTAAGAGATGACAAAACCCTGCTCTAAAGACTCCCCTAGGCCAGGGTAGGATGCCAGCTCCAGGACCCCAGCTATACCACATGTCTCCATACTCTTCTGCTGTAAGTCCATGGCCTCCAGCCAGCAAGGCTAGTGCCAAGCAACCCTCCCACCTCTCCAGGTGGAAACAGCAAGAAAGCAAAAGCAGCTCCCTCCCCATACCCAGAGAGAACAATACCATCAGACTCTGTCCACTAACATTTACAGACTGCTTCAGAATAGCTTTGTTTGTGCGGTTCTGGAGATTGAAGCTGGGCTCTTTACACTGAGCTACATCGCCAACACACCCCACCCTTGGGTCTGCTAAATTGCTTAATTGCTCAGGCTGGACTAGAATCATGGGCAGAGAATGAATCACTTAATCCAGCACTCCTATGAAGCCAACACTTAACTATTCCACTTTACAGGAGTAGCAGCTCAAGTACAGAGGTGTTAAAGGTCACACCAAACTCAGAAAAGTGACCATTCGGAGGGAAACCTACAGCTCTGGGAGGGTTGCCACAGACATCCGAGGGATAATGGGGTGGGGACATGATTGGTGAGCCGGTGGGACAGCAGGTAGTAGAAGGAAGGAAGAGTCAACCACCTCAACACTGACCCCACAGAACAGCCCCCAACCCCAAGGGCGAAGGTCAGGGAAAGGGCAAGAGGAAGCAACAGTGGATAGGGGTGGGGTAGAAGGCTGACTGGGGCAAGATGGAGGCGTGGGGTGGCTGCGGAGGCGAGGGAAAGGGCTGGGGCGTGGACAGACTCGCGAAACGCGGGGACGAGGACGCGGGGCGTGGGGACTAGAAGCGGGGCCCGAGCTGGGTCGTGGAGACCAGGGTCTGGGCGTGGGTACCAGCCGTGAGCCGTGGGGACGCAGAACGCGGGTCATGCGGGCGTGAGGTGCGGCCCGGGACGTGGGGACTGGGCGCGAAGCACGCAACAGAGGGAATGGCTGCGGGGCTCGGGCACCACGGGCCGTGGGAAAAGACTGTGTGGCGCGGGGGCGAGGAGACCTCCGTGTTGCGCGGGGGGCGGCCCACCTTCAGCACGGCGACGGCGCCCGCGCTGTGCACCTGGAAGTGCGCGGGCAGCTCGGCGCCGGGCTCCGCGGCCTCGTCGGCGCCTGGGTAGCAGAAGCAGGCGTCGGCGATATCCAGGCGGCCCAGCGGCAGCGCGTCCTGTGGGGTCTTGAAGTAGTAGAGGTGGCAGCGGCGCGCGTCGAACACAAACCAGCGGGTACGGTAGCCGCGCAGCGGCCCCTTGCCCGACAGCTTCTGCAGGTAGCCGCACAGCCGCGCGGGTCCCGCCGCGCCCTCGCCACCCCCAGCGCCGCCGCTGCCGCCGCCCTCCTCAGCACGGGCCCCGGCACCCGGCATCGCCCTCCCGCCCGCCAGCCTTGGCCCGCAGCGCTCAGCGCTGGGCCGCGCGGGGCACTCTGGGACTTGTAGTCCCGCCTCCGCTCCGCTCCGCCCCCGCCCCGGGGCCTCGCCCGCGCCCTGCCTCACCTCCGCTCCCCAGGGCTTGTACTACCTCCTCGGCCCCTGCAGATTGTAGTCCGACCCCCGCCACAGCTCCACGCCCCTCAGGCTAATAGCCGGTACCCTGAGCCCCACCCGGGAGAGGCCCTGCTATTCCCTCCACCTTCCCTTGCTAGGCTCTAGGTTCACACCCTGTCAGGGGAAGTGGCTGGCTGCTTCTCTGTGTGAACTTGTGTCCCCACGGGGGGGATGAGTGATTCACAACCCACCGCGCGTCCACGAGACACTGCACTGCACGCTAAATGATGCCTCCATGAAAAACGGGTCAGTCTCCTCCCTGCCAGAGCCATGGGCCAGCATTGTGAAACCGAGAGGGCCTGTTGCCTGGTACTGAGTGGGAGCTCGGTAAATATTTGCAGAGTTCATGAATGAAAATCGGAACAGTCCGCCTCTCCACGCCTCAGTCCTTCCTGGAATTAAACAAATGTTCATGGACAGCTTTCTGTGTGCCAGGTAGGGTTCCAAGCACCAGCAGATGGAGGGTGGCAGCCAGTCATTTCCCTGCCCTGGGAGGACTGTATTCTAGTAAAGGAGTGAGGTGATGGTCAGATTAAAAAAGCAAAAATTTATGCCACATTGCATAAATGCTGATTCCATTTAAATGTTAGTCATTACCTAACTAGCACTTACCACTATGTTTTCTGTGTTCACCCAAACTTTCTAAGGATCTCAGAGCACCTGCTGGTATCAAGCAATAAAGCAGAGAAGAGGGAGTCATCTCTCTGGGTGGCTCAGAGCATGGGTCCAAACACATGCCCTGAACGACTGTGATCAGTTATGGAGGGAGGGACAGCATTCCAGGTAAAGGAAGTGTGGTGCCACAATTCACTTTATCTAAAGAAAAGGAAGCTGGTAGCTGCATTGGTGAATAGGCCAAATCAAACAAATACTTCACTCATCTTCCTGACTTTGCATATTTGAAACACACTAGAAGACACAAGCAGAAACCCAACCTTCTGAGGTGGACAAGGATACCAATGAGGCTGCCACATTAGGGCCAGGCAGGTGGGGAAAGCAGGTACAGGACCTCACCCATCTGCAACTGACTGCCCAGAGCATCCCTTTCCTGGAGTCTGGCTGGGGCAGCCACAGCAAGGATGCTGGCCACTTTGCTCTCTCCTGTTCCTTTCATTGTAAGAGGAGCATGATTCATTGATCTGTGGTGTACCAGTCAAGTTGGGGTGCACCTTTGAAATACACCAGAAAGAATCTGGGAAGGAGTGGGTCTACACACTGAAGGGCAGAAGCCACAGGTGCAGTGTGCCTGGGCCATTCTAGCTTTATTGATGAGTTGTGAGAAGCAGTGGGCATGCCCTGGGGTTCCAGAACCAAACCCTGTGGGTGTCACATGGAGGCAGAGGCTGCTAGGCATGAGGAAGGCATCCTTTCACATAAAGGGAGCTATCTCTGAGGGTTCCTCATTCCTTGGAAGCCTTAAGTGATGTCTTAATCCATCTGCTATTGCTGTAACTGAATGCCACAGGCTGATTGATTTCTAGAGAATAACTGTTAATTAGGCTCACAGTTTCAGAGTTTAAAGTCAGGCATCCAGGGCATCATGTGGCAAGATGAAGAGTCTCAGTTCATGTCTCTCCTTCTCCTAGAAAGCTGCAGTCCAGCAGATGCGGGCCACTAACAGCCTCAGGTAATTATCAGTTAGCTCCCAAGGCTCTGTCTCTGAACACCATAACATAAGACTCACAAGGTTAGGAGGGGATAAACATAGAGACCATAGCAAAGGCTAGTAGACGGTGCATTCCTTAGATTAAACACCAGCATCCTGGGCCAGGTACTAACTTCATACAGCTTTTATATCCAAAAGAGACATTTGGGTGACCAAGGACCTGACCTGTAATGCCACATAAGCCCCTACCCTCCTCCAGCCTCCCAGGAACCCAGTGGCGAGAGGGAAGTGGCCAACCATGGAGGAAATTGCTGCTGCCTGCTGAAAAAGGAAAATCGGGGTAGTGAACTTGCCCCCACGAGGCCAGCCTCTGGGCAAACCCCTGGGGGAAAACAGAGCAGTGCGTGACTCATCTTAGACTATTTCCTCAGAAAGTACAGTGTATAGCCAGAGGCTAGGAAGAAGCACCCAGGAAAGGGGCTGCCTCTGCATCTGCCAGACTGCAAGGAGACAGGACCACCAAGATGTCAACTTTAAGCCTGAGGCTGGGTGAGGCACAGAAGAAACCAACTTCAGTTGCATGAATGCTGTGTGACTTTGGGTGCCTTTTTGCCCTCTGTAGGCCCCAGTTTCCCACCTGTAGAAGGGGCTAGACGGATGTGTGGTCTCCAGGGCCCCACCCCTTCCTGCTCTGAATGTAACAGTGGTGCAAGCCCTAACTGTGAGGGCCTCAGTCATCCACAGCTCCCCAAACCAGCGGAGGCTTCACCCTTCATGGCTCGTATTCTGAGCCCTCTTAATACTCCCAGATGTCACAATCAAATTTTCCATCTCCTCAAGGCTGTACTCCAGCCATAGGCTCAGCTATCCTGTGGTTAGTAAAGCACTGCTGTTGTGGGTAACATATTTACTTCCTCCCTAGGTCCAAATGAGGGCCCATCACTCTCACCACCAGCACTGCCAGGGCACAGATGGAGTCTTCCTCTCCAAGGCAGAGAGAGACAGGGATAGCCCCACTGGTGGGGCAGGGGTACAACACATACCTAACAGGGTCGCATGGGGCACTGGAGAGAGAGGAGCCCAGAAAGACAAAGTGGCCCTCTGAGCAGAAATGCTTTGATCCCAGGAGTCCTGACCAGGAAGAAGGCTTCCTGAGCTCTTGGCCTGGCTCTGCAAGGCCACTTGCAGCCTGCATCCTAGGGTGCTGGGAAGGATCGGGGCACCTGCTTCCTTATCTGCAGATAGGACATAATAACACTCTCTGGCACTACTGTGTGTTCCCACAAACAGATGAAGCCAAACCTTGGCCTGGCCTTGGACACTGGAATCTTAGTATGTAGCTCACCATTCTGCAAACCTCTCCACCCACACCTGCCTCTGGTGCCAGGAGATGCTGAAAATTCATGTGGGCACAGGGAGGTCTAGGAGGGAAGGGAGCTCCACAGGAAAGAGCTCACCAGGCTGAGGGCCTCCAGTCATGAGCCCTGGCTACCAGTGGGCCTCATTTCCCTGCCAAATCACCAGGCAAATCTAATGGCTGATGGTTCTTTTTCCAAGAGGGCAGGCACCTCAGGCGGTCAGTCTCGCAGCCCTGCAACAGGGGGACCAGGACATGAAGAGGTAGAGGCCTATATGTCCCTGGGAGCTGCAATGATAAGCACTGAGCAGGGGAGTGGAGCTGGCAGTGTTAACACCACATACCCTAGCCCCAAGTCCCCTTTAAATCCCCATTTTATTTTGTATCAATCCAGGTATCCCTTAGCATCCCTGGGGCAGGGTTTCCAGGTGCCCTCAGGTGTCTGAATCTGAAAGTTCTCAAATCCCTTTTATGAAATGGTACCACATTTGTGTGTGACCTGCGCACATCCTCCTACATATGATAAATCATTCCTAGATCATTTATACTCCCTACTATTCTGTTCATTCTATGCCAATAGTTGTGATTCTGTGTAGGAAATAATGACAAGTAAGTGATTACATGGTCAGTACGGACACAATTTCTTCCCTCGTATTATTTATTTATTTATTTATTTATTTATTTATTTATTTATTTATACCAGGAATTGAATTTACAACCTGGAGCTTGCCAGGCAGGGGTTGTGCCACTGAGCTGCATCCGGGTCCTTCAATTCATGATTAGTTGGATCAGCTGATGGTGATGAAGCTCGTGATAGGAAGGCAGACTCTCCCCCTACATATTTTTAAAAGACATGGCCAGATCTTGAATTTAAAATACATATGCTTTTTGCTTTAAACTTTTTTGAAAAGACTAATTTTCTGATTTTGCTTCAGAGTGGCTTTGCTTTGAGGGATTCACTGAATTTATCAATCCTACAGATCCCTTGGCAGCCTCCAACATCTGAGGATGCCTGTGAAGTGAGATCATGCAGCCTCCAGCTTTTACATGGGACACAATTAAGTGAGGGTGATGCTGCATTATGCCACATGGATATTTCATTTGTGACTTGTGTTTGGGAACAACAGTATGGTTGCTGTTGTTTTCCCAAGGCTTTGGAAATTTCTAGGGGTCCTTGGAAAGTTCCCAGCACTCAGCCGTCATCCTATGAATGAAACCAACAGTCTGTGTTTTCTGGGCAGATGGCCAAGGAGAACATCTCTGGGTACCCCTCCCTGATGGCACAGTTATACTTGAAGATGACAAGATGATTTCATTGAGTGGCCTCAAGGGGACAGATGGGTCAGAATGAAATTGGCAATTTTTCTGAACTACCACTGCCAGCCTCCCTAGCTTCTTATATGCTGGGGACCCCCAACATGATTGAGCTTTAAAATCTTATCCATTTGTTCTTTTGTGGATTCCTTCACTGTTCACTGCACACAGGCAGGCAAAGAGCACAACTGAGCAATCTCCATCAGAATGACCAAAGCAAACTCCCACTGGATTGGCGATCCCAACTCTGGGAGGCTCCGAGTAAGTCTGATTACTCTGTGCTTCACCAGTTCTCTATGAGGTTGTCATTTGACAAATTTTAGGGAATAAAGACAACTGGAGACAACTGAAACAATCATCAAAAGAGAACTGGTGGGCTGGAGAGATGGCTCAGTGGTCTAAAGCACCTACTTGAAACAAGCTTGGCAAAGCACAGGGACCGCGGTTCAATCCTCCAGCACCACATGCCAGTCAGCCCCGCCCCCTGGTGGGCTGAGCTGGCCACACACACACACACACACAATAAATAAATGTAATAAATAAAAATAAATAAATATTTAAAAAAAAAAAAAGAACTGGTTACAAAAAAATGGTAACATACCCACGCAGTAGGCTTCTATGCAGCTATGGAAGTAAGAATGACATCCTCTTTGTACCCTTATGCAAGGAGATCTGAAATATGTTAATTATTTTACAAGGGGAGGGGTAGAACATTGTTCAGTACTCTACTTTTTATGGGGGGGGCACGGGGAGCTGGCACAGTGCACCCCTGATTCCAGCTACTTGGGAAGCTAAGGCAGGAGGATCACTTGAACGTGGGAGTTTGGGGCCAGCCCGGGCAATAAGAGATTATATCTCAAAAAATAAGAATTTAAAAAAGGAGTGGGAGGAGGAAACTAGAAATAGAGATACTTACTTGGACATTCAAGAAACAAGTATGGCCATGAGTGAAGATGAAAGAGATCAAAACTGAATGGATGGGGCTGGGGAGATGGCTCAGTGGAATAAACACTCCCCTGGCAAGCGCTAAGGGCCTGAGTTCGATCCCCGGTTCCGCAAAAAAAAAAAAAAAAAAAAAAAAAAAAAAAAATTCTGAATGGATGGGCTTAATGCATAGAGAGAAAATATTTTATTAATGCCTTTTTATATTTTTGAAAATTATGTGGATGTGTCATCTAAGGGAATGACAACCTCAAAATCTACTTGTGTCATGCACTGTTCTAGACACAAAAGAAAAGATTGTTCATTCTCTACTCCCCAGGTTCGTGGAACAAAGTCCTGTCTAAAAGACTATGGGGGGGCTGGTGAGATGGCTCAGTGGTCTAAAGCACCTCCTTAGAACAAGCTTAGCAATGCACAGGGACCGCGGTTCAATTCCCCAGCACCACATACCAGCCAGCCCTGACCCGGGCTGAGCTGGCCGCACACACACATAAATAAATAAATAAATAAATAAATAAATAAATAAATAAAAATAAAAGACTATGGGAATGTCCTGGCTGTAACCATAACAAGTGCAGAGCAGGCATTTGCTAAGGAGCCCTCGCAGGCATACCCCCTAGGAGCAGGCTACCCACCACTAGGGCTTGTGCGTAGTACCATGGCACTGGCCCGGGAAAGGGGAAGTAGAGATTTTTCAGCCACACCCCCAACTTCTGAAGCATGAAAAAGATCTGAAGGCTAAGTTGAGGACACTGGCCAACAATATAACAATTGAGCCAGTATAATGGTGCTACCATAAACCCTAAAAAGACAAGGCTTGCAGACCTTCTGGATAGCTGAGGTTCTTGGAGAGTGGCACACCTGATAGGGCATGGAAGCACCATGCCCCTCCTATATCTTATGCTGTTCCTCTCTTCATCTGGTATTCATAGGTATCCTTTGTAATATTCTATCCTTTATTAAAGAAACCATTTAGCATTTTAATAAAAGAAAGAAAAGACAAGTAGGCTGGGCACAGTGGCACTCACCTGTAACACCAGCACTCAGGACACTGAGGCAGGAGAATCTCCACAAGATTTTTTTTCCAAAGTAAGTTATATTTGTTGGTACATCATTTTAGGTATACATAATGGTCATGTCATCATGGGGGATTTTTTACCTGTATGTGCAATAACTTCTTTTCCATTCCTTTACCCTCCCTTCAACCCTTCTTCCCTTCATTTACAAAAGTTTTGTTTCCATTTTCTCTCTAAGTTTGAGGCCAGCCTGAGGTACATGTGAGAACCTGTCTCAAAGAGGGGGGGACAGGGACAGGGACACGGACAGGGAGGAGGAGAAAAGAAGAGAAAGGAGAGGAGGG
>NW_004524602.1:271994-292857 GCF_000260255.1 Octodon degus
GAGAGGAGAGGAGAGGAGAGGAGAAGAGAGGGGAGGAGAGACAAGACAAAGAACAGACAGAGAAGAGGAAGTAGAGCTCACAAACAGGGACAGAGGCCCTCGTCCAGTCATCCTGACTCCAGAGTCTGAGGTTGCTCCCTCTCCCCATACCTTCGGGGTGGGGGTGGAGGCAGAGGGCAGAGCTACTCCAGCATCCTCTCTATCTCCAGTGCCAGCACCCAGTGGGTGACCCAGGGGCAAGGAACTGAACAACGGGATGCAGAGTACTGTCCAAGAAGATGTTTTCCTACCCCACCCCAGCTTTCACAGAGCTCACTCAGTTTCCCAGCTTGGGTCCTGCCCCTCTCCTGGTCTCCACTTTCCTTGTATATAAATATAGACTCCCACTTATTTGCCTGATTTCAGAATCTCCACCCTGGCCCACAGCAAGCCTGGGCTCCATCCCTTTCCATACACAAAGCCTTTATCTTCTTAGGAAAATGACCAGGTTCTGCCCATAAACACCCAAGCTCAGAGAGATGGGGAAAAAACGTGTCATGGAAAATCGCAGAGGCATATTTCTTTATATTTGAATACTTCAGGCCTTGCTTTGGCCGCAGACCAACTCTGGGCTGGACCCTACATCCTCAGCCTTTTCTGTGCTGTGGCACTCTTGGAAATCTGAGCCTATAGACTAATCAGAATAAATTTTTCAAGTGCATAAGGTAAAATATATGCAAGGGAAGTGGAAATAAACTGTGTGGAGGTAGGATTTGTCACCATAGCTCTGAAGTAATGACATCATGCTTTGTGTTCCCAGATTTACACAGCCTAAGATGGCCTCAGTGAGTCTCAAGTGGAAAGAGGAATGAACCAGCTCAGAACATCCCCACCAAAATGCCTCGGTAAGGGGGGATGTGTGGAGTCCATAACCATGCTTTGGCAGTAGGTAGTAGGTACAGTGCTACAGGCTACAGCCACAGTCTGGCTTTGTGCTACAATAAGACCAGAGGTTGAAGAGAAAGCCAGACCTACTAAGGCAGCTCAGCTACTGGCCAGGAAAGTGAGGTGGCCTCCTCCCATCTTGTGCTGCTGCTATGTCCCCACCAGGGGCTCCAGCCAGCCCATGTCCCCACCCCAAAGCATCAGGAAGACTCAGCTGCCAGCCCTGAGGTGATAATGGGCTCCTAAGGCTGTGGCACGGGGAGGGCATGGCCCAGGCAAATGAGCTGCCGTGCAGATATACAGGCAGCAGCTGCTGGGCTATGCCTCTGCATCTGTTCTTACCAGAATGGAGGGCAGCCTGGAGCAGCCTGGCCCAGAAAGGGGACCTGGGGACAGCCAGGCCCTCGCTGAGCTCCAGGAGCTGGCCCTGAAATGGTTCATGGAGACACAGGCCCCTTCCATCCTGCAGAACGGGACACTGCCCCCTTGGTTTCATGGATTCGTCACCCGCAAGTAAGGCTGCTATTCCCAGGGCCAGCATGGTCCACAGACTAAGGGGGCTGAGACCCTGGCTGGGGACCCCAGGATGGCTAGTCCTGTCCTTTCCCAATACTAGATGGGCTGGGGGAGGCACTGATCAGGGAGCAGACAGCAGGCATTGTATCCTCAGGGACAACTCCTATGGGCAGGGTGGGGACTGCACCTGCCCTCCATGGGTCCGGGGTAGCTGGGCTGCCATACTGTCCAAGGACAAAAAAAGACTGGGTAGGGGCATCCAGATCAGCTCTGAAAACCCTGATGAACAATGAGGGGGTCACATCATTCATCACCCAGTGAGATACTGCTTGAAAATGGGCTAAGAGCATCATCACAGAGGGGACCGTCCCAGAAAATGTGGATGTTCTCTTGCCCAGGGTTAAGGGCCAAGCTGCAGGGTTTGCTTTTTTAGCGGGGTGGGCCTTCCACCTGCCAAAGCACTAGAGGAAGAATAAGGAACACAGCCAGTCATAGGGCCCAGCACCACACAGGCACAGGCCAGGGCTAGCTCTGGACAGCCATGTGTGACAACTTCGGCACTATGCTCAGGGGGGACCAAAGCCTGACTCCACACTCTGCTAGCCCAACCTGGGAATGCTGAATAATTTTTTGAGCAAGAGCCCACATATTTGTTGGGCATCAGCCCTGCAAGGGACATCTCTGGTGTTGTGTAGAGGGGACATTGGATTCAGTGCTTGATGAGCAAGTATCTGGCCCATGACCTTACCAGCCAGAGTACAACTGGAATTTCCCACAGTGATTCCAAAATTCTTTGCACGAGCTAGAATTATCTGTAGTTGCACAGGAGTCCCTGGGAAGGGATTTCCCCAACCTAAAAGGACAGCCAGTATTTGGATTCATTCTTGTTCCATAGCCATCAAGTATAAAGTGGGAGCTGGGGGAAGGTGCTCAGAGGATACAGATTGAGCCATAAGAGGCCACAGATCCTGTCACAATAGAGGGCAAGGCAGCCTCTGGCAGGGTTGATGAGCTGTCAGTGTTGGGTCTGAGCTGAGGGTATGGCTGGGGGTTGACAAGCCTAAACTGGGTAGCAACCTACTGTGGGGTCCAGGCCCCAGCTAACAGCATGTTCCCTGCCCAGGCAGACAGAGCAACTGCTGTGTGACAAAGCTCTTGGGTCCTTCCTCATTCGCCTCAGTGACCGGGCTGCCGGCTACATCCTGTCCTACAGGTAAGAGCGTACAGCATACAGCCTGCAGGTGCCAGAGGACCTGCAGCCTGGAGCAGGGCTGTCCCTGAGTGCCTCCCCTCACTCCCTTCTGTATCGCCACCTGCATAACAGGCCCCTCTGATCAGCACTGCCACATGCTAGGGCTGAAGTTGAGGCCATTGCAGAGTGAGTGGGGGCCAGAAGGACAAGGCTCAGCAGGTGGGCTTGGAGCCTGTGGCCAAGAAGGAAGAGCAGCAGTTTGCTAGCAGGAGGGAGGTGTAGCTGGGGTGAAAGTTGATGAACCTCATGTGCACAAGTACGGAAGCCTCAGGGACAGGGATCAGGGGAACCACAAGTCCCTAGGTGCAGCAAGACACAGGGTTCCCTCCAGAGCAGTGCCTGGAAAGAAGGGAAGCCAGCTCAGATTCTGACAAAGGCCACAGGCGATGAGGGTCAACCTGGTCACACTTCCATCTCACTGGGTCCTCCAGGAATCTGGTAAAAGGAGGCCTAGAGATGAGGGACAGAAGGGACCCGTGCCATCAGCTGGGTGTGAGAGGCTAAGGTAGAGGCTAAGGTACTATAATAGGGACAGGGGGCCAACAGAAAGTCACAAACAAAAAAGCTGATCCTGGCCAGGGGTAACTGGATCAGGAAGCCAAAGGGCTAAGGTGGCCCTAGGCCAGACTTCAGGGTAAAAGGCTCAGATTCTGATTCAGAATCATTGCAGAGGCTTCTCCAGCTCAAATCTTGACCTTGAGTATGTTTCCTTGCTTCCCTATGCCTTGTAGTCTCTTCTGCAGAATGGGAATACTATAGAACCTACCTCTGATGACTAATGTATTTAGGGATGAACATTTTAGGACTAGACAAATGTCAATCATTATCCAAATAGTTACTTTTTCTATGAGCCAGACACAATGCTAGACACTTGGAAATACAGTATGTGAGCAGTTTTAAAATACTTAAAAGGCTTTCAGCATCGGGATTTTTAAGTGGCTTTTTTGTTTGTTTGTTTTTGTTGTTTCTTTGTTGGGCTTTTTTCCTCTCTAAATGAGATTTTAGGCAACTTATTAAAGACAGTGGAATGGGGTTGGTCAAAGAAATAGAAATGAAAAATGGAAGAGAAGGGAGCCCAGAAAGAGTCCAACATACCTGTCCCCAGATACACAGCAGGGTCACTGCCACACTTCCCACCTTTCCAGTCGTGGGCCTACCAACAACTGGATATCCAAGTGGGGGAAAAAAAGGCTACTGCTCATACCATGTGCACAAATTAATTCTAGAGAGACTGCAGATCCAAGAGAGAAAAGCAAAGCAATAACATTTCTAGGGTGGTGATGTAGCTCAGCAGCGCAGCACCTGCTTGCAAGAATCCTGAGTTCAATTCCTGGTTAAAAAAAAAAAAAAAATTCTTGAAGAAAAGATTGGGGGCTTCAAGATAACTCAGCACACTAAGCGCCTGCTTAGGCAAGCACAGGGACTGGGGTTCAATCCCCAGCACCACATGCCATGCTGGCCCTGCCCCCTGGCACGCTGAGCCAGCCACCGAGACTGGGCATGGCAGCACACACCTATAATCCCAGAGCTGAGGAAGCTGAAAACAGGAGGATCACGATGAGTCTCAGCTGCGTAGCAAGACCCTGTACCAGATACAAAAAAAGAAAATGAGGGAAATATCTTCATAAGTAAATAAAAATGCCTATGAGAATGCAGTAAGTAAAGATTACTTAAAATACATTTGATTTCCTTAAAATAATTTTTGATAAACAAAAGATGATATTAAGGGATGAAACAGTTGAGGCAGAATTTTAAAGAAGTTCTGTATTACAATACATACATCTAAAGAATAACTCATATCCAGAATATAGGAAGAATGCCTACAGATAAGAAAAAAAATACAATCCAAATAAAAGCAGAAGACTTGAGGGGCTGGTGAGATGGCTTAGTGGTCTAAAGCACCTACTTAGAACAAGCTTAGCAAAGCACATGGACGGTGGTTCAATCCCCCAGCACCACATGCCAGCCAGCCCCGCCCCCTGGTGGGCTGAGCTGGCCACACACACACACACACACACACACACACTAAAATAAATAAATTAAAAAAAAAAAGCAGAAGACTTGAAACAGCACTTCACTCAACAGAAATATTCAAAGGCCTATAGATGTATGAAGAAAACTAATAATAATAAACAGCTAAAATGGAAAGACAGATATCATCAAGTAGTTGGTGGGGCTGAGGAAGAAAGGAGCACTCACAAGAATTTTAGGAAATGATTTAGCCTAGTCTATCCAAGCTGTACTGCCTCTGACTTAACAGCTCTAGGCCTTGGTTTGGTCTAAACAGAAGTGAGTCTACATATTCACCCGAACAGCATTCATAGCAGCTGTTTATAGCCTCAATGCCCATGCACAGAACTTACAGATTGTGGGTTGTTTTTTTTTTTTTGTTGTTGTTGTTGTTGTTGTTGTTGTTGTTGTTTTTCTCATTAAATGGAACACTGAATCCTGTATTATGTGACAAGAAAAGAGAAACTAACTGTACATGAACATCAATCGATTGTTCAGACAAGTTGAGTGAAAGAAGCTCGATACAAAATTGGGTACAATTTCAATTCACATGAAGTTCCATAAAGCGTGAAACTGATGAAGGTGATTAGGCTACATGGCAGCTCCCGAAGGGCTGGGCTGGGCTGGGTCATCTAGGCTGGAAGGATTTATATCGAGGAGCACTCAGGCATGGAGTGGGCAGGCCGCGTGTTTTATGGTGTTTGTGCTTCCCGTGTATCAGTTATTCTCTCACAAAAGACGATGCAAGGGTGAAGGTCGGGGTGGAACCCCACCGTTTCAGCAGGGTGGGGGTAAATGAGGCTGAGTTGTGAACACACAGGGTCACATTTTGGCTTCCTTTAAAATTATGAGATTTAGCTCACCATGGTTTTCTGGTATTAATTTTGGTCTTCTAAATACAACTGAGGGATTCTGAAGGTGAGTTTTTTCACCAGCCTCACCCTGGCCGGCCCTCCCTCTTGATTCCATTAGAGCAGGCTCAGGTCTTTCCAGGCTCCAGAGCCCCGTAGGGTGAAACTCTCCTGAGCTCACCAGGGACACTTGGTGTCCAAGAGAGGAGGGGCCCAGATGGCTGCTTATGTCCTGGGTGCAGAGCTGAGTCTCCTCCTGCTCCAGGATGACCTAGGGCTCAGTCCCTAGGCCACATGTACTTGTGTTGCAGGGGTAGCGATCGCTGCAGGCATTTTATCATCAACCAACTCAGAAACCGTCGCTACCTGGTCGCTGGGGACACCCTGAGCCATGGCACCCTGGCTGAGCTGGTGCGCCATTACCAGGAAGTGCAGCTGGAGCCCTTTGGGGAGACACTGGCAGCTGCCTGCCCCCGGGTAGGTTCCCCTCATCTCCTTGTTGGGTGGGGAGCCCAGGCAGGGACATCCTTTGCTCACTATCTGCTCCCCCTGGGTACTCAGGTGGGTACAGGGTCCCTATTTGAAAAGGGGACTTGGGGGGGAACTACCCGCTGGGGCCCCCCCTCCTGTCCCTCTCTCAGGACAGAAGCTTTCTTTCCCTCAATAAATATATTCTGCTCATAAAAAAAAAAAAAAAAAGAAAGGGGGACTTATAACATCTTCCCTGAAGTCAGGGGTCAGGTAGGGATATCTCATTACCTGGGAAACCATCCTTGGGAGGTTGCTGGAGGCCATTGAAAAATATGTGACCTTGAACCTGTTGTGTGCCCACTGCCCCAGCCAGAGGACCACGATCTATATGATGCTATCACCCTGGGCATCCACCAGACCAACCTGGGCCTTGACAACCAGCCAGCAGCAACATCCCCCACCATGGTACCTGACAAGGCTGCCAGCTCCCATGTCCCTGGGAAGGCCCGGGGCTCCTTCCTACACACAAACAAGATCCTAGACATAGGTCCCTGGGACCTGGCCAAAGAGGACAGCACTGAGGTAAGATTTGAGGCGAGGGAGGGCTGCCAGAATGGAGATATAGGTGCTATGCCTGGCTGTCCTTTCAGTCACAGAGTGAGCATCAGGCCAGAGACGCAGCCTCAGCCAGAAGCACTGGCAGCCAATCGTGTCATGCCTGACCCTGTTTTGCCAGATGTGTGTCACACCTGGATTCAAGTATTTTGGGGCTGTGTAACTCTGAGCCACCCACACAATCCCTCTGAATCTCAGTTTACTATTTCTGATCTTCTTGGAGGCATGAATGAGAGAATAGATGTGAAAAGCCCGGATGTGAAAAGCCCAGTGAACGGCCAAGTGGGGTACCCAGGGATCAGTACCGCTCCCCTCAGCACCCTACAGGATGGTCTGAGAGCACCTCCTCAATATCTGCCAAAACTTCTCCACTTAGAATACTTTCTAGACGCTTCCCCAAGACCGTGGGAGCCCCAGCAAGTGTGCACACCCTCCCCATCCTCACTGAAGGCTGCCTTGGCTTCCAGGTCCTCCCTGAAGTTGCCCAGCTTCTCTCATGCCAGGCCTTGGGGTACCCTTGGCTTGGCACACTGTTCCCATCTACCTGCTCACACTCTCAAAACCTTCCACCTCTCCATATTTCCTTCCTTAGAAAGGCCACTTAACACTTCAGCAAACATTCTCCTCCCCCATCACTCTCTCTGGCCCATTCTCAACACTGACTATGACCTGATGCCACCTGTGACCCATCAGCATGTAGTAATCACACCCTACTCTACCATACGATGGAGCCAGATTCTATGTAAACTCCCAAGTGTTGGCCTTGCTCACCACGGGGTTCTCAGCACCCAACACTGTAAAATAGCTGGTAGTTCCCCTATATACTTAGATGTAGCTACAAGCAATGAACTGGGTGGCAGGAGGAAGCTGGGCACTAAGTGGGAGTTCAGAGGCTCCCAAGGACTTATAAACCACAGAGGCTGGAAGAGCAGGGTGGGGCAAGGTTGGGAGACCCAAGTCCTTGAACACCAAGGTAAGGTCCATGCTGAGTCTCAGAGTACAAGGGCTGGCGCAGATCCTGGTACCATTCCCACCCTTGCCTTTAACAGTTGGGTAAATCTAAGAGACACCAGCTGACCTGAGAACATCTCTACAGTGGATGTCCCTAAGATAGTCTCTGTCTCTCTCTCCTTAGGCCCACAGCAGGATGCCCCTCCTCCCTGAGAGGAGTGCCACCCTCCTGGATAAGTCTTCTGCCAGCCCCAGTGACCTCATCTATGCAGACCTGAGGAAGACAAGTCAGCCACGTGTGGGCCTGGAGCCAGCCATGTCCAGCCAGACCTGTCCCCGGGGCAGGGAGGCCCTGAAGAGACTCTTGGATGGAGCTCAGGACAGACCTGATGACCTGGGGCCTGCCCTCTCAGGGCTGAACCTTGACCAGGGCCCTAAAACACCTCCCATCTCCCGGGGGCCACTCCTACCTCCCAGCTCTGAAACCCAGGGATCCTGGGCTACTACAAGGAGGCAGGAGTTTCTACAACTGAGTCATGAGGCTCTGCTCTGCTCCCAGGGCAGCTTCACTGTTGCCTCAAATCTCACTGGGATGAGAGTTCTCCTGCAGGAGGCCCACAGTACAGATGACCAGGAGGATAGGACCTACGAGCAGATCCCGGCCTGCCAAGGCGGCCCAGCTAGGCTTCCACTTCCGGGGGCCAGTCCTGTGTACAGCACACTGTCGGAGCCCATGAACAATGGCTACAAGAGGATCTCAGGGCTCCCAGAGCCAGGCAACCCCTACGAGCAAATCCCAGCAGCCAGGAGCAAGGAGCCTGAACGGACACATAAGGTGTGCTCTGTGGGCAGGGGGACTGCTGACCCTGGGGGCATCTCAGACATGGGCAGGTTTGGTCAACATCTCTGCCCATCAGACATATCCAGACTTTCCAGCCCTGCATCTGCCTGTAGAGGTGAGGGGGGAGCAGCTACTAGATTTGGTATAAGAAGCGGGTTTTGGGATCCACAGCTTTTTTTGCAGCAGATGGGCTTCTGGTCTTCTCTCAGTCTCTGAAAGGGTCTTAGAGCCTCAGAAAGGAAGAGGAGCCCTTCACCTTAATTATGGTCAACCTCCCCACTGTGCTTATAACTATGGGTAGAACATTTTCCCCATAATTACCAAGAGAAAACATAGAGCATCCAGTTAAATTTCAGATAAACAAGTACTTTTTGTCGTACATCTCAAATGCTGCAATTTGTTCTTTTTTTTTTATGTATTTGGTTATTGCAGGGTTTCACTCACTATGCAGCTCGGACTCATAGTGATCCTCTGCTTGACAGCCTCCCCAGCACTGGGATTACAGGCATGTACCACCACACCATGACTCTGCTCAGCTCAACCTGCCCTAGAGGCGGGGGACAGCGTGGCTTGTGGTACTGGGGACTGAACAGCAGTCCCTGCACTTGCCTAAGTAGTCCACTGAGCTACCTCACCAGCCCCTGCAATTTGTTCTTGGCTTGTCCGAAAATCAAATGGAGCAAGGCAGCCTGTGTTCCTCACTGGAGACCCTCCTCATGACCCTGTTTCCATCTCTGAAATGGGTTGCTACCTCTGGATGTGTCCTGAGGCTATTGTGTAGGGAATAGGGCCAGGCATTCTGTCACATTCTGGGCTTAGCAATGAATAGGTTTATCATCTCTGAGGATTTCTGAGAAGACAGTGAGCAGGGGTCAGGAAGGCACAGGGAGGTCCAGGTGGTGCTGGCCAGGATTCACAGGAAGCAGGGACCCCACTCCTTACTCTGCCTGCACCTGGACAACAACGGCACTGAGAGGCCACCCCCCACTGGCAGAGCTTTGGTCTAGGGCACTCAAAACCTCTGTGCCTGACCAAGCAGTGACAGCCTCCCAGGTGTGAGGCCTCTGGAGGAAGCTCACCAACTTCCTGTTCAGGCTACACTTTGGCTACACTCGCACACAGCAGTCCAATCACACCCTAGAGTCCAATCTTCTCACAACCAGAGTCCTTTAAGGACCTCAGAAGCCACATCCTAGCCTGTGCTTCCCTAGAAGCAGCACCATCTCCTGTCCCAAATACAGTGGCCCAGAGTACACTCTTGGCCTCCAGCTAGGGTGGTGAGTTCTAGAGTTAGGGGAGACCAGGGCCCTGCAAGGAGGTCAGGTGAGGCGCACTGTCACTTTCTATTTCTTCTTTTGTATGTGTATTGGGCTTTTTTGAGACAAGGTCTTGATATGTAGTCCAGGCTGGCCTTTGAACTTGCAGTGATCCTCTTGCCTCAGTCTCCTGAGTGCTGGGATTACTGGCTTCTTCTTCTCACGCTCTTCCTTCTCCACTCCCTTTGTAGCCAGATGAGGGAGAATTCTTCCTGCTAATCTGGAGTGTGAGGTAGAGTTTCAGACACTGGGAAAGGCTTGAGAGAGTAGTCACAAATATTCCAGCCCAACCTCATATCCTAGGCGTGGGTCCCCTGCCAGGCCAATGCCCAAAGCCCCTAACTCCAAGTTTCTCTCTCTCTCCTGCAGCCTGACAAGCTCCGGAGGCTCTTCTTTGCAGACAAGAAGCACAGATTCTGAAGAGGGCTTGGCCTCAGGGATCTCTGGCCCTTACGCTATGCTTGGGTCATCTAAGCCCTTCACTCACTTGAAGGTACCCTGGAATCCTCAACCCAACAAACCATGTGGACCAAGCTCAAAGATGCAACGTGGGTTCCTGCCTGGAGAGACCTCTCCAACCTGTGTGCCTACGTGTCCTGCTCCCTGGTGTCTCCCAAGCATACAGAGGACAGAAAAGGCTGAAGAGAGGGACTATACTGGGGTCAGCATACTACTTTCCAGAAGACGTGTCAAGACTGGGGATGGGAGCTCACTGAGGAGTGCCAGGCCTGGGCTGGGACAGACGCCTTCCTAATGGACAAAGGACATTGTGCAGTTTCCTGGCTCAGGATCCAGAAAGGAAGATGGGCAAGAGCTGCATCCTTTCTTCTGTCCCATAGAAGGGACACAGCAGCAAGGCCTGGCCTTGAAGCTACAGCTTGATCTCAGAACAGCCCAGGGGCCTACCACCCACTCACAAGCTCCTCCTGGCTTCCCTCCTCCCAGCCTGAGACACAGCTGGACAAATCCAGATGCTCCTAGCCCAAGCCCTTCATGCTATAGATAGAGAAACCATACCCCTTGGTGCAGGTGCACTGGTTTGGGACCATACTGCTAAGCAAAAGCCCTCTAGAAAGGTTCCTCATTCCAGGGCTAGTCGGGAACATAGCAGTGGTGCCATCTGCAGCCTTCCAGAGAATGCTGGGTACCATCCTTGTGTGGTCAGGCCACCTGGGTCAGCCCTCTGCCTCTAGCCAGTCTGACCAGGAGCCTAGCCCCACCTGGTAGCTTTGTTCCAGGGAGCTGAGGACTCCTGCCGGGCAAAGCTCTAGACAAGGCTCAGTTTTCCTGCTCCCACCACTCTCTCAGGCCATGCTGGCTCTGCCTGGGATCCTTCCTATTTTGTCCCTTGCCCCCCTTGCCCACATGTCCCCACCTCTATAAGGGTGACAACTAGGGGCAGTGGCCAGAACTGACATCTCCAGACAGATTACAGGTATTCTCCTTCCTGTCCTATCCTGGGAACAATTCACTTGGAGCACAGTTAATTGTGCCTGGCTATGCAACTTCTCCCTCCAAAAATCAGGGTCCTGAGAGTCCCTACCTCCTGAGGGTGGGAGGATCAAGATGGATGTCTCTTCCCAGGGCATCATGCTGAAACCAAAGCTAGTGCCTGGAGACACAGAGCTTAACCTTGCACCAGGGAGCTGTGCCCATGTGGATTATAGCAACCAGAAACATAGGTGTCACGAGTCATTTCTGAAGTCAGCAGACACAGAGGGTATAGGACACAGTGTTTACTACAGTTCACAAATCTATGGTCAGCACACGCCAGCCAATTTGGCCTGGGAGGAACTCACACACCAGGAAGAGACAAGGATGGAGCCCTTTAGACGGCTGATCACACCCTTCTGCCTTAGAAAGGGTGGAAGGTGGCAAGGTGCAGCCTGGGATTGGGGGTAAAATTGCATAGCTTGTTAAAACCCTGACCTCTTTGTTCCCCCTGCTTCTCACTGGACAACTGGGGAGTCTGCCTAGAACACAGACAACTGAGATCCTATCACCTCCCCTTAGGTTTCGTGCCTTTTCCTCCCAGGAGGACAGGAGACCCACAGAGGGACCAGAGGCCCTGGGCTGAATCACATCACACCCTCTTCCCTGGTTAAAGTTATCTTTTGATGTTGATGGTGTAAACCCAGGGCCACAGCTCTTCTCCTGAGTGGCTGGGGCCACAGCCCTGCAGACAGCATTAAAGATGGTAGGCTTCCAGGCCCTCCACAGGGTCCTCAGATACGGATGTGGAAAGTACTGGAAAGACAGAAAGGCCAAGGGGGTGAGAGGCCACCATGGGCCAGGAAGAGCCTCCTAGGCAAGAACTAACCCAGCCCCAGCCAGTCTGGCTTTAGGGAAGCCACCCAGAGGGGCCATTAAGCACCCCAAGAAGGGAAGCCAGAGGAACTATGGCCCCTGGCAACTCCAGCCTCCAGTCATAATCAGGAACCTCTAGGGTCCTCATCCTTTCCATGAGAGCCTGGCCCTCCAAGGGCCCTGCGTGTGACCTCCTGCCCTGTGCACACCACCCATACTGCCCACTGTCCCCTGAGATGGGCTGCCCTCTGATCATGGCTTCCTGGCATACCCTGCCTGAGCCCTAGGCTGGCAGTACCTGAGGAAGTCAGGGGCCTTGGCGATCATGTCCTCAAAGTCAGCAAAGCCCAGTTTGCCATCACCATCCAGGTCAGCCTCCTCGATGACCTTGTCACACACCAGCACCACCTCATCCTCATCCAGCTCCGATTTGGTGAGCCGTGCCAGAGTCAATTCCAGGTCCTCTTTGCAGATGAAGTTGTCAGTGTTGAAGTCTGCAGGCCCAAAGGGAGGTGCCAGTAGAGATATTCAATCTAGGGCTGGGTCCCCCAGTACCCCAAGGAGTCCTGCCCTGTGCTACCTTTGTATCTGGTCGGTGACATTGACTCTGCACCACCCCCTGGCATTCCCAGGAAATCTTCAGGCACACTCCAGGGACCCTGGGGACCAAGAGAGTTCACCCACAGGCATATCTTCAATAACCACGGTTGACACACCAGTATTCAGAGCACCTACAAACCCCAAGAGTGTGTATACAACAATAGCCTAAAGCTGGGAACCTTGGACCCCTGGCCTGACCCCAGTGAACTTCTAGAGTGAAAAACGCCAAGGCCCAAATTCTAAGCCAAGTGGCTGAGTCAAGGGCAGAGAGGCAGTGGGGACTCTGCCTGGGGTCTATTGGACTGAGTCACGTTCCCTGAGTGGAACCATGACACAGAAGGGCCTGAAGTCACACACCTGCAGCTAATTAATACACACATCACATTGTCCACAGTGCATACACGCAATTCCATCTATCAGTTAAAAAGAAAAAAGTCATGATGGGAGAAGCAGAAGTTCCTCAGAGAGGGCACACAACTGGCTCTGTACACACAGAGCAGAGAGCATGGTTTCATTCTACTGGGCTGAAGGCCGCACTACCATCTCAAGCAGAGCAGAGAGGATCACGGACCGAAGCATGTATACCAGGCTCATCACAGCAAGCTCTGATGCCTTTCCCACCACGCTCAGCTGAAAAACCAGATTTCTGCACAAGCTCTCCTGCATCAGGCCTCCTCCAGCAACAGCACCCCCCAGGAGCAGCTTCTAGATATAAGGACCCCTTTGTTGTGCTCCTCTGCCCGCTAGGCTGAGAGATGTGAATGGTGGCGATAAAGATGGTAACTGCTATGTGAGCACTGTGTGTCCTTGCTCATTTAACTGCTCTAGGGACAGGACCTGCTGAGGTCAGAGCCTCAGTCCACGCTGGACCTGAGCATCGGAGGGTGCCCAGTACCACCCACCCATCTCAGCGCTAGCTGTGAAGACCTCTGAGACAGGTGTGAAATGGGTTCCCCTCTGCCCTTGTAGGCACACAGGAGGGTCTCTGACAGATGGTGGACTGGTTCCTCTGCCTATTTTACATGATGTATCCTGCACTTCCCCTCGGGAATGATAACAGCCTTTCCCCGAAGCACCCCTGGGGCTGAGGCCAAGGGATAATAGAATTCAAGAAGTTCTCAGCATGATCCATGCAGCATGGTTTATGCTGGGTAGACACTCAGGTGCTGGCTTTCTGACATACAAACACAAATGACAAAGCTAAGCCAAAATCCTCTGAAGCAAACATCATAATAAATGTAGATGATAGCCCTGAGGTCACAGCTGCTCAAGGTGCTGAGGCTAGGAGGGTTGGCAGGGCTCCAGAAGGCCCTGTCCTCTCTGAGCTTTGGTATCCATGTCTGAGAGGGGACATCAGGCCCACAGCCTTCACTGGCTGAGCTGAGTGTAAAGTTCCCGCCCTCCCGCTGGAGGAATCACGGCATGCCAGCGCCACCTGTTGGCAGGTGAGAGGCAGGACGAGGACTGGGCCATGAAATGTACTGTCCTGGGGGCCTCTTTGCTGCCTTAACTCTCCACTGGACTAGGCGTCCTTCTGGCTCCCACACTCCACAGGGCCGCATGACTTCTCCATAATATAGCTTCCCTTTCCCAGGAGCCCTGCAGTGCCAGGCCCGAGTGCAAGGCTGGCTCCTAGCTGGGTCCCCACAGCTTAATCCACTCTGGACTCCCCCACTCCATGCCTCTACCTCTCCCATTCCCCTGAGCTCTCACCATCTTGCTTCCTTGGGTCTGCAAGGATGCCCTCTCTGCCATGGATGCCACCTTGTGTCTTCAGGGGACACAGCTCTTCAGACCTAGATCCTAACCCAATGTCACCACATTTGTCTCTTCCTCATACCAACCAAAACTGTCTCCCAGGGTGGTTTGTCCTCATGGCCAGACTTTAACACAGCCACCACTCAGAAGGCAGCTCAGCTTCCTTTCCCTGTCCTTGGACAGCCCTCTGTCCTCAGCACAGGCCCCACACACCGGGCCCTCACCATAGATCTTGAAGGCATAGTTGGCCTTCAGCTCCCGGGGTGCTGATTCACAGAGCACGGAGAACATGTCCACAAAGTCGTTGAAGGTGAGGTTCCCCTCGCCATCCTCAGAGAAGGCCTCCACGATCCTCTCTTTAAAAGGGTTCTCCTGAAGAGGACAACACAGCTGTCACTGTCACTGGGCTGATGAGGCAGTGGGCTTGGAGCCTAAAGCATGCATGGTCTCAGATGCATGGCCCAACCCTCCGCACTTTGGTTTCCCTTCTGCAAAATGGAAACAGTGAGGGCATCTGCTCAGCTGGGTTGTCAGGGACTCCAGGAGCTTAAGCGCATGCAGGTGGGCAACAGCTTGGCAGGGTGAGGAGTCACACGGGGCCTCTGTGTGCTCCCATCATGCCTTCTTGAGGCAGGAGCAAGAATTCATCCTGAAGCAGCATAGAAACATCCCCTCCACAGAAGAAAGTCAACACCCAGGGAGGCAGAGGTGAAAGCGGGGCCATAAAAGGTCAAATACGAGACCCAGATGCACAGCAAGAGACACAGAGTGAGTGCCAGCACCAGGCTTGCGTCCCAAGCCACCTCCTGCCCCTGGAGGCTGAAGATCAACACCCTTCTCTGATGCCCCATGACTTGAGCCCATTCTGCCAGCCTCCCTCCTCCCTACTTGCCAGCGCTTAGCCAGCTCACTGTGAGTCAAGTTCAGGCAACCCAGAAACTCAAGGACAAAGCCTGTGGCTCCTGTCCTTGGGCACTGCCCCTCTCCACACCATGAGCCTGGTCCCACGGAGAGGTGGAGAAGTCCAGACATCTGCCCAGTGCCACATAACCACAAAGAGAGGAGCTCAGGGCTGCCTGATGCTGCCCACCCTGGGTGCAGATGCCCATCCCCTGCCCACCCGTAAGGCATGCACATACCCGGAGTTCTGGCATCTGGATGATCAGGCTCATGGGCACATGGACGATGGGGCTCTTCCTGTAATCCATGGGCACCAGGTTGGGGGCCAGCTCATAGAACCTCGCGTGCAGCCTTGGGGAGCAGAGGTAAGGCATGAGGGCCAGCCACCCTGTCTCCTGGTGCTCCCCAACACCTGCTCTGACCCAGCTCTAAAAGCCAACCTCAATAGGACCAGGTGAGGGCCAAGAGGGTACCAACAACCTTGCTCATAGGAGGTGGCGCTGGCAGGGAGGGGGGCTCTGCCCAGAGCCCTGTGCTGACAGAGACAGTGCCCAGCCTCACTGTTTCCACTGCCACCTTCTGGGCCTGTACCTCAGTCTTTCCACTCTTTCCTCTGAGCTTCAGGACCTGAAACAGGCTATTTAACCTGCTCCCACTCACTGTGCACACACATGCACCACCGTTCACAGCTTAGCAAACCAAGGTCCAAGAGGTTTAGGGTGATTTGTCTAAGGCCACACAAATGTGCCCCTTCCACTAAGTTCAAGAAGACTTACATAGTTGTCCTATCCTAACATCCAGGACCAGAAATGCTTGCATTACTTGAACTGCTTGAGCATTGGGTAAGGTGTGAAAACCTCTAAGTTTATTTTAGAAAGTCAATAGTAGCCCCATGGCAGACCCAGTGGGTGGCATCTAGAATGAACCACACACACCTGCACACCTACATGCAAAAGTCTTCAAAAATAACATTCCCAAAAGTCACCTTTAATATTCTAAAAGAATAATGTTACCAGGACTCATTAGGAGGGCTTTTTTTGTTTTGTTTTATTTTGTACGAGGAATCAAACTCAGGACCTTGCGCTTGCCAAGCAGGGGCTTGTGCCACTGAGCTATATTCCCAGCCCCCACTAGGGTGTGTGTTTGTTTTTGTACTGGGAACTGAAATCAGGACCTTGTGCTTGCCAGACAGGTGCTAAGCTATATCCTTAGTCCCCTCACTAGGGTTTTTGTCAGGATGCAAGGATGGCTCTATATTTAGAAATCTGTGGACTATAAATCATGTTCATAGGCAAAAACCTTTCATCAATTAAATCCATATATGACCGTACAGCTAAACAGACACCCAGAAAAATGCTTGACAAGTTGGGAGGCTAATTTCATTCATGATTTTTTTACCTACTTCTGACTTATTTTTTGGGTTTTTCATTTTTTGGTGCTGTTGGTGGAACACAAGGCCTCATATGTGCAAAACATGCTCTCTACCACTGAGCTATATCCCTAGCTCCAATGTTTCTTTTTCTTTTCTCCTGTATTTTAGGAAACGGTCTACAAGGTGTTCAGGGTCTCACTACTAGATTATACTTGCAGTGATCTGCCTGTTTACAGCCTCCCAAGAGCTGGGATTATAGGCGCACACCACTTCGTCCAGTCTCAATTGCCATCTCCGGGCACCCCTGGGGCGGGGCTGACCCGGCAGGTCCAGGGACCAAACCCAGGCCCCTGTGCCTGCTTGCAGGCACTTTAGTCTGCTGAGCTATTTGGCTGGCCCTCACAGAGTATTTAAAAAATAATTAACCAGTTGTGGTGACAAGGGCCTGGAATCCCAGCTACTTGGGAGACAGTAAGGAGGATCAAAAGTTTGAGGCCTGGGGCCGGGGAAATGGCTCAGTAGAATAAGCGCTGCCTTGGCAAGTGCAAGGGTCTGAGTTCAATCCCCGGTTCCGCAAAAAAAAAAAAAAAAAAAAAGTTTGAGGCCAGCCTGGGCAATTTAGTGAAAACCAGTCTCAAAATAAAAGATAAAAAAGGGCTGGGTTTCAGTATGAGGTCCTGGGTTCAGTCCCTAGAACAACAACAACAACAACAACAATAATAATAATAATAATGCTTATTTAGCCATGTGGGAGCTTACAGCAGCTGCTGCTGCAGAGGTCAGTTCTAATGAGCCCTAACTGGCCAGCTGCATTTACTTATAGAGCTTTGGGACCTATAGACAGCTGAGGTTCAGGCTCCTGGGTTAGCAGCTCAATGTGGAGGCCCTGGATACAATCCCTAGCATACCACACACACACACACCTGAAATAAACAATAAGGCAACAACTGGGCAAAGGACAAAGGACTGGGGTGCTAAAGGACTGAGCCTTCCTCTGTCCTAAAGAGACAAGGACTCCTGTCTTATGCATTAAGGAACACAATAGAGTTGGGGCACAGGGAGCTGAAGCCCTGAGCTTTCACTCACAGAAGGAAAGAGGCTAGTGGAGTGGGGGCACATGGGGCTCAGCATCAGGTGAGGGGAGAATGAGCACACTACTTGTGGCTGGCATCACCGACTCATGCTGCTGGGAAGGAGAGCCTCCCACTCAAGTACCCTCTGGCTATCAGGCAGCTGCTGCTTTCCAAAACAGCTGGTGGGAGGGGGCAGGGAGGAGAGTGGACCACTGTGAACAGTAGGCGGGGTGGGGGATCAGTAGTCACGCTTGCTCTGCTGGATCCCAGGAAAGGGACTGAGGAAAGCAAAGCAGTTGAAACAGAGATAGAGTCGTGGGATTCACGCTACATCTCCACAGGGAGGGCTCACCAGGAGCCCTGGTCATCTCTGGGCCACCTCTATGACATCTAACAACACTGTCACTCTGGCCCCTCCAATCACAGGGACCAGGAGTAAACAATGTCAGGCACATTGTGTCTCTACTTACAGTGGGACACCTGAAACATGCTAGGGACTGAGCCAGGGCTAATGCTCCAGGGTGACATGGCAGGGACAGAGCCAGGGTGCCTGCTCTAAGGGCACACAATGGGGACAAGAATCTTCACCTCCTTCCCTACTTGGCCACTTTGTAGAACAAGCCCTGGTTTAGTCCACTGGGTCCTGGTGAAGGCTAACCCAGGGGTACATCTTGAAGGAACCAGTGAGAGAACAGGAAGGGGGTCTGTGGACAGGAGAGGCCATCCAGCTGCCAGGGGTCCTTTACCTCTTAGCCTCAGGCTTGGTTTCGAGCTACAGAGGCCAGGGTGCTGTCTGGTACAGAGTTGGGCAGGCCAGGGCTATAGGAGCCAGGACACCCCTCCCACAGTGCTGCCACCTGCCAATGGGACAGGGATACCCACAAAGGTCAGGCATGGAGGCTTAAGCCCCCCTCATCCTGGGGGCAACCCTGCTGTTCTCTAACTGGGCACACCCTCCCATCCTTCACATAGCCTCCTCAAGCACCTGCCAGGAGCCAACTGGTATCATTAATGCCAAGTGTGGGTAGGGAGGCCCAATTCTGCTCAACAACAAGCCTAGGAGGCACTGGGATCTAAGCCAGTGATGCCCTGGGCTACCCAGACTGTGAGACCACTGTGTGCTGGGGTGCCAGGAGGTGGGGGGCATGGCAAAGTCAAGGCAGAAAAAGTGACCATGATCGACTGGATCCCAAGCAGCAGGAACAGCCCATAAAAAGGTCAGAACATGACTTAAGGAGAGATAGAGCCTGGGGGCATCTGTAACCTAGGGCATGGGGGATGGGCTGCAGCAGAAGACAAGTGTGGCAAAGCTTAGGAAGGTCTGCCCACCAGAGCACCTGGGTGGTGACTATGGGATGTATTCAAGAGCCATCATATCCCTGTGAGGATTTAGCTTACGTCACTAAGCCATAAGCCAAGTCCTAGTCATCAGACATTGAGCAGGGCTCCTGCCTCCATTTCTCAGAAAAGCTGAGACAGGGAGGTCATACCATGTCTGTGGTCATGGAGTTGGGACTTGGAAGTAGAACCCAGGTTCTCCAAGGCCAGGCCTCTGAGGGGGGAAGCAGTATCACCACCGGCCTGAGGACAGGTAGAGTGACAGCCTGGGGAGGCACACGGGCAAGCCAAGCAGAGAGGTCAGGTACACACTGCAGCACAGGGCTTGGGAAGCCACACAGACACTGGCCCAGCCTCCACTGATCTCCAGGAAAACTGAGCACCTGAGGCTTCACTTGCTTTTGATGTCACCCGATAACCTGAGCCAGGGGACCAGTGGAGGCCACAGAGCAGGCTTCCAAATCTGTGATCCCAGCCCTGTCTGGTCCTACAGCTCTGAGACTCCTTTCTTTCCCACTCATGACCACTGCACTGACCCACCAGTGCAGGGCTGCCCCGATGGCTGGACCTCCTAGGAGCAGGACATCAGTGCTGGAGTACAGAAGATAGGGGCTCCCTACAGCAGCTCCCCTCCACACAAGGAAACAGCAAGGGACCTGTCAGCAGCCAGATCTCTGGTCCCTGGTGGTATGACTTGCATGGAGTTTCTGAGCCACATCTGGGGGTGGGGGTAGTAAGGGGATCCTCCTGAGATAATGACATGGTGAGGATTAAATGACCCCAACCTGGAGAGAGGCCAGTATAGAAAGCAGATGCTTCATGCCTGGCAGAAGAGCTGGGAACAGTGGGGAGCTTTGGAGTCTGCACAGCGGCCCAGTACAGCCAAGACCTGTATACAGTGTCCATGCCCTTTCTCAAGGCCAGCTTCTACAGGCAGCCCACGCGGGGTCCCCACCCACCCTGCTGCAACCTCAGCACAAGAAGCCACACTTACTTGAGGATGTCCTTCTTATTGAAGAAGGTGCAGTCCTGTGGAAGGAAAACACACACACAGTGGGCCTGAGGTCCCAGGCCCTGACGTCCTTCCTCAGAGCCCTGGAGCCACAGGGCATCAAGGGACAGTGCTGGAGGGAGCCAGAAGTTACCACAACCCCTGCCCAGAAGCAACTGAGTCTAGGGGACTTTGGGATACCAGGCCAACACACAGTAGGGACTGTGTAAGCCACTGAGTTACATAGTGGGGAGCAAGATGGGGTGCTCACAGGTGGGTATGCTGACTTGAGGGCCAGCAGGATGTGCTGTGGGAGGACAGCAGCTGGACACAGCTCCGGAAGCCCCATGCTGCACAGTCAGAGGCCTCTCCACCTTTGCCCTCCATCACAGCATGAAGGGAGGTGATCTGCTGGGCTGGATTCTGGGCCCGAAGGTACCTATGAGCAGCAGATGACAGCCAGGCAGGCACTGGATACAACCTGGAGCCACTGGACACCAGGGCAACTGGGCTGCACGCTGGGGCAGCCACAGAAGATGCACGGGGCATACAACAGGGCGAGTTCCTATTGAACACCTCCAGCAGGGCTGCAGGGGGCAGTGGTGAAGCAGGCCTGGTGAGCCTATCCTTCCAAGCCCCTGCAGCTCCCTGGGTGCTAGATAAAGGCTCCATGCTGCCATATCTCTTCTCCTTCTCCTTCTCCTTCTCCTTCTCCTTCTCCTTCTCCTTCTCCTTCTCCTTCTCCTTCTCCTTCTCCTTCTCCTTCTCCTTCTCCTT
>NW_004524602.1:292972-317992 GCF_000260255.1 Octodon degus
TTTTTTTTTTTTTTTGTGGAACCAGGGATTGAACTCAGGCCCTTGTGCTTGCCAGGGAAGCGCATATTCCACTGAGCCATCTCCCCGGCCCGTTCTTCTTCTTTTATTTATTTATTTTAAATGTATTTGGTACAGGGCCTCACTACACAGCTTAGACTCATAGTGATCCTCCTGCCTTCAGACACTTCAGTGCTGGGATTACAGACATGCACCACCAGGCCCAGTCTCGGTGGCTGGCTCAGTGCACCCATGATAGGCCAATGTGGCCTGTGGTGCCAGTGATCGAATCCTGGTCCCTGTGATTACCTGCTTAGTCCATTAAGCTATCTCACCTGCCCTGCCTTATCCCTCTTAGAAGCCAGCAGGGGTGGTGGTGGTGCTGTTGCTGGTACTGCTTTTTTTAGTTTTGTCAGTGGTTCTTTTGTGGGAGACAGGAGAGGCTCAGGGAGCACAGACAGGAAATTCCCTGGCTAGCAGGCCTAGGACAAAGACAGGAAGGGACCATGTGGGCAGACTCCTCAGCAGGCCTCAGACCTGAAGCAGGCAACAGAGAAGCAGGGGGGCCTTGCTTTTCAGGTGTAGCGCCCCCCCTACACACACGCGCACGTGCACACACACACACAGAGCAAGACTTCCATGAGACAGGTCCTTGCTGACTTGCCCCTCCTCTGACCTGTGGATCCCATCTCCCCTCTTCCCCAACTCCCCTCTCCTCTCTCTCTCCTACAGCCTGATTAGAAAACACAGCCCCTACCATGTACTGGCCTGGCTCAGGAGCTCCTGATCCATGGGCGCTGCTGGCTAAAGATGAGCAAGTTCCCCCTATAACCCTAGTCCCTTGTCACATTTGCCCATGTTGCTCCCCACCAATGGTCCTTAAGACATGTGAACTTGATGGAAATGTGGACTCTCAGGCTCCACTCCTACTTCTGAGTCAGACACACAGAGGGAGCCCAGGAACCTGCATTTCCAACATTGTCCAGTGAAGTGATGTGAGTAAATGTGAGGACATCTGATCTGGAACAGAGTCACCAGGGAAGCTGCTTAGAATCTGTGCACTCTGTGACCCCCTCAGTACCCCAGACCATTTAAACAGGAATTCCTGGGGTCCACCTGGGCACCAGGGGTCTTCAAAGCTGCTTGGGAAATTCTAAGATTCAGCCAGGCCAAGACCACATTTATTATGGACCTGGCTCTAAATATTCTAACCAGGGGCTGGTGAGATGGCTCAGTGGTCTAAAGCACCTACTTAGAACAAGCTTAGCAAAGCACAGGGATCGCGGTTCAATCCCCCATCACCACATGCCAGCCAGCCCCGCCCCCTGGTGGGCTGAGCTGGAGGACACACACACATAAATAAATAAAATAAATAAATAAATAAATAAATAAATAAATAAATAAAATATTCTAGCCAGCTTTGGCTGGGTGTAGTGGTGTATACCTGCAATCCCAACACTTAGGAGTTCAAGGTAGGAGGATCACTGCGAGTTTAAGGCCAACCTGGGCTACACAGTGTGTTCAAGTTCTGCCTAAACTACACAGTGAGACCCTGTCACAAAAAAAATAAAATGAAATAACCATCAACATTGGTTGACCCCTAGACAGAGGTGGCGGACCAGGCTAGAGAAGGGGTGCTGGCTGTTAGCTCTTCAGGGAGCCTGAAACATGGAATGAGAACTGAAGCCAAAGACCACGGAGTCCAGGCCAGCCTGGTGCTCTGGAGTTAGCACAGGTAGTCACCCCAAGATACTATGGATTCACTGAGAGAGGAGGGAGTCACATCTGTGCTTTAGAAAAGTTCCTTGTGTCCTGCACAGCTATCCCCAAACAGCTTCTCTGAGGACTCAACAACAACAAGTCCCTGGCTGGCACAAAATTGGTGCTGCTCTGCCGTGGGATAATTGTCAAAGAAACCATGTGCTTTCCAATGGTGATGTGTGTAGTGTCTGCTGAAAGGAAGAGGAAGGGAGGAGGGAAGAGAAGAGGGAAGATGGAAGAGGGAGGAGGAGAGAGACTCAAGAGATGGGAGTGCAATCAGGCCTCTCAGGAGAAGAAGAGGCCGGACCCAGGGCCCAGCGTAGGATAGGAGATGGATTGCCAGGTAACAGGAACATGAGGCTGAGTTACAGGCCTGTTCCTAAGAGAAAATGTGAGTTGAGCAAAGTGTTCTAATGGCTGGAGGAGCAGCAGTGGGTTTGGAGCAGTTGGGCCTGTTTTAGAGTTTGAAGGGCCTGGGCAATTGGGTGTGCAAAGCAGAAAAATTATGTAGATGGGAGCCTAAGCTTTGGGTATCTTTGGTCTCTGGAAACCAGAAAGGGGATATCCCACCTTGGAAAGGAAAGACTCAGGCTGAGAGGTCCCAGGAAACTAGGGGTCCCTTGGGGGTAGGGCAGCTATAACACAGGGTCACCCCATGCAGCCCTACAGCCAGGCCGGGGAACTAGAGGGAGGAGATAGGGCTCTCAGATTTCATGGCTCTCATTTCTCCCACCCTGCCTAGCAGGGCCCTGGCAAAGGACCAGAACCCAACACTGGGCCTGGCTCTGCTGGGTAACCCAATGCCAGGCTGATCAGATGGGGAACCAGGTCCCCACCACCACTAGGGCATATTTTACTTCTGGGCTGCTGGTCTGTGCCACCTCCAGCCTTTATCCCAGCCACCTCTCCACCTGGAAAGTCTTCACCAGGCCCCATTAGCCAAATGCCAATTCCAAGGGCCTGCCCAGCACTGCCCTGTTCCTGCATCTTCCAGCCCTAACAGAAGTCCCTTCCCCACCAGCCTCTACCCACCAACACTCTTCCCTGGGACATACTCTGCCACCTGCTTCTACCACAAGGGCAGTGCTGGAGGTGACAGCCGGTCTCACTCACTAAAGATTCTGAATGCTCAGCCTACATCATCAGAAGGAAGGGAGAAGCCTGGCCACAGCAGTAATGAGCTCTCTGTCTCCTTAGCATCGGGCTACGAATCCACCCCAGTGCAGTCAATATGTTAATGCCACAGTGGGGTCTAGAATACAACCAGCACACCTGGGCAGATCCTCTCTTCCTGCCCCGGGCCTCCTGCTAGAGCTGAGAATCCTGTGTTACTGATGAGAGCTTCAGGTGAGAAGGGCCTTTCATGGCATCTTTGCCCATAACAGAGGACCGATGCCCACAGACACATTCATGAAGCCACAGGTGCCTCCTGTGTCCCTTTCTCTTGGGAACAGAGGGACCCACATCCTGCCTCCTGCCTGAGGATCAAAGAGGAGCCATCAGGGTTGGGCCTTGAGGTCTGAGGATGGCAGAGACTCCCAGGCCAGAGACAGCACGAGAAAGGCAGCAACTACAGGGTATCCTTTGGTGGCCGCGGGCAGAGGCAAGCCAAGACTTGGGAGGCTGCGATGCAGGCAGGTGTCGAGGGTGGGGGATTCCAGCCTACAGTCTCAGAAGTCCCCATGCAAGTGAGCAGTGGGCTGTCATCTCGACAGGGGCCTCAGGGAGTTTGCTGGGGCACAGAAGGCACAGGGATGCCACTGGATCCCCTGCTTGCTCCAGGTGTTTCTTCCCATAAAAGCCAAGCTGAGCCCCATAGAGAGAGGACCTGTTCCCTCACTTAAGCTCCCTGCAGCCCTGTATTCGCTGACTGACTCTCCATCTTCCTAGCGGGGTTGTGGACATGCAGCCCGGGACGATGGCCTCAGGCTGCGCGGGAGGGCAGAGGACAGAAAGCGAGGCCCAACAATCACCAGCTAGGATGAGCCTAGTCCCTGGTAGGGAAACTGAGGCGGGGTTGGGAGAGGTCACCCGCCCAAGGTCGGGAGCACGCGGAGCCCTGACTTCAGCGGCCCTGCGGGGCCCTGCTTACCTGGTAGTTGTCCAGCTGCTCTTCGGTGAAGATGGTCTGCTTGTTCCCCATGGCGCCGGCCTGGAGCCGGGAGCCCCGCGCCCCCGCCCTCGCCAGCCGGAGCGGGCAGAGCCCGCGACCGGTCGTCTCCTTGTGTAGCCCAAAGGGGGCGCGCGCGGGGTGTGGCCGGAGCTGGGGGCGTGGCCGGGGCGTGGCTGGGGAAAGGCCCAAAAGAGGGGCGGGGCCTAGTTTGAGGGGAGAGGCGGGTGGCCGGGCCGGGTGGGAGGGACCAAGGGCGCAGCCAGGGAAGGATGGGCGGGGCTTTGAGAAAGGTAGGGTGGGGCCGGAGAGGGAAGAGCAAGACCTAGCCTAAGGGGCGGGGCCTAACCTGAGAGGGGCGTGGACTGGAGGGCAGCAGGCACCACCTACCTTGCACTACCCGGAGCACCCTTGACTTCCGGTGGTGAGGGAACCAGTGCCCAGCGTGGCAGTTCCCTCAGGGTATAGGAGGCAAGGTGCCGGGGCTGTGTCGGGAATACCGCGGGCAGTACCCCCCCATCACGCGACCTTGGCGCACTCTTGCCGGGTCGCTGTCCCCCGGGCTGTCCTCACCTGGCCCTGATCCCGCGGGCCGTCTCGCTTGTCCCTTAGGGAGGAACACCGGGTTAGCTGGGTTTGAGATGGAAAGCGCTCAGGGTGTCCTTGGAAGCGTGGCAAAGTCCAGGACGTTTTCTTGGGTTTTAAACACATGCCATTTAAAGAGAGAAAACTTTACTCTGGTAGGATGGTGGGTTGGGCTTGAGAAATAACTGGATTAGGACAGGTTTGCAGCAGAAAATCATATAGATGTATTGAATGTAAGGTTTACGGGACACAGGCTGCCTAAGGAAACAAAATACTGAGAATTTGCAAAGCTGAAGCCATTGTGAGAAAGTCACAGGAAGATATGGGGAAGCTAAAAGAATATACGAGTTATTTTAATTAGATCTGTACATAATAATCTCAGTCTCAACGTGCCTTTGATAATGATTCTTTACTCCTGGTTTAGGGAGGGCGGCTTCCACATGAGAATTTCATCACCTCTGTTTTGAAGAAAAAGAAGGAAGCCAGTGTGGTGCATGCCTGAAATCTGAGCACTCTAGGAGGCTGAAAGAGGGGGATGAATTCAAGACCAGTTTTGGCACTTTAGTGACTTAGACAGAGCCTCTTTTCTCCTTGAAGTCTTCCCTTTGTCTACAGAGTGTTGTCATTTGGCTTCTCCTCTGACAGCTGCTGTTTGTGTCCTGTGAGCAGTTGCTGTATCTGCCTCAGTCACCCACCCCCCTGTAGGCCCTTGTTCAACTTGGTCTAACCCTAGCACTGAACAGTTTGTGTTAATTTTTTTCACCTCAGCATTATGGACCTAATAGGTTCTTCATGTACAGTATCTGGTGGTTAAATTAATACATAGCCTGGGACTGTCTCTTTTGGGGGAACATTATTTCCTTTGAAGCACCATAATACGGAGTATCTGAGATATTTTCTTGGCTCTATCCCCAGGGTCTACAGCAGGTCATGTGTGTGTGTGTGTGTGTGTGTGTGTGTGTGTGTGTGTGTTGTACCAGGAATCAAGCTTAGGACTTTGTACTTGCTAGGCAGGTGCTGTACGTTGGAGCTATAGTCCTGGCTTGTAGGGTTTTAATAAAGTGTAATCATTATTATTTAAAAGAATACTGCCTGTAATCCTGGCACTCTGGGAAGCTGAGGTGGGAGGATCAGACATTCAAGTCCAGTATGGGCAGCTTAGTGAGACTGTCTCAAAATCAAAAACAGAACTCTCAGTGATCCTCCTGTCTCAGCCCCCTGAGTCCTTGGATTATAGGCCCACAGCATCACACATGATCGCCTTTTCCTCATGCTTTGTACTTTGTGCTAATCATGTCTTAACATTCCATCACGATCACTGTGGTCCAACCCCATTGTTCTGGCCACTTAGTTCATATACTGTGGTTTCTTTGCTCATCACTGACCAACTCAAGTGAGGCCACTTACTTGAGAAAAATAGGACATATTCAAAGCTAGCTCCAAGAAGTTGGGGGGCCTCATTGCCTGAATGGCCATATCACTGTGTACAGCTATGAAGTGTGTTAGGATCTTTCATAGCAAGTGGAGGCAGGGAATACAGTGAGACAGTAGACACATCCAGGCCTGATGCACCCCTTCCTGGGCCCATCTCTCTCTCTGCCTTGGTAATGAAACTGGACTTTGACCTCCTGGTGGTGGCAGCTGTACATTTTATCCATGCATATGGGCTGAGGAAAAGTGAGGATGGCAGTTTATGCCCTAGGCCTGAGGAGGCATAGAGAAGGCATTTGTCTCTAAAGGGAAAAAATCGAGAGAGCGGGACATCAGGCTTCTGCACTAGAACTTTCCTTGTGGCAATGAGGGAAGACCGGTGACCACTCAGCGTGGAAGCTGCAGCAGGTTTAAAAATGGGTGATGTTGAGAAAGGCAAGAAAACTTTTGTACAGAAGTGTGCCCAGTGCCACACTGTTGAGAAGAGAGGCAAGCACAAGACTGGGCCAAATCTCCATGGTCTCTTTGCGGGGAAGACAGGTCAGGCTGCTGGATTCTCTTACACAGATGCCAACAAGAACAAGAACAAAGGTAGAGGATACATTGATGGAGTATTTGGAGAATCCTAAGAAGTACATCCCAGGAACAAAAATGATCTTTGCTGGCATCAAGAAGAAGGGAGAAAGGGGAGACCTAATAGGTTACCTCAAAAAAGCTACTAATTAGTAATAGTCACTGCCTTATTTATTACAGAACAGAAATGTCTCATGGCTTTTGTATGTGTACCATAATTTAATCTCATACACCAGAATTCAGATCATGAGTGGCTGACAGAATATTTTTGTTGGACAGTCCTGATTTAAATAAAATTGGCTTGTAGTTAAATGTACATCATTTTTTAGTTCAAGGTTTGACAGTAATTCCAGTTTAGTAAATACTATCATTGTTTTCCCTTCTAAATACATGGTTGGACTTGATTAGTTGTGTTCAACTTTTTTTTTTTTTAATTATTTTTTTTGTGTGTGTGTGTGTGTGTGTGTGTGGCCAGCTCAGCCCACCAGGGGGCGGGCTGGCTGGCATGTGGTGCTGGGGGATTGAACCGCGGTCCCTGTGCTTTGCTAAGCTTGTTCTAAGTAGGTGCTTTAGACCACCGAGCCATCCCACCAGCCCCAGTAATGTTCAACTTTTCACAAAGATTGAGAATGTCATCTCAAAACAAATGAAGGTTGGTTTAATAGTTAGATTTATATAACTGGTTATGTGAATATGTTTAAATACTGAGAGAATCTTTCATTGTCTCAAAACCAAGCAGGACTCCCCTGTTTCAGTTTATGTTAATTAGCCTGTTAAAGGGAGTGAAGACAAGAAAGCTATGTCTATATTCTTGGTCTTGACTATGCCAGTTTAATTAGAATTCCCTATATCTAAAAAGTGTTGCCTTTTACTTATTGAAAGACATTTTAGTGTGGTATATGTATAATACCAAATAAAGAATATTTAATATTTCTCACATTTTATAGTTGATCTGTAAATTCAGATCCTTTTATGAGTTAGCATGACATAACAGCAAGTTCGACTTTTGATTTTAGGTCAGACTGAGTTACTGTTCATGGTAGTATTTAAACAGCTATTCAAAAACACAAGACTAAAACTACTGTTGTATGTATGATTGATAGTGGTGCTTCCTGTCAGCTCATTAGAAGGACTAAAGTGAGGAAGGTACAACATGAGCACAAATTTGTATGTGACCATAATACTTAATTGAAACAAATCAGATTGAAAAAAAAATAAAGGGAAAAAAATCCTACCTTTTAAAGTTCTATATTTCTATGCCAGTTACAATTCCCCATCTTGCTTTAGGTCAGCTGGTAATAGTAAGGGCCTGTGGTGCTGCGTCTAGCAATCAGTGTAAGGTAGAATTAGGGGTAGACTCAAAGGTGGCTGGAGTGAGAGAAAGGAAAGCAGAATGATGCCTGGGGCGGGGGAGGGGGGACCACTGCTAAAGATTGTTTGGTTCAATAAAAAAAGCCAACGTCACGTTGCATCTAACAGCTCTACCTCCTGGAAGGGCATCTGCATAAGAACCCTCTTAGCCTCTGCGGCTCTACTCATTTGGAAGGACTGACAAACAAGGTGACTCTTTGGTGCTCAGAATTCCTCCCTTGTCTTCAAATGCATTTACTTCCTTTCTGAATGCCTTGCCACTTGTAACATCTATAGCCTTCTGCCATGGTGCCCAGGTAGCTTTCCCCAATGAGGGTCAGTCAGAACATGTGCAACACTGGAGAAGATGTGACAGCTGGTTGAAGTCAATGTCATAGAAGCTTTTTTTTTTTTTTTCTTCAAAATTGAGCAACTGCAGTGATTTAGAAATCATGGTTATGATATTATTTACATCTGGAATGTCCCCCAAGCGACTCCTATATTCAGAGATGGAGCTTTGGGAAGGTGATAGATCATGGGAATATCATACTTATCAGTGAAGTCATCCACTAATGAGTTTAGTAGTGGATCATGCTGTTAGAGGTGAGGCCAGTTTAGAAGCAGCTCAGCAGAGGCCTGACCTGGAAGGATGTATTCTTGTTCCTGGCTCCTCTCTTTTCTTGGCTTCCTGGCTTCCAAGACTTGAGTAACTTTCCTCCGCCCAGACCCTTGTCATTTCTGTCTTGGAGTCAGAGGACTATGGACTGAGCATATAAACCACAATAAACCTCTCCTCCTTTAAGTTGTGAATGTCAAGTAATCTGTCTTGGTAATGAGAAGAATGACTAACATTTTCATACCAGAGATATGGGAACATTTCTGTGACTACCTAGGCAAGTAGTTTAGAAGCCTTTGGAAGTGGTTTGCTGGAAGAGTTTGGAAAGGTTTGGAGATGCTGGTTAGTAAAGCCCTAGAATGCTGTAGGCCAAGTTTGGTGGGAGATTCTGATCAAAGCACAGAAGACCAGAATGCTGATAAAAATACTAGTGGTAAGGACCAGGCTTAGGAAATTTTAGTTGGAAAGTACTCCATTTGCAGTGGACTCCAGGCCATGTGTGTTACACTCTGAGAAAGGTACTATCTACATTTTGCCTGTGTCCTAAAACTGAGATTAAGGGCAGTGGACTAACTGATCTGATTAATGAAATTTCAATGCGTACCATCAGTGGGATGTGATAAGTGAGCTTTATTATGTCAACTTTATTGCCTTGGGAGCCATCCAAGGGAATGGTGGATCATACTTCTGAGGGTGATAGGTCGTGGAGCTATGAATTTGGGTATTATCTCAGTTACTTTTTTTTTTTTTTTTTTGTATTTTAGCACAGGGTCTACAGGGTCTCACTACGTAGATTGAACTCCTAGTGATCAAGCCTGTGTTCAGCCTCCCAAGATCTGGGATTATAGGCATGTGTCACCACACTCAGTCTCAATCACAGTCTCAGCTTCCTCCAGGGTGGGGCCAGCATGGCATGCCAGTGGTCAAACCCCAGCCTTTAATCCACTGAGCTATTTGGCCCACCTATCTCGATTACTTTTTACTCCCCACTGCCTATGAAGACCCAAGCTCCTCCAAGAAAGTGGCGAAGATTGGAGCTTCTCTGGAGTGGCGTGGCTGTGTGTTCAAGCTCCTCCACAGAAGTGGCACTGTGAAGCTCAGAACTTCTCCAAGAAAGTGTGGGGGAGGGGGATTGGGGGGGAGAGGCAGAAGCCTTCCTCAAGGGCGGGCCCTCCATGCCCTGGGGGGCCATGCCCTAGGGCTTGGAATTGCCAAGCAGATCCAGCCAAGCTTCGGAAATCTCAAGTTGACACAATGGGGCCCAGGAGATGGCTCAGTGGAATGAGCACTTCCCTGGCAAGCACAATAGCCTGAGTTCAATCCCAGGGTTCGCCAAAAAATAAAAAATCAAGTTGACACAATGTATCAACTACCACAGGTCTCTACCTGGTTCCTTGCCCCTCTCTCTCAGCCGCTCCCCTTCTGCTCCCTGGCCACAAGAGTGGAGCAGCTTTGCTCAGCCACACCCCTTGCCTTATGATGTTTCTAACTTGGAGCTAGCCAACCATGGATAAAATACTCTGAAACCACAACCTAAAAAAAAAAAAAAAAGAAACCACACCCTATAATAACCCTCCCTTCCTCCTTTAAATTGTGGGTGTCTGGCATTGTCCTGAACACAAGAAAGCTGAGGAAATATACCGCCTATGGAAACACCAAGATGAAGGCAAGTTTCTTTGATCTGAAACCATTGCACTACTGGGACCAAATCTCCTCAGGGCCCAGTTTCTTCCCATTCACCAAGCTCCAATGGCAGTCTCCGGTGTGCTCACAGGAAGTTGTGACAAAAGAAGTGGCTACATTGAAGACATATATATCTCACGCATCTTTTCATTCCTCTGGGAAAGGGTTTAGTTCCAAACTGTAACTGCATGAGTGTGGGTGTGGATATGCTTCAGGTAACATGTATGCTGCCAGGTCAGGTACAAGGATTTTTTTTGGAAGACAGCTTTTATTGTCTAAGCAGCATTCACTTCAAGGAACTCAGAATGAAAGCATATTTACCTCAGAGTGTTAGTCATAGTAGTCAAAATGTGGAAATAGTTTCGGGAGCAGCTGGGTGATACAATGTTTGCCTAGCATACAGAAGGCTCTGGGTTCAATAAATTAAAAATGTAGAAACAACTCTGATGCCCTTCAGCTAGTATACAGATGAATAAAATATGGTGCATCGTATGGATGGACTATAACTTGAGCAAATGAGGAGTTAAGCATTGGCACATGCCACATCATGCATAGGTATTGAGAAATGGTAAATGAAAGAATGTCACCAAAAAAATCACACATACATGCTGCCCTTTATATGAGATACCCAGAGTAGGAAAGTCCAAAGAGGCAAAAAATAGATTGGTGAGCTGGGCATGCTAGTGCACACTTGTAATCCCAGTGCTCTGAGAGACTGAGGCAGCAGAATCACAAGATAGAGTTCTGCCTGGTGGTTGCTGGAGAGGAGGGGTGGGAAGGTTGGGGCAGCAGGCCACACGCAATGCTTTCCGGGCACTGGGGAGAGCAGTGCATAGGCCCTGAGGTAGGAGGAATCATGGCATGATTAGAGCACAGCATGAAGGCCAGAACAGCAATGGGAGCTGAGGCAGAAAGTGGGCATAAGGACCAAGTCATTTGGGGCCATGAGATCTGGGTAGCAGTCATGTGGTCTGGGATTGGCTTCTGCTTGAAGAAAGTTGAGATCTCACTGGCAGTTTTGAGCAAGGGGTCCCTTTGTCCCTCCCTCCTTCCCAACATCCGTCTTATGTGTAGTACTACAGATTGAATCCAGGGCCTTGCAGATCCGAGGTAAGTGTTCTACCACTGAACCACATCCCCAGCCTCCTCTCCATGAGACACCATCTTTCTAAGTGGCCCAGGCTGACCTTGAGCTTAGTGATTCTCCTGCCTCAGCCTCCCTAGTAGTTGGGCTGACAAGTGTCAACTAACACACTTAGCTCATTTATGTCTTTTTTTTTTTTTTTTTTTTTTCAGTACCGGGGATTGAACTCAGGCCCTTGCGCTTTCCAGGGAAGCACTTATTCCACTGAGCCATCTCCCCGGCCCCTCATTTATGTCTTAACAGGGTCTCTTTTGCAGGAAAAGGACTTGAAGGGGACAAGGTTAGAATACGGGGGACCAGTTTTCCCATCACCAAGACACAACACACAATGTCTGCAGTTTAAGGGAAAAGTACATCTGGCTCACAGTTCAAGGGATTCAGTCCATGGCTTGCTGGCTCCAAGGTATAAACATGCTCCATCATGGTGAGGTGGGGGTGGGGAGCTTCTCATCTCACTGCATCCAGCAAGGAGGGAGAAAAAGGTGGAACCAAGGACAACAATATACCCTTCCAGGGCAGGTAGGGGAATGAGGGAAGAAAAGAATCAAGATATCTCATATACAGGCATAAATCCCCTCTGATAAATGTGATCATTATGTATACCTAAAATGTATAAAAAAAAATTAATTAATTAAAAAAAAGAATCTACCCTTCCAGGTCACACCCCAGTGACTGCTTCTTCCAACCAGTCTCCATGTCCTAACAGCACATTCAGCTATGAATTCATCAATAGATGAATCCATTGATGAATAGAGCACCATGATCCAGATATCTCCAAAAGCACTGCCTCTGGATACATGGGCTTTGGGGTATATCAGAGATCTAAACCATAACAGCTACTGAGTTGGTTCAGGCAATAGATGACTGACTCGGACCAGACTGTAGTAGCAGCAGTGGAGGCAGGGAAAAGTATCCAGTTCTGGTTCCATTTTAAAAATAGAGCTGACCTTCAGACTCCCAGCTGAGCAGCTAGGAGACTGGCATAGGATTTTATCAAGAGGGAAAAAATTGCAAGAGGGGTGTTGCTCACAGGTGGAAAGGTGTAACCAAGTACAGACATTTTACGCTTCAATTTTTTAAAACAGGAAATCATAAACATTTACCAAGATGCTAAGGAGTCTTTGTAATGATCACTTTTGAGGGCTGCAGAGTCCATTCAATTTATTTAACCTAAATTACATAACTACTTCCTTTTTTAATCATTAAGTCTCTTTATTTAATTTTCAAAATTATAGATAATCCCATAATGAATATCTTTGTGCTGATGGTTTTTTCTTTCTGTGGTTTTTCAAGTGATTTAATTCTCAGAAATGGATTTACTGGGGGAAAGAGTAAGAACACTTCTAGGCTCTTGAGACACATTGCTAAACTGTTTTCCAAAATGAGCATAGCAATCCTTAAAGGGTGGCCAAAAAAGAGTGTAGGAGTTTCATCACAGATTGGACAGTGCAGAACATTAGAGTTTTAACTGATCTCTAACAAAGAGGGTGAAAGGTTTGTCTAGTTTTAAAAAATTTGCACACATTTGATTATAGTTAAGGTTGACTATGTTTTAAATTTTCTTTGTGTGACTCTGGCTATGAACTGGCTGAGTCCTTTGCCTCCTATCTCTCTCTTTCTCTGTCTTCTATCCAACCACCCATGCACCCATCCATCCATTCAATAAACTGCATATCATCTTTTTTTTTTTTTTTTTTTTCAGAACCGGGGATTGAACTCAGGCCCTTGCGCTTGCCAGGAAAGCGCTTATTCCACTGAGCCACCTCCCCGGCCCCTGCATATCATCTTCATCCATCCTTCCATTCATTCAACCATCCATCTATCCATCCACTCAACCAACCATGCTTATCTATCATCTATCTATCTATCTATCTATCTATCTATCTATCTATCTATCTATCTTTGTGAGAAAGGGTCTCTCTATGTAGTTTAGGCTGGCCTTGAACTCATTTTGTAGCCCAGGGTACACTCAAAATTTTAGCAGTCCTAGTCCTACCTCAGTCTTTCAAGTGTTGGGATTACAGGCATGTACTACCATGCCTGGATATCAAATATAAATATATATATATATATATATATATATATATATAATTGTATTTAATACAGAGTCTACACGGTCTCACTACACAGATCACACTGGCAGTGATCCTCCTGTTTTCAGCCTCCTAAGGGCTGGGATTACAGGTGCGCACCACCACACCCCATCTCAATCGCCATCTCAGTGTGTGCCCGGGGGCAGGGCCCCACACAACACACCAGGGATCAAACCCTGGCCACTGTGCTTTGGCTAAGCAGGTGCTTTAATCTGCTGAGCTATCTGGCCTGCCCTCATCAATCATATTTTTAATAAAAATAATTTAAATAAACCAGGAAAATTCCATTAAAATGACTTTATATCGCTTTAAAAAAAAAAAAGCATTGATAAGTGGTCACTGTTATTCAATTTTGATGGCTTATTCATTTAAAAGTTCCTACATTGATTTTGCATTTTTCTTCCAGTGGAGGGGTTAATGGTGGTTACAGAAAAGGACCCGCCTTCTAGATCCTCCTGAGTGGTCAAGTTTCATCACCATCCAGTCCAAACACACCTTGTTGGGGGTGGGGCGACTACACAGAACAAGGGACAAGGACAGGCTACTCTTCTAGGGGAAAGTGGTGGGCATCTTGGAGAACTGAGAAAATGAACACTAGTGACGAACAGGGATGAGGCTTCTGGGGCCTGCTCGTCCTTCCAGCTGCCTCAGGGGCACAGAGCATCTTGTGGGGTCTGGCATGGAGAACCTCTGAGTTTCCTTCTAGCCCTGAGAATCTGGGGCTCTGAGAACTCACACGTCTTTGCCTCTCCAGCTTTGCTATATTGGCCTGTTCTCATGGCCCGTCTCCAGGTGCTGACATTCTACCTTTAGGACTATCAAATGCCAGATCCATGACAGAATCTTTGATCTCTCCTTCCCACCACTTGTCCACCTTTCTGAGTCTAGACATGGAGGGTAGGGCTGGGCCATCTCATACCTTTACACATAGAGTGCACTAGACAGGGACTCTGCCTGGAAAGCTGCTGTTGACTGAAGTTCCTAGGAGGCTTAACATCTGGGAGAACTGCCTCTACCTAGGAGGCTTCCCCATGTGGGTGCCCACCTGTTTCAGTTTACTGGCTGTACTCAGTTTCCACCAGAGGCTTTATGGTATACAGCATTATTGTACACATCAGGAAAGAATATTATATAGTTCTCAGGGAAGACAGGACACAAGTGCCAGGGGCTTTGAATCAAAACAGGGGCCATGTAGACACATCTTGGGGACTTCCCAAAGGAATCAACACATGAGTTGTGTCTTGACAAGCAACTACAATCTGAGCAGGTGGGAATAGGGCTGAAGGGCATGTAGGCACTCAAAGTGAAACATGGCAACCATTTGGGAGCTGGCCAGCAGGCCTACTTGGCTGGTGCTACCCGTGTTTGGGGCTGGACAGAGTGATGGGAAATTGGCGGGAAAAACACAGTGGTAACATGAGAAAGCAAGGAGCCAGGACTTTCAAAGGCAGTGTGAGTCCTGGACACAGCTGTGCCAGAAGGCAGGAGGAGAAAGGGCAGAAAGGGTCATCGAGAAGGAGGCTGCTGGAAAAACTGGGTGCAAGATGGTCAGGCCTGGACAAGAGCTGTGGGGATGGAGAAGGGGACTGTAGTAGAGCACTTCAGGGTGGAACTGCCAGGGCCTGCAGCAGGGAGGTTTTGGGGAAGACGCCTTCTGACAATTATCGCAGGAGAACCACTGTATCATTCAAGGAACTCATCACCTTTCTGGCAGGCAGCTAGCTCCTCTCCGGGCAGAACTCTTCCCAGGGTTGGGTAGGAGGACATCTGGGCTAATCACTCCGCTTCCCCAGCTCCTTGCGAGGTACCCTGCTATAAGGACAAGGGGGAGGTGAATGTGGGTGCTATTTCCTCCAAGAAGCCTTCCCTGCCCCCATGTTAGGTTTGAATTGGGTCACCTGATTCTGCCTTGCCAAGATCCTAATTTGACACTTTTCATAGTTTGTATAATTACAGAGTTTCTGTCATTCCCACTGGATTTTTAAATTCCAGCATTCTGGCATTCCATCTCCTGCCATCTAGTTGGCACGTGCAAGCTGTAAAGATGCAAAGACAGATCATCACAGAGACTGAGGCCAGCATGGGGAAATGAAAATGGGCACAAGGGACATTTCCAGTGTCTAACAGTAGATCTTAGCTGGGCACGGGGGTGCCATGTTTGTAACCCCAGCATGCTGGGAAATTGAGGCAGATGGATTTAAGTTCAAGCCCAGCCTGGACAACCTCCCTAAACTAACAATCTAAAGAGTTAGCAGACCCCACCTCAAAATAAAAAAAAATGAAGGTGCTGGGGATGTAGCTCTCTGTGAAGGGTCTACCTTCAATCCCCAGGACCACCTAAAGAACTAGACCAGCTAAGCCTGGTGGCGCTCACCTGTGATCGCATTGCTCTGCAAAGCTGAGGCAAAGCAAGACAATCTGGAACTCAGTCTGGGCAACTCAGAGAAACCGTGAATCACAGTAAACGAATTAAAAATGGGCTGGAGGTGTAGCTGAGGGTGAAGGCCTTGGGTTCAATTACCAGGGGTTAAAAAAGCTAGATCCTGTGAGGGTTGCACAACTGTTTGCACTTATAAAAAGCACCAAGCCGTACACTTACTGTGTGTAAATGTTACGATATACAAGTCACGCTCAAGAACTTCTGGAGTAAAGGGTCTGCCTCGCTCCCCATGGATAGTAAACTCTGGAAGAGGAAGTGTGTCTCTAAATCTAGAAATTTGATTGGCACCCAGCAAGCGTGGATTAACCAATGAGGAGCAAAGAGGGCGGAGTCTCTCTTCAGGCCGCTTCCGGGTCGCAGACTAGCTGCCGGTTGGGCGTGTCCTGTGAAGGAAAGTCGGAGATTGGCCAGCGGGCTCTCAAAGTGGGGGAGGCATTGAATTCGGAAAGACAGGGGCGTGTCCTGTGAGGGCGTGGTCACGGTAAGGGGGCGGGCTCTGTGGACCACTGCGCGCACGCGCTGTGCTGTCGCCGCTGTCGCCTGGCGAGACCGCGGATGCGATGGCGGGGCCCGCGTGGATCTCCAAGGTGAGCACGGGCGGGTGGGAGCTGGCCAGGCGGCGATCAGCGCGTGCTGACTGGGCGGAAGCAGCCGGCAGGGCGGCGGCAGCGCGGTCGCAGTGTGGATGGCGTCCCGGCGTCCCGGGCCGAGGCAGAGCGCCCAGTACGGAATCTCTCACTGGCCCACGCGGCCGAGGCAGGAGGGCGTCAAGGTCGAGGCGGGGCCGCTGGGCACAGGGTCGAGTGAGGACTCACTGAGCCTGATGTCGGCAGACGACCCACCTGGCCGCCTCTTTTCCGGTCCGCTCGGGCCCCCGGCAGCTCTCGGTCTGAGCCAGGCGGTTTGCCCTCGTGAGCTCTTTCCTCGTGGGGCCCCTGAGTGTTTGCACCTGCTTCCCCTTCTAAGGACATGGACACCGTGCACTTCGGGGTCACCCCGTACTCGCGAGAGGGGCCCAGCACCTACCCTGGCCCCTGGTGGTGCCCTGCAGTGATCACGCAGGTGTCCTTGACAGCTGGCTGCATATCGAAAGGATTTGAGATTACCCAGATTCTCTTGGACACGCCCTGGTCTCAGGGAGTTAACCTGTGCCTACAGACGGACTCACCCAAGGTCACACGAGGTCAGAGCAGGGGCGAAACCCAGACATCCTGGGTCTCAGTATGAAGGTCACATAACAAATTACAGGCTCTGCACAGGGACACCAGCTTGTAGGTCCCTGCCGCTGTTAACGGGTGGTAAACCCCCCCCCAATCTCGGTAAGATTTACAGTTTAAAGAGGTGCATTGATAAGAGATTTACTGATAAGATCTCTACACGGAATTTAGGAGTGACAAAACCATTGATTGACTGAGTAACCCTGAGCAAAATGAACATCTCTCAGCCTTTTTAAGCCCATCAGAAAAATACCTGTTCTTGTGTCACAGTTATTTGAAGTTTAAATAGGACAGTGTATGTAAAAGCTTCTAGAATAGTCAGAAGGAACACAAAAATCATAAGCTTTATTGGCCATCAATAGATTAGTCTTAGGGGGCAGTCATCAAGTGGACAGAGGTTGCTGCATGTAGGGCTCAGGAATTGGGTTTGACTGTATCAGTCTTTTCGGACCCAAATTTGCTTGAGATGCTAACTGTTAGATCTGCTTTGCCTCTCAAGGTGATATAACTTCTGGATTACTGGTAAAACAAATCATTCCTTAATCCCAGGGTTTACACTTAACACCTATAGGTAATTCATCTTGGGGACTAAAGTAACATTAGTGATAATAAGTTTGCTGGTAAATTTGTTGTGCCTGTACTGTGGACTGCAAGAGGAAACACCAAAGAGTTGGGAAGGTGTTGGAGTTCAGAATCAGAAGATGAGATTCTTAGGCCTGGAAACTGGATGCTGAGGCAGGAGGATTACAAGTTTGAACCCATCCTGTTAGTAGTGTCCTGTTAGTGAGACACCATCAAAATAAAAAAAAGGGCTAGGGGTGCAGTTCAGTGTGAAAGTCCTGAGTTCAATCACATGAAGAAAGAAAAAGAAAGAAAGAAAGAAAGAAAAGAAAGAAAGAAAGTAGGAAGGAAGGAAGGAAATGGATGTTGTCTTCCTTGGACATGGACTGCTTGGCACCAGCTTTCACCTCTGGGCCAGTTTCTCCCTGTTGGGGTCAGTGCCTCTTAAAATCCTCTGGAGGCCAATCCAAGTGTAGAAGACTGTCCTGGATGCTGGTTTTGGGGGAGCAGTTCCTCTATTGGGTTGCCATTTATGGTTTTGTTTGCAAAAACATCTGCAGCTTCAAAAAGCTTTTCCCACAGGGAGTTTCTAAAGATTTGCCTGGCTCTTAAATACCATAACCAGCCAATTCACCAGTATCCAGCGCTCACTGTGTAAGTCCTGCCTTCCATTGTCCCAGGCCATTTTGAATGTTGAACTTGGAGTATGAAGAGAAGGGAACCAGGAGCTAGGGGTTAAGATGGCCCAGTAGCCTGGTCAGAAGTTCAGGGTGGAAGTCTAGGCTCTGTGAGTAGTTGTTATTCTTATCTAAATACTTTGTCTACCCAGGTCCTGTTCCTCTCAACCCTTTACCCTGATACGAGGAATTGAACCCAGAGCCTTTGCACTGAGCTACTTCCCCAGCCCTGTTATTTATTTATTTATTTATTTATTTATTTATTTATTTATTTATGTATTTGTGGCAGAACCGGGGATTGAACTCAGGCCCTTTCGCTTGCCAGACAAGCGCTTATTCTACTGAGCTATCTTCCTGGCCCCATATTCATTTATTTTTTATTTTGAGAAAGAATTTCACTAATTTGTACAGGCTGCTCTCAAATTTGTGATCCTCCTACCTTATCCGCCCATAATCCTGGGATTACAGTCATGCACCACCTCACTCTGCTTTCCAGATTTTGTTGAAATAAAATAATGTGATATATACATGCAGGGCCGGGGAGATGGCTCAGTGGAATAAGCACTTCCCTGGCAAGTGCAGGGACCTGAGTTCTATCCCCGGTTCTGCCAAAAAATAAAAAATAAAATAAAATATGAAGAGATATATACATGCATAGGTATGAGATGAAAACAGCCTGTGCTATAAAAAAAAAAATATTCTTATGTTAGGGTTTTTTGAGACAAGTCTCAATGTAGTGTTGCCTAGCCTCAGGCATGTTGTGCAATCCTCCTGCCTCTGCTGGAATTACCGGCATGTACCACCACACCTGGCCACACTCAGGTTCACATCTTAATTTGGTCAGGTCTTTTGCCACAAGGATGTGAACCTGTTCTTCCCCACCCCTGAACCTGGGATTGAACTCAGGCCCTTGTGCTTGCCAGAGAAACATTTATTGTACTGAGCCATCTCCCCCACCCAATGAACCTGTTTTATTTGAATGCCTTGTCCCTCTTTATTGGGGCAGGAGGAGTCACGTGCTTATCACAAAGTAACTTTAAATGGCTTCTTTTCCAATACTCTACCTGGTGGTGGATAAATTTTGTCCTACTAGGATTAAGATTTGGTGGGTGGTTTTGGCAGTGTCCATTTGAATCTGGCCCTGACTTTTTTAGGCAGGACATGATCGCAGATTCCCAGGATGAGAAAATAAATTCATTCATACTTTCTTGGTGCCTGGTTGTTTACTCATCATTTGACAAAGGCTAGTTTTTGAGTAAAGGTTCAGACTCCAAAAACAAAGTTGAAGACAAGGGGGAACACATGTCCATTTGAAAAGAGTAAAATCTGATGTTTGAGCTAAAAAAGGAATATAGTTTCATTCTAATCTTAAACATTTTTGACAAGCTACACTTATAAAATCAACTTTGAAAAAAATGTAGTGCTTAAATTTTTGGCTCAAATGTAAAATGTTGTGTATTTAGGTTTTCAAATCTCCACAAGCTACCATACTCAGCTAACACATGGGAGTTCTAAATTATAATTAGGGAAATTCCTCAATTTTTCTAAAATTTATAGCATTGTCAGCCATCAGAATGAGTGTGTCTTCACTGTTGCTGTTGGGTTCATTCTCTGCCTGACGTCTCTCTGTTCATGTTCATGTAGGTCTCTCGGCTGCTGGGGGCATTTCACAGCCCAAAACAGGTGACCCGAGGTTTTGCTGGTGGTGTGAGTATAATTATGTTTTTTAGTTTTTCCTTTCAGAAGTTTCTCAAGAAAGATACTCTAATACATTATATGGCATTTAATCTCCATTTATTTAAAACTGGGGGAAATTGGCCATAGTTACTGTACACTAAAATTATTGGCAAACATATACACAAACCTATTAGGTCACTGGTCCATGTGAAAGAATTATATTACAGCTGGCTCTGGGAGCCTGTGGCATTACTGCCTTGAAGGAGCCTTGTTAAAAATAGCTAGACATTACCCTTGAGCCTGTTACTTTATTTCACCATTGCATTTTGGTAAGAGGCTTTTTTCCATGCTAGTACATGTTGAGAGAAAATTGTTGAGAAGCTTCAAACCCTGCTTTGCATTTTCATTTTGTGAGCTTCCCTAAAAACAGTAGATTGATTGCCAATTAGGAATTTCTCAAACATTGCTAAGCCCTGTACACTTATACTTTCTTATACAGTCTTTAGTGGAGCATCCATTGTCCATTGAATCTACTGCTTTTAGAATTCCCAGCATTAGAATTCTGCGCTGAAAGCTGATACCACATTTTTGGAACATTCTAAGACTGTGGGTCAGTGATTTCCTGTTCGTTTTTCATTTTATTCTCTTTTTACGGAATCTGATTTGGCTATCCTAATTCCTATACTACCATATAATACTTTATGCATGAGGGATTTATAAGACCATGGTATATTTTATTTCCTATTTACTTTCTGTACTGTGGGAGAAAAGTAGACTTCCACATGGTCTGATGATGTTTCTTATAAATTGGGAGGACAGAAAGAAGACATCAAAGGGTCCTTTTGGCCCTGCTTATACAGAAAATGCAAAATGAGCCTTGCACTTGCACTTAGGGCTCCAGGGTAGCTAAGAGCCAGCATTTCAGACATATTTGGAGAGCTGATCATTGGTCTGTGCTGTTACTTAATGTTCAGGCTACCCATTTAAAATATATTTGTATACTTGCCTGTCTGCCTGCTCAGGAGGTAGAAGGTGAAGGACCAGGGAACATTTATTTAATGTTTATTTAAAGGCAATTCATGATTTTCTTTTTAACAGGTAGCTCAGGCAACTGGAACTAAAAAAGGTTAGGTGCATGTTCCCAGCAATAAAACAGATAGAATGTATCGTTCTCCAATATAGAGAAAGGGTCTGAATATTAGCTTAAGTTATTTGCATCTCGTTCTTTCTTTCATATTTTTATTTCTGCATTTGAGATGCTGCCTTCATTTTGTAGGAAGCTGTTGAAACAAAGTAATCATAAGCACACTCATTGTCATTCTCTAATATTATACAGACTTCGTGGGTCTTTTCATATATTACTCTTATTGGCTACAAATTACTTGGCTGAGCTTATTTATTTGACACTATAGACCAGTTTTACAGAGGAACTAGGAATGTGGAGGGCTTTTCTGGGAGTGTAGTTTGAGACTGAGTTTCCAAACAGACTTCTGATGTTCTGAAAAGATGTCTGAAAGAGTTCTGTATACCTGAAGACGTGGCCTGAGGACAGGTAACCTGCTTCTCAAAGAACCCTCTGAATTTAGTGCAAAGAACACTTGAAATATTTTGCTATCTTTGGTTTATAGACTTGGATCAATTGGTCTCATCATAGCTTGTCTATAAAGAAGTATCCATTGGGAAATCTCCTTGGTGTAGTGTATTTTATTTTTGCTATATTTAAAGAGCATTATTTGAGATCTCTTTAAGAACTCTGAGCTCAGGGAGAATAGATTCGTGGAGCTTCTTATCTGTTGATTTCTGCCTCTGCTTTATGGTCCTAGGGAGGGTTGCCTTATTTCCTTAGCAGCATTTAGGGTCTTTCTGAGGCACTTTGTGAAGTGGATTTCTCTGTCAATTATATTCTTTTATAAACCTCCAAAAATTGATTCTTAAAAAAAAAAAAGAAAATTAAAATTTGAAAATACCAAAAATCGATTCTTACTCTGTTCCTTTAATGGTTTCTTATATTCAGGCTCAGACAGTAACTTTAATTCCAGGAGATGGAATTGGCCCCGAAATTTCAGCTGCAGTTATGAAGATTTTTGATGCTGCTAAAGTAAGTGGACTTTTTTTTTTTTTTTCTCCGAATGCCCTCGGGTGGTTTGGCTGGCTGGAGTGTTGTGGGGATCGAACTACAGCAACCTGAGGCTGACAGCTTTGTGGAAGCAGCCACTTAAACAACTGAGCTAAGGCCAGGCCCCAGTAAGTGGACTTTCTAAAGAGTCCATTTAATAAAAATTCATAGCAAAGTATTTCTTAGCCTGTTGTCTTCTGTGATGATGAAATGCATGTTTTTATACAGTTGGGAAGGTCTATCATTAATCTCCACAGATCTTCCCTTTAATCATGTATATTTCAGTGTTAATTTGTTACTAGCATTGTTGGTAATTTAAAAACCATGATATATAAAGTAATCAAAGTAGTGCTGCAAGATTTGTGGATCTTTGAACTCTTTTTGGGTTTAAGTCTTTTTTTAAGGGAGGGAGAAAACTGATGTTTGAAAAATTCATATGGGAAATTTTAAAAGAATTCTTTTCTCTCTCTCTCTCTCTCTCTTTTTTTTTTTTTTTTTTTTTTTTTTTTGGTGGACCTGGGGATTGAACTCAGGCCCTTGTGCTTGCCAGGCAAGTGCTTATTCTACTGAGCTATCTCCCCAGCCCCTCAAGGAGTTCTTTTTTCTTTCTTTTTTTTCTTGATGCTGAACGGTGCTGAGGATTGGCCCAGGGTTTTACATGTGCCAAACACATGCTCTGCCACTGATCTATATATACCCTTGGCCCCTTGAAAGAACCATTTATTTATTTATTTATTTATTTATTTATTTATTTTTAACATTTAGTGTGTGTGTGTGTGTGTGTGTGTGTGGCCAGCTCAGCCCACCAGGGGGCGGGGCTGGCTGGCATGTGGTGGTGGAGGATCAAACCGCGGTCCCTGTGCTTTGCCAAGCTTGTTCCAAGTAGGTGCTTTAGACCACTGAGCCATCTCTCCAGCCCCGAAAGAACCTTTTAAAAATGTGTTGTTGTGGTCTGGGCTTGGTGACACACATAATCCCAGCAGTGTAGGAGGCTGAGGTAGGAGGATCACAAGTTTGAGCCTAGACTATGCAACGAAGTGAGATGCTGTCTCAAAATTTTAAAAATGAATTGAGTAGGGATATAGCTCAGTGCAGAGGTCCTGGGTTTAGCTCCTAGTATGACAAGAAAAAAAAATGTGATGATGAAGAGCCAGGAGTCATGCAGTGCCAGATCCAGTGAATAAGGTAAAGAAAGGACACATTGGACTATCTTTTGTGTTTTGTTTTGTGTTTGAGACAGAGTCTCACATGTCTTCCAGGCTGGCCTTGAACTCACTATGTAGCCTAGGTGGGCCTCGAACTCACAATGTCCTCCGGCCATAGCCTAGAGAATGTTGTGGCATGTGTACACCACCACACTTGGCATTGTAATGTTTTTATTTAACAAAAGTCACTGTGAACAGTTGATCAAGAGATGATAAAAAAAATACAGTGAATATTTCCATTAAAGCACTTATGATAGCCTGGGAGTGGTGGTGCACACGTGTAATTCCAGCAGTCTGGAGGCTGAGGCAAGACTGCTGAGCTTGAGGCCAGCCTGAGCCACAAAGTAAATATAGGTTCAGCTTGAACTGCATAATGAAACCCTGTCTCAAAAACAACAGACAAAAAGAAAGAACAAAACAAAACCCAAGAAACTTAGTTATAGTAAAAGATACATTACCATTAATCCCCTTCAAAATGCTCCCCGTTGGGGCCGGGGAGATAGCTCAGTGGAATAAGCACTTGCCTGGCAAGCTCAAGGACCTGAGTTCAATCCCCGGTTCCGCAAAAAAAAAAAAAAAAAAATGCTCCCCGTTGCTTCAGACACACCCATCATTCTTGGCAATGTGTCTTTTACTGTAATTTTTTTAAATTGAAAAATCTGTCATTTCTTCCGATCACCCATGTTTATTTGCCTGTTCTAGGGTACAGATAGACTCTTACATGGGCCTATGTAATTGGCTTCTTGTACTCAGCTTAGTGTTTCCAAGATCCACCCATGCACAGAATCTTGAAGTGTTTCTCTCTGCTTCTTACAATACTCTAATGGGAGCCCCTTGTGGGTCCCTGATATCAGATGAGCCTGCAGGGTACTGGCAGGATGTGGTGTGAGGAACTCTGCACAGCAGGACTTGAGAGTTGACAGAGTCTGTCACTGGCCTGCCTGGCAGTCTTGAGGTCTCATTGGCTTGTCAACTCATGGTGCTCCCATGGCCTCTAGGCACCTATTCAGTGGGAGGAGCGGAATGTCACTGCCATTCAGGGACCTGGAGGAAAGTGGATGATCCCGCCAGAAGCCAAGGAGTCCATGGATAAGAACAAGATGGGACTGAAAGGTAGGTGGGTGAAGCGGAAAGGTTGGCTATTACTGCTGTGTGTCCCAGGTGTTCAGTTTCCAGAATTCATCTGTGTAGACCAAGCAAGGCCTGGCCACCTACTGCAGCAAAGCCAAGTTCTTATGAAATCACCACTCGTAGTCAGGTACTTTGTTTTTGATTTTGGAATTTCTTTTTAAACCCTAGTAAAAACATTAAAGTATCAGTGGCCATTACCAACTGATAGTATGTATTCATTTATTAACTTTATCTTTTACCTCATTTTTTGTAATTTAATACATTAAAATCATGGTTCAAAATGACCATACCTGTATCTGATGATCTGAGCAACAGATATGACAATAAAAATAGGTAATATAACAACCACTGTTAATTTGCTGTTCTTGTTTTGGAAATCTGTAACATGTCTATTGTTGTATGTTACCCTGTTTCTTTGTTTCTTCTTCTTTTTTTTTTCTTTTTTTTTCTTCTATTTGTTATTTTTTGGGTTTTTTTTGCCATAGTTTTATTGATAAACAAATAGCAGTGAGACAGTTTCAAATCAAATCGGTAAGATAGTTTCAATAATTAACACACTGCATACATTCTTCTAAGTGGTTAAATGCTGTACAAGATGCGGACTTGATATCCTATTTACAAACACCATTAGAACAAATCATTCTATTCATTAA
>NW_004524602.1:319050-329602 GCF_000260255.1 Octodon degus
TTACAAATTACCATCTGCAGTGCAGTAGCTTAGTTTCCAGGTATCAGTATATATAGTTAGTCAGGGTGAGAATCTTTCCCAATAACTGCTAGATTTTCTATTTGTTTTTGCTTTTGTTTTTACTCTTCAAAATTAAATTAAATTAAATTTTAAAAAAATGACAGGCATGTGACAGACCAAAACTTAGCACAGCTTAAAAATTATAGATCCAAGATGGAAAATCCTCTCAACCGTACACTGGCTGGCCTGGGAAAATTGCTTAGTCTTTTTATTTCCTCCATTTTTTTATGAGCCCCATGGGGTGTGCTGGGGACAAGGTGGTGTGGAGAACCTTGACAGTACAGTGCTTGGTCCCAGACACTGTCAAAACGGAAATGTGGTGAGGTTCCAGAGCCTCTAGGAGGGTCATTTCCTCCTCTGTGGATCCAAGGGAGGGCGTACAACCCGCGCGGCACACGTGTTGCATGGGGGCCACCTGATGTGAAACCAGAAGTGTCCTGTTGTCACCTGGATGTTCTTCCTTGTGACAGGCCCTTTAAAGACCCCAATTGCAGCTGGTCACCCATCTATGAATTTACTGCTACGTAAAACGTTTGACCTTTATGCCAATGTCCGGCCGTGCGTCTCAATCGAAGGCTACAAAACCCCCTACACTGACGTGAATATTGTTACCATTCGCGAGAACACTGAAGGAGAGTACAGTGGGATTGAGCACGTGGTATGTTCAGTTCTTTTGTGTTTCTAGTTGAGTTGCTCTTTGTCTCTTACATTTTCACATCAACATGTCTTCTATCTTAGTTACTTTTCTTGTTGCTGAGAAAAGATACCCGATGCCCAAAGTTAAAGGAGAAAAGGTTTATTTGGCTTACACTTTGCAGAAGTTTCAGTCCATAGTTGGCTGGCTCCAAGGCAGAGGGGCATCACAGGAGAAGCAGTTCATGGCAGGCGGAAGGCAGCAAGCTATAAGTGGCAAGCAGGAGCCCCCTTTTTGTCCCTTCTATCCTATCTGGGCTCCCCACCCTTAGAGCAGGTAGCACTCACATCCAGGGAGGGGCAGCCTTCATCCTAGTGTCCCTGAATCAGTCACAGCAGCACATCCTTGATCCTAGCAGCATAGACCCAGCCCCCTCTGAAAAGCCTCACCAAGACCGCATGAAGCTTTTGGGGGGCATCTAGATACAAACCACAACTTCTCCCAAAGACAGATCAGTGTTACCTCTTTGAGGAGTTGGGTCTACACCTGACAGTTGAGATGGAGGAGGAGCAGGGCCTGGTGGTTCAGAGCACAGGCCCAGGACTCTGTCCATTTCACAGAAGTGCCCTGGGGCAGGCGGCCGTCTCTGGACCTTGCTTTCTGTCTTCTGCACTGCAGAATTTATTACACCTGCTCTAGCGGCCAAGGTTAACACCCAGTGGACACTTTGTGTGCCACGAGCCACACGAGCCTGCCAGCCTCATCTGGTCAACTCTGCCTGCATGGTTGTGGCCACACTCTGAGCCAGGCAGGACTCTGTCTCTCTCAGATCGTGGATGGAGTCGTGCAGAGCATCAAGCTCATCACCGAGGAGGCGAGCAAGCGCATTGCCGAGTTTGCCTTTGAGTACGCACGGAACAACCACCGGAGCAACGTCACGGCTGTGCACAAGGCCAACATCATGTGAGTCCTGTGGCAGTGCTGCTGCTCCTGCTCTGCTTTGCTGGGTGGTGACAGACCAATGCGGAGGAATGGTGGCCCAGTCCCAGGAGCTAAGGGAGGCCTGACGGTTAGCAGAAAGTAGGAAGAAAGAGTCTTGGGTCCCCGCAGCTACAGTCAGGACCTCAGTGGTGTCTCCACCATCTGCTGTGGTCCGATGGTCATGTTCTTGTCACACCCAGCCAAATGAAAGCTGTCTCTGAAATGTATAAAGAAACAACTAACCTTAGAAAAGGATTGACCATACCAAAAAAAAAAAAATTTTTTTTTTTTTTTTTTTACCATACCAAAAAAAAAAAAATTTTTTTTTTTTTTTTTTTGGCAGAACTGGGGATTGAACTCAGGCCCTTGCGCCTGCCAGGGAAGCACTTATTCTACTGAGCCATCTCCCCGGCTCCCCATGCAAAATATTAAAACCTTTTAAGTAATGGAAGGGGTTAACCCTTTAAACCATTTTTAATATTACTGAGTACTTCTTGGTTTTTGCTGGGTATTACTGTAAAAATCTAGTCTTCTCTGTTATGGTCAAACTTTGAGTTTTATGTCTTTATTCTTTTGTGCTTCCGGAAGGATTTCAGGATATTTTCTATTTTATTAACTACCTAAGAAATAGTTTTGAGGCGGGGAAATGGCTCAATGGAATAAGCGCTTCCCTGGCAAGCGTAAGGGTCTGAGTTCAATCCCCGGTTCTGCAAAAAAAAAAAGAAAGAAAGAAAGAAATATTTTTTACTAAACTAGGCCTGGTGGGGCACACCTGTAATCCCAGCACTCAGGAAGCTGAGGCAGGAGGATTTATATGAGTTCAAGACCAGCTTGGGCTATATAGTGAGTTCAAGGCCAGCCCAAACTGTGTAATGAGATCCTGTCTCAAAAAAAAAAAAAAAGGAGAATTTTACTTTAAATTTTTTTTTAACTGAAATTGAAATCAGACATTATCACTTTTAGAACTTGAATTTCTTGAACTTCTTTCATTTGGTTGTCTTCTTTCTTAAATACAGGAGAATGTCAGATGGACTTTTTCTGCAAAAATGCAGGGAAGTTGCTGAAAATTGCAAAGATATTAAATTTAATGAGATGTACCTTGACACAGTGTGTTTGAATGTGAGTACATTTTCATATTTATCTGCTACCTTCTGTGTAAACACTGTGCATGCAGTTACAGTTTTTGGTTGTGTTCCTTGTAGATGGTACAAGATCCCTCCCAATTTGATGTTCTTGTTATGCCAAATTTGTACGGAGACATCCTTAGGTGAGTTTGACTGCACCCTTTTAATTTTTGGTTTGAGACAGGCTCTCACTGTGTTGCAGGTTGGTCTCAAACTCATGGGGATCTTCCTGCATCAGCCTCCAGAGTGCTGGGATGATAGGCTTGTTCCACCACACCTGGCAACTACACCCTTTTTATTTTCGGTCCCTGGTTTATTTACAGCCCCCTGAATAAATTTTGGCTTCCCATTTTCAATCACTTCTTGTAAAATAATACAACATTTTTCATCAGATGTGAGCAGAAGTTGAACGATTCAGATGAGGGCATCAGTGATTACCTGCTGGAGGCCAGTCCTGTATTTGCCACGTCAGCGCTGGGCTCCTGCTTCCTCGTTAGTTCACTCTTTCCATTTTTCACACTTTTTGTTCAGGGCTACAAATCGAAGCCAAGACCTTCACACTGAGCCACTTGCCAGCCCTTTATTTTTTATTTTTTAAATTTCGGGACAGGGTCCCAGGTGAGACAGGGCAGCCTCTCAAATTGCTGGGATTATAGGCGTGCACCATCATGCCTGCCTTTTTTTTTTTTTTTTTTGCGGAACCAGGGATTGAACTCAGGCCCTTGCACTTGCCAGAGAAGCACTTATTCTACTGAGCCATCTCCCTGGCCCCATGCCTGCTTTTTTCAAGTGTTTTATTGGTTGACTGACTGATTTCAGTATATTGTGTTATATATAACTGGGTTAGTTAATTTAGCAAATTTTTTGCTTACTATTTTTTGTAGTGCTGGAGATCAAAACTAGGGCTTCACCCATGCTAAGCATGAACCGTGCCACTGAGCCACATCCCAATTGCAGTAACTTGGGACTTTTAGGCTTCCGGAAAAGTTGTAAGAATGGCACAAAGAGCCCCTGGGTTGGTCACATCTCAACATTTCCGCACTCACATTGGCCAGATGTGACTGTCCAGGCCATCGTCCCTTCTGCATTAGGAGTTGGCTCCCTGCTGGGAGGATGGCTCATCCTTCCTCTGGGTCTGCTGACTTAGCTGTGCCATTTGGGCTTAGGTGTTCCATTTGTTCACGGCTGTGTCCCATGGGTGCTCAGCTGGGCCAGATGGGCTGGGCTCTTTTCCCCGTGACTCCTGGTTCCAGTGGTCTCAGCCTCTCCTCTGAGCCTCGCCCTGCTGTCTGGCCCAGTGAGATATTCTAGGCTCATCTGTGTGTTCTGAATGGCAGCCACTTCTCCAGGAAACCCTCCTTCCTGTTAGTGGAGCATGGTATTTTAAAACAAAGTCTCAATGCCAGGTATGATGTTTTCCTGTTCTAAAACCCAATTGAAATGCTTTTCTGCCTCCAGTGACCTGTGTGCAGGACTGATTGGTGGTCTTGGTGTGACCCCAAGTGGCAACATTGGAGCCAATGGGGTAGCCATCTTCGAGTCGGTAAGGGACCCAAGCTAAGCTTAGGTTGGAAGAGAAGGGACGTGGTGGGGGCTCTGTGTACCCTTAGGGTTCAACTGTGCTATTTTATTTTATTTTATTTTTTATTTTATTCTTTTTTAAAAATATTTATTTGTGTGTGTGTGTGTGTGTGGCCAGCTCAGCCCACCAGGGGGCGTTCTGGCTGGCATGTGGTGCTGGGGGATTGAACCGTGGTCCCTGTGCTTTTTGCTAAGCTTGTTCTAAGTAGGTGCTTTAGACCACTGAGCCATCTCACCAGCCCCTCAACTGTGCTATTTTAAATTGTCAAAAGAATGATGTGTATTTTATAGCCTTCTTTTGTTCATTTTTCTTCAGATATTCATCATGTAACCTTCCTTGATTGTATTTTTACCAAAAATTGAAAACGATTGTTCTGTAGTTTTGCACTTTAAAAAAAATCAGCTCTGAATTTCTGCAATGCTTTACTCTCTAAGGTCTGTGTCTGTGAATTACACATGGCACCGTCAGCACACACACACGTTTGTTGGGGTGTAAGGAAGGTGATGGGGCGCTCAGGGCCAGTGCTCACAACCTACTGAGCACTGTGGCCCTGGTGTCCTTCCTGCTGATGCGGCTGCCTTCCTGCCACACAGGTTCATGGGACAGCTCCTGACATTGCAGGCAAGGACATGGCCAACCCTACCGCCCTCCTGCTCAGCGCAGTAATGATGCTGCGCCACATGGGGCTTTTCGACCATGCTGCGAAGATCGAAGCCGCGTGCTTCGCCACAATCAAAGATGGAAAGGTAACAGCCTCGATCTGTGTGTGGTGGGTGCATCCCATGTTGGGTCTGCGTGAAGGGAGCAGGTGAGAGTCCTCGGGAGAGGGGGACCGATCGATGGCAGAGATTCTTGGTGCAGATGTCCTGCGTGAGCCTCAGGAAGCCTGTGCGCTTGTGTTCACTTGCTCAGGTCAGGGCCTAGGTATTTACAGGAAAGGCCCAAGGAACACTGACAGAATCGTGCACAGCAGGAAGGACAGAGGCAGCAAAGCCCAGGTATCTGCAGTTTTGGCCAGTCCCTTCTTTTTTGTGTGATACTGGAGATGGAACCCAGGATTGTTGCACTGAGCTACCTCCTTAGCTGTTGTTGTTGTTGCTGTGTTTTTAGGTAAGGCAGTCACTAAATTACCCGGGCTGGACCCAGCCTCCTCAGCCTCAGCCTGTGCACGGGCATGCCTGGCTTGTCGAGACCTCATCTTAGCAGAATGTCTCTAAAGCTGACACCTTGATAAAGATGCTATAATTTGAGATTCCTCCTTACAACCAAAATACTAGAAGGTCAAGCTTTGTGTTTGTTTTGTTGTAATTGTTGTTGGGGGGGATGGCACATTGGTCCTCTTGCAATCTAACAAGTGCTCATCCACAGATTACACCCTGAGCCCCAAGCTTATTTTTGCTATGTTAATTTTGTTTGTTTGTTGTTTGTCTTTTTGTGCTGGGAATCAAACCCCAGGACCTTGCACTTGCCAGGTGGGTGCTGTGCAACTGAGCTATATCCGTGGCCCCTCCAGGATTATTTTTAACAGTCTGACGATAACTTTAGGGAGCACTGATTTTCCATTTATTCTGAAACTTTGAAGAGGTACATCCTAGAGTCCAGCAGAGATGCCTGAGTTATATAATAGACTTTAATTTTGCAGAATGTAAATAAAACACACACACACACACACACACACACGATGGTTTTTTTTTTTTTTTTTTAAGACAGACTGCAAGACTATGCCATTCAGGCTGGCCTTAAACTCACAGTGATCCTCCTGCTTCAGCCTCCCAAGTACTGGGATTATAAGTGTAATCCCAAGTCCTTCAAGAGAAATATATTGAGGGCTGTTTGCAATTGAGAGTGAGCTGGTAGAAAATAGACTGATTGTATGAGACTTCCTCTTGCAGTAAGGGAAACTTGTTATATAGGTTTTTTTTTTTTTTTTTCAGAACCAGGGATTGAACACAGGCCCCTGCACTTGCCAGGCAAGTGCTTATTCCACAGCCATCTCCCTGGCCAATGGAATTCTTTTTTTTTTTTTTGGCAGAACCCGGGATTGAACTCAGGCCCTTGCGCTTGCCAGGGAAGTGCTTATTCCACTGAGCCATCTCCCCAGCCCTAGTAAGGGAAACTTAAGGCACAGTTTTGTATTTGTTTTCTTTTTCTTTTCTTTTTAATTGGGAATCAAACTCAGGACCTTGCACTTGCCAGGTGGACACTGTGCTACTGAGCTATATCTGCAAGCCTGATATTTGTTTTCTAGCCTCCAAAAATAGATAAAAACATGTCTTAAGCTTTTTAAGTTTCAACAATTTCCTTTGGACTTTGTAAACCTCTTGTTTAGTTTTTCTTTTATTTAAATATGCATAGCCAGACATGATATTCTTAGGGATTGATGTATAAACAAAGAAATTTTGGTGCTGCCTTTTGCAGCAGGAGCATCCATTTCCGAGTGTTTATGGACACCCCACCCCCGTAAAGAGGTCTCCTGGTCCTCCTGGGGAGTAGATGGTGTGTGGGGGCCTAACTCTGAAAAGAAGAGCTAAATGAAAATGAGAGCCGGCAAGCTCCTTGCTCCATTCCCATCTCACTAGAGGCTTTGAGTGACAGTTTCCTTGCTGTAGTTCAGGATGTGGGTCCTTATCTATTCTTACTGTTTCTTCTCAGAGCTTAACAAAAGATTTGGGAGGCAGTTCAAAGTGCTCAGACTTCACAGAAGAAATCTGTCGCCGAGTGAAAGATCTAGATTAATAGGTCACCAGTGGTGTGTGCTGCAGCCCTGAAGAACGCCACCTCATAAACCTCTCCGTAGGCACCCGCCATTCTCTGTGCGTTTGGTTTGCTTGTTTCTTGACAGCGCTTTTTACAATCTGGCCTTTTTTTAACCAACCTCTGCAAAGGATGCAGGAGATGTCCCTGACGTGCTTTCAAAGGACTTTTTCCAAGTGCTTGTTTTATTTATTAAATGTCTATCTGGTAAACATTGTTTTGTAAACTCTAAGTGGACTGTATCATTTGCCATTGTTAACCATTTTACACTTTAGTTTAAATAATTTTTCCTCAGCTGTAAATATTATGATACAGAATTAATAAGAGAAAACATATAACTTTGTAAACAAAAGTCCTGTCTTTCTTTGGCTTATGAGAAACATAATGGAAATAAAACAGGACATTGATATAATAGCACAAAATGACATTCTTAAATGGGCACAGGAGAAATTTCCTGGGAAAGTTCACATCTAAAACAACAAAAATGATGTACTACCTAGTGATATGGAAAATAAAGGCAGATGCCTCCTTTACATGAATTATTATGAATAAAAATTTTAAATCCAAGAAACATAATGAGCAATATAATTTTGTTAAGATGCAAATACATTATGTACAAAGTCCCACACACATCAATCATGTATTTGATGATTTTACTTTGAGGTTCAACACTCAATGGCTCCTGGGGAAGCCGTGGGTGGTGCCACCTTCTCCCTGGATGCACTGTCACTATGTCATCAAGGCCCCCAGCCCTGTCCTACCTGACCTGGGCCGGGAGCCCACCCTGTCACACTCTTTCTACCGTCCTTGCAGGGAGATGGTTCCACTCCCTGCTACTCCTCAGTGGCATTGCTCAGGGTCTGGTCCCTGGTGTTTGAGCTGCAGTTGAGGAACTGGGGTGCTGGCTGTTGGCTTGCTATTGACTTCACACCTCAGCAGCTGTCCCTTTAAGTCCCTCACATCACTGTGCCCTACAGCCAGTCCCTGCCCTCTGCCTAAGATGCCATTGCAAAGAAGGAGCGGACTCATGAAACAGTTCATCACGCAGCCAGGTCTTGTCAGCCTGTGACCTTCAGCCCCTTCTCCCACACCCTCACCTGGCTGCAGCATGAGCAGCTACACTTTGGTCCCATACCAAAGGCAAGGTGTCTTCCCTTGCTCATCAATTTGCCAGCTTGTGGCTTTGCATAATGTCCTCAGATCACAAGGGGATTTCTTAACAGATGTCCTCATGTGGGTCATTTTTAAAGCTTGTAACCAGACCAGCAATCCTTATATGTACTTTATTTTTTTGTTTATGCTGCTGCTTCCTTTGTTTTATTAGATTGTGCTAATTACCGGTGGCTCTTGGTTCACAGAAATAAAGAATTCCAAAACAACCAAGATGTACGCCTTCTGCCTTTCCTGATCAGGTGCCTTGTGCCAGTTTGGCTCAGCTTATTGCTAAGAATAAGCTCATACTCACAGTGGACGGAGTATGAGCATGGCCCGGGGTAAGGCGCTCTTGCCAGAATGGGCTCTGGTTAACTACATCACCCCACTGACCCATCCTGCCTGGCTCTAACTAAAAATGGTCATACCTGTCCCACTGTCCCATGCGCTAAATACTACTCTCTGTCCTGCTTGCTCAACTGACAAAAAAAAAAAAAAAACAGGTACTTATGGACAGTTCTGTTAAACGTTTAATATTCATATTACACATTAAATACAGTCACATGGCAGCAGCAATTTTATTAGGTAGTGTCCAAAAGATTCCAGAGTAAGTTTGGCCATTATGTAACCTAGACGGCTTTACCTGTAGCACAAACTAGTAAGAGGACTCCCCACCCCCACCCCGGCCTCTGGTGAGCTGATGAGCTATGGCTTGTTAGGTCTCCCTGGAGTTAGGGCTGAGCAGTATCAACCCTTCAGTTGTGAAAGGAGAGTTGATTTTATCACCTGAATACTTAAGCAGAATTTAGACTACCCGCATGTGGAGCTTCTTGGAGTTGTAGATGTTGGAGTCAATCAACCCTGGCCAGGAAGCCAGACACTCTTGCCTGAGTTCCTGCGGTCACATGGAAGAGCCTGGAGCTCAGAGATGCCCCCACAGGCAGAGGCTGCCTTCTCTACTCATTGGGAACCCCACAGATGGCCCCAGTTAGTTCTTTTGTTCTTGGTAAAAGGAATCAATGATGTCTTTGTACTTCTCCAGGACTGTGAGCCGCTTGAGTTTCATGGTAGGACCTAAAAGAGAAATGGGAAGAAGCAAGTGAAGCGCAGGCTCTGCAGATTAAGAGGTGCGGGGCAAAGAGGCAGGTTCAGCAGTGGGCCGGGCCAGGATGGCAGAGCGTGGTGCCAGCCTCTAGACCCAAGCCTGGGCTCACACCCTGAGGAGGCTCCTGTGCTGGCCAGGCCTGGTTGATGACCAACAGCAGTGAATAGGCCAGAAGTGACTGTAGTTTCTTCCCAGTGGGTGGGGAGGCAGTGCGAGCCACAGCCATCCTGCCTGTGACTTGTGCCCATCCCTAGCCCTCCATTCACTTGGATTCTGCCCCTTGAATGAATATACTTATCCTCCCAGGTTGCACCAGGATTACTTCCCAGTGGATGCCTAAATTTGAAAGTGTTCAAGTCCATAAGATGGCATAGTAGGAGCACCCCACTTTCTGGATCCCCTTCTGTCCCTCTTACAAGCTTGCTTTCTCTCAATAAATGCTTCCTTCTTTAAAAAGAATAAATGATATAATATTTGTGTATAACCTAGACATACCTCCTCTGTGCTCCCCATGCTGGTGCTAGAGATTGAACCTGGGCCTCACAGAGCTACAGTGGTGTGTCAGTTTACAAGCATAATTCTTTCCACATTTCTGGTTGCAAACTGAATTGAGCAAGAACCGAATCAAATTCTATGGTTAGGTTCAATGCTGACCTTAATTCAGTTTTTGTCCACTTTGGTTGGTGAGTAGAATTGTGGAAAGAATTGAGTTAGTGAACCAGGGTACCACTGTATATCCTTGCCTCCCCTCAATTTATTTTTATTTTTTATTTTTTAGTATTTTGAGACAAGCTTTTACTGAACTATTAAGTGGCTTAGACTGGGCCAAAACTTACTGCCTTACCATCCTAGGGTGCTGTGGTTATAGATATTCACCACCATGCCCATCTTTTCCCATATGCTTGCTTTATCTATTCATTTATTTATTGCCCCATATTTAGATAGTCTATAGGTTACTTACAATGCCAAATAAATGCTATGTGAATAGATACACTGTTTAGGGAATAATGCCAAGGAAAAGTCTGTACATGTTTAATACAGGTTCATTAAAAAAAAATATTTTCGGCCAGGGAGATGGCTCAGTAGAATAAGCGCTTGCCTGGAAAGTGCAAGGTCCTGAGTTCAATCCCTGGTACTGCCAAAAAAAAAAAAAAAAAAAA